>NW_003852418.1:6367531-6541130 GCF_000181295.1 Otolemur garnettii | reverse complement strand
AAAAAAAAAAAAAAAAAAAAAAAAAAAAATTTTTTTTTGTATTGAGGGGCTCTTGAACTCCTGGCCTCAAGTCATCCTCCTGTCTCAGCCTCCTAGAGTACTGGGATCCGAGGTTGGGAGCTGCCACACTAACTCTGATGTACAAAACTTTCATGGAGCCCTTAGTTTAGGTTCTTGCAAAAGCAGAGCCTGAGACAAGGATTTGGGTATAGGCAGTTTGTTTGGGAGGTGATGTCAGGAAGGAGGGGGTGAGAGGGAGAGAGTGGGGACAGTGAGGGAGGGAAGGATGAGTCAGTGCAGGTGAGCACTAGGGAGGCATCACCCGGGTTGATCACCACTATTGACTCAGGACCCCAGGATTGTTTACCTGAAGGATGGTTGCCGCCTCTGGCATCTTTCATGAAGCATTGCCCCTACTTCTGGTTGTTCTTGCCCTTGAGGTGAGGGTGAAGGGCCTCCTGCAGCATCTGAGTAGGCACTGGGCAGAAGCTGTGCTTGGATGAGACCCCAACAGTGCTGGATAAGTCTGACCTAACCTGGATCTGGCCTCCACAGGTGTGGATGAGATTAGGAGTAGCAGAGGGGATACAGGTCACAGGGCTCACTTAGGAGAAATTCCAGATTCCTTACTTTGCCCCCCAGGAACCTTCCTGCTGGCTCCATTTACTTGACCAGCCCTATATCATATCACTCGCCCTGTCAGTCACTTTCGGTCTGTCCCTCCAAAGTGTCATTCCTTTTCCCACCTATGACCCTTTGCACATGCTGCTCCCTTTGCCTGAAATGCTTTCCTTTATTCCTACTTTCCCCCTGACACCGGCTCATTCATCCGGCCCTACTCAGCTCAAATGTTCCTTCCTCAGGGAAACACCGAGTCCCTTCCAGTCTGGGTTCCCTGTTTTACAGCGCAGCACCCGGCAGGGGTTTGAGGCTCAGGAAGCCTTATTGACTGACTGATTTTAGGCCTTAACGAACCTATAATAATCCTATAATGGGAAACCCCACGGTACGGGGCACCTTTTAGTTTACATGGGTCACTACAAAGTTTTGAGACAGACTGTTATGACCCATTACTTCACTTCCAAGAAACACAGTTGACAGTGTCCTTTCTGATTCATCTGTGCAAGTTTCCGCTGGCTCGGCTTATAGGTGTTTTGGCTTAATTTGTTTCTGTTCATGTGGATTTTATTTTATTTTATTTTGAGGCAGGCTCTCAAGTTGTCACCCTGGGTAGAGTGCTGTGGCAGCATAGCTCACAGCAACCTCAAACTCTTGGGCTTAAGCAATTCTCTTGCCTCAGCCTTCCAAGTAGCTGGGACTACAGGCACACCGCAACACCCGGCTATTTTTTGGTTGCAGTTGTCATTGTTGTTTTAGCAGGCTGGGGCCGGGTTTGAACCCACCAGCCTCCGTGTATGTGGCTGGCACCCTACCCACTGAGCTATGGGCACCGCCGATTTTATGTGTTTTGATTTTTGCGTATCTCAGAACTTGTGTAGTGACCCACTTACTCATTTCACCCTTCAGACACATGCAGTATGTATGTCTTGAGGGCCTGGTATGTGCCAAGTAGCGCTGCAGCATTCTGAGGACAGCCAGGAAGCCCACGTGGCCACAGTAGGGGAAGACAGTGGTAGGAGAGGCCAGAGAAATGTGATGGAGGGGACACATGGCTCTGTAATCCAGGGTGGGAGCCACTGGCCACACATTTAAATCTAAATACGCTGAAATTAAATAAATGAAGTTTTGTCCCTCAGTTGTAGTCACCACGTTTCCAGCGCTCAGTAGCTACAGTCTCACAGCCGGACAGCACGTCCCTCGTCATTGAAAGTTCTGGTGCACAGGGCTTCAGTGGGGCCCTGCAGGTCACAGTAGGGCATGCACACTTGCCCATACATAACTGGGCATGTGTCCCGTGGCCCTTTCCTCGCCTCCCAGAGTGGGTATGATGAAAGCATGCAAGGTCATTTGGTCCAACCCCGGCAATGTCAAAATGCCTTTCCTGTTGTCCTCGCCAAGTCATTCGGTCACTGCTTCTGTATCTTCAGGCATGGGGAGCTCGGCATCTCTTGACATGGTCCAGGTCAGCTTTGGACAGCCTTGCCTTTGGATTTGCTGCAACCAAAAGGACTTTCTTTCTGTCTGTAGCTTGTGGGTCCTGGTTCTGCCCTTGAGGACTGTTGGTCAGGACGTGTTCAGCTGCAGAAATAGGGCCTGCCTGTGCTGCCTTACCCGCTGGGCTTTTTATCTCACATAACGAGATTGGAGAGGTAGTGGCTGGCTGATGTGCTCTCAGGGACCTGTCCTGCTATCGTGAGAGTGTGGCTTTTGTCCTCACACTCAGAAATGGCCTCTGGACGTTAGCTTCACCTCTGTCTTCCAGGTGGGAAGAAGTGGAAGGGCAGAGGGCAGAAGTCAAAATATACCAGCTTCTCTTTGTGGGATAGTGAAGCCCACCCTGGGATTTACCCTTCCCAGGTGCAGAGGAGTCTGGGAAGGTGAATATTTTTAGCCAGATGCGTTGTTTCTCTGAACAAGATTAAGCTTCTGTGAGTGGGGAAGAGGGAGCGAATGGGTATTTGGTGAGCAGCTATCAATGTCTGCCCCAAAGTCCCTGCAGGCATTTAAAGACTGTGATCTTGGGGATCAGGAATGGTGGCTCATGCTTATAATATCAGCACTTTGGGAGGCTGAGGCAAAAGGATCACTTTAGGCCAGGAGTTGGAGACCAGACTGGGCAACATAGCAAGATCCCATCTCTGTGTAAAATAAAACAAAATAAAGACAGTGATTTTAACATCCTTGAGTCTTTCCTGTCACCACATCTCCAGTCCTTTCACTCTGCCTCAATCTCTCCATTTTCCATATGGAGAAACAGAGGCACAGACATCATTTATGGTCAATAGGCTTTGGGGTCAGATAAAACTCAGGCCTTGGGCGAGCAAGTCACTTCCCTGAACCTCGAGTTCCCCACTTGTGGAAGGTGGTAGAAAGTGATATAATACTTAACTAGTGAGGGTGTGCTAAGGGCAAAACAATGTTGAGAACTGACCACAGTGCCTGACACACAGTCATCATCCAACAGTGCCAACAGTTTTAATAATTAGAACTATTATTCTTACTCAAGTGATTTCTCCTGGTGTTACTGAATGAAGAACCAGAGAATTATTAGCAAAAGAAGAATAAGGGTTATATAGGGTGAGCTCTCTGCAGGATCACCCAGGTGTTTCTGTAATCCCAGCAGCCACCCCAGGGCATCCTCTCTCTTTAGATTTCAAGAGGGCATGTCCTGTGGGACCACAGGTAGGAGGCAGGGTAGGTGGTGGGTAATCCACCTCCAGTGTCACCTTTGACCAAGCCCTATCCTTACAGGGCCCCACGGCATCATTTCTGAAATGCTGTTTCCATTAGCCCTATCTAGGAAGGGAGTGTGACCCCTTCTGGGAAGGGGGTATGACCACATGGCCGTGGCAGCTGGGTGCCAAACCACAGCTCACATGACTTGCTGTGAAACCTGGCCAGGGGAGGGGGCCCTTGGAGCTCTGTCTCGGCAAGTAGAGGGTGGGAAATGCCATGGAATGGGTCCTGTAGAAGGGGGTTTGTCAGAGGCTACATTGGGGTGCTGCCCAGGGCTCTGGTCTGCACTGTTCTTCCCTGACCACCCAGCTGAGATGGATATAGAGACCGGCGTCCTGCTGCAGATAACCTGTGCTGGGAGGCCCTAGTGATTTTTCTCTTTATTAAAAAAAAAATGTGGCATACATTTGCTTGATTCAAAACCCCACAGTTACCCCCACACGTAAAAATATAAAGTCTATCTCCTTTCCTTGTCCCTGTCTTGTTGCCAAGGCAACTGTTGTTTGTAGTTTCTTTCCTTTCCTTCCAGACTTACTTCATGCGTACCTTAAGGCTGAATATATAAAATTGTTAATAGGTGATCAGGTTTGACTTACAAAATGGCCATTTCAGGTGGTTCAACCTAATATAAGGAAAAGCATATTTAGATTCCCATTTTTCTTTCTTAGACATAAGGTAGTATATATATTTTCTTGAACCTTGCTTTTTTTTCTCTCTTTTCTATATATATATTAGAGATCTTTCTGTATCTTTCCAAAGAAAGAACATTATCCTTTTTTTTTTTTTTAAAGACAGAGTCTTACATTGTCATCCTTGGTAGGGTGCCATGATGTCACAGCTCATAGAAACCTCAAACTCTTGGGCTTAAGTGATTCTCTTGTCTAAGCCTCCCAAGTAGCTGAGATTACAGGCGCCTGCCACAATGCCCGGCTGTTTTAGAGACGGGGTCTCACTCTGGCTCAGGCTGGTCTCAAACTCCTGAGCTGAAGCAATCCGCCTGCCTCAGCTTCCCAGAGTGCTGGGATTACAGGTGTGAGCCACTGTGCCTAGCTATCCATTTTTTAAATACCTGCATAGTATTCCGTTAGATAGCTGTGCCATAACTTATTGAATCAGGCCCCTGTTATTGGACCTGGCTGTTTGGGAAATTGCTAGATTTTTGCTGCACACACATCATTTTACCCTAGGCCAGTGTATCTCTGGAATATATTCCCCTGACGTGTGAGTGCCCAATCAGAAGCCCTCTAGTGGTTGTTCTGCTTTATCTTCCCATCCACCATGTCTTAGGGTGAGAAGGCCTGCCACTGACTTGCTGCATGACCTTGGACAAGCCCTGGAGCCTCTGTGAGTCTCCTGTTTCCAGAGCACTGAGCTCTCCTTGCCTTGTCCTTGGGGAAAAATACTGTCCCGGATTTGCTTCATTGCTTGGCCTTTCCCACGCCCCAGTCATGTGCAGCTATTGTTACTGAGAATTTTTTGCGAGATGACTTCAGCCTAGAGGGAGTCCATAGCAGCCCAGTGAGGTCAGCACAGACTAGCAGACAGAGGTACCAGCCTGGGCAAAGGCACAGAGTTGTGACAGCCCGGGGTAAGACTGGGTTTCCCAAATGCCAGTCACCGGTGCACCTTCCTGAGCCTTGTCATATCCACATGCCCTCTGGTTTATTATTTCCTTTCTACTTAAAACATATTTTAACTTTCTTAAACCTAAATTTATTTTTAGAAGGAATGTTAGGTCATTACCATAAATAGAAATCTAGTATTAGATTAAAAGATGTTAGCCCCCCCCCAAAAAAAAAGTTGAAGACCAGAATGAATGAGAACATCATTACATCATCCCTCGGTTGCCTACTAGAAGCTCAGACTCCAGGCTATTTGTTACTGAATGAGACTTTCTCATTGATGTAATCAGGAAAATGGAAATTGAATTTTGAAAGAATAGTATGACTTAATAAGTGGCCTAGTACTATCTGTCATTCTTCATCCTACCACTAGTTAATCATACTTTAGAGACACTGGCCTGAAAGATGGATTTCTCTTCTCTGTCTTCCCAAAGCCCCAGAGAGAGGGAAAGCCAATCTTCGAAGGGCCTGTCCTCTAGACTAGACTCCATGGGGCTTTGAGTAAGAGCGTCCCAAGCTTGGACAGGCTTTGCATACAGTAGACACTCACTAAATGCTCGTCAGTGGACCCAAGAGGCTCTTATGAAAGAGGAATGGACATTCAGACAAACAGGTACCTTCCTGGATCTTGTCCAAGGAGAGCAAAATTCAGTCTTTCACTGTGTCCCTCTGTGGCAAATGGTTTGTCTCATGGCTGAGGCTTCTTTGTGAAATGCTGGAATAAGAGCCCCCAAAACTGGATAAGAGGAACAAAGGGTCACCTTTGCCACCTTTCTCTCATCTTCTTCTATCCCTTCATTTGTTTGTACTAAGTAGGCAACAAACACACAAATGTGGGACAGATCAGCCCAAGTTTCTTTCTTGCTCAAGTCCAAAATGGGTACCCTCATTTAGGGGCCCAGGCTCCTTCCACCTTGTGGCTCTGCTACCATGAACATGTGGCTTCCAAGGTCATTATATGCTCCTTCATCAAGCCTGCAGAAAGGGAAAGTGCACAGAAGGATGCTCATGGAAGCTTTGTGTTGGCTGGACCAGAAAGTGGGGCACATCACGTCTTCTCACATTCCACTGGCCAGAAGCCAGTCACATGACTATATCTTCCTGCAAGGCAGGCTGGGAAACAGTCGATAAATGTGTGCCTGGGAGGAAGAGGGGGCCTGGCTAGTGGACTGTATAAGTGAACATGGCCTTCAAGGTTCTTTAGCACCTGTCTCCATCCTAGTTCTGCATTTACTCAAGATGTTGTCAGGCTGAACTTTCCTCTCTTCTCTGACAAACCAGCTCATACAGTTTTGGAAAATCAGACAATAGCCTTAGAATTTAAAATAAGACTTTGCCATGTTGTAAGAATTGCATGCAAGGTGAAGAGACAACACCTGTATGCAGGCTGGAAGAACCCTCAGCTCCTTCACAGAGCAAATTACAGTTTTCCTTTTATACACAGATGCTGCCTAAGACCCACTCTGAGAATTGTCCTGTGATAAAGAGAGGAAGGGACCTCTTATGATCATAGATGGCAAACTTTAAGAGCTTTTTGTCAAGTCTGTTTTTCAAAGAGGTCACAGAAGCTGTCCAGGGCAGAGGTGAAACGTAAGGGTCTGCTTGCTGAGACAGTTAACATGTCTTCTAGCTCCTGTCTGGAATGAGAGGCAGCATGCTGATTAAATAGCTCTGCAAAGGAGAACAGACCCTGCTTCCTAGAGCTGGCCAGTTTCCATGGTGTAAATACAGTCATTATGGCTGATCCCAGGCTACCAGTGTGACGTCTCTGAATGCAGAGCTGGGAAGACCTGCGAGCAGTTAGCTCTCAGGAGCAGGCAAGAGCTTGCAGGAGCCCCTCCAGCACGTGATGACAGGAAACAGATTTCTTCATCTCCCCCCTGTTTCAGGCTGTGGCTCAGAGGTCTCAGCTTTCTGGAGTTCTTCTTCTTTGGGGCTCTAATTTAGAAGCCTGCACATTCCAAATTGGATTGTTTTCCTCTAGATCTTTCCCATTTGTCTATAAGCTGCTTATGGCCATAACTTGGGCTTTACGTTTCTTTCTGTCCCTGCTGCGTTGTCCAGCGAGTATGTTTAGTGGGCCTAGAAAACACTTCCAGAAGGCAGCAGAAGGCTGGGTGGAAGGAGGTGGCTTTGAAGAGCGCCCGGGAGCTCGTCTCTGCCCTGTGACTTCTTGGCAGTGAGACCGCAGCCAAATCTCTTTACCTGTCGAGGCCTGTTTCCTCCTCTGTAAGTTCCTTTTTTATTTTCCTCTATTCCCACTAGGCCAGACCTATCACCGCATGTAATTATGATGATAATAATAGTAAGAGTTACCGTTTGTTCATTCAGCAAGTTTTTATTAAGCATCTACTCTGAGTCAGACCCTGTTGTAGGTGCTGGGGATTCACCAGCGAACAAAAGAGACAAAAATCCTTCCCTCCCGGCCATCACTTTCTACATTTGCAACATGCCGTGAACCGAGGGGGATTTCACAGGCGTCATCTCATCTGACCTCTGGGAAACCCCGCAGGCTGAAGCTCCATTTTGCTGCCAGGGAAGTAAAGTCAGATTGAGTTGCCACCCGTCAGCCAGTGCATCGGGGTGGACGAGGGACTCACCCTGGCACCTGGTCCCATTCAGCATGCCCCGTTCCTGCCCGCCCCTCTGCCTTTGCCTGGGCCATCCCCTGAGTGCCCTCTCCCCTATTACATTCCATGAACTCATCTTTCGGGCCTGCGGAGGACCTGATCCCTCCCTGATGGTGTCTCAGGCCCTGTCTCCACATCCTTCCTCATTATTCTGCCTGCTGGGAATAGAATCTTTCACTTCTTTGTTTTGTTCCCTCGCTACATCTCTGTCCCCCAGAACCTTCATCTCACCACCCCAAGGGGTAGACATGGACCCACACAAAGAGCTCAGTAAACATCTCTTAATTAACGCATTAGATTCCTTAATTTTTGCTTGGACCCTAGCGCAAGTCTTGATTTTAAACCTCGTCATTGTGCAGGTCGTTTAACAGAAGGTCAATTCTGTTAAAACAAAACCTCGATATCCTCTGTGTGCCCCTGCAGGGTGCTGAGGGTGGTGTGCATTGCTGCAGGGTTACAAGGAGGAGAGAGAACGCTGATCCTTGGTCTCCTTTGGCTTCTAACTGTGGTCAGGGCTGGATGACCATACATCCCCGGGTGCCTGGGACAGTCCTGGCTCATGTAGGTATATTGTATGACCAGCCTGCCTTTCCCTTGCAGATGCCCCAGTTTGATAAATTCTCTCTCTCTCACTAAATAAGGCCTGAGAATATGGCCTCTCATTGCTCAGGTACCATTTGATCCATCTAATCCTCCCAACCCAATGAGGTTGGTGCTATCCCCATTTCACAGGTGGTAAAACAGAGGCCTAGAGCAAGAAGGTAATTTGCTTAAGATCATGGAGTAGGGAGAAGCAGGGCTGGGTTTTGAACCCACGTCATCTGGTTCTGGAGTTCTCCTGCTCAGCCTCAGAAGAACAACTCTGAGATGCCTTTCCGGACCCCATGCTCTAAGTACATGTGTCTTGCCCCAGCCCACGCCACAAGGATCCAGGGGCTTCTCCTGGTCCTGACTGCTGTGACAGAAGATAGCAGCAAAGTCGGAATCCCCTCTGGATGCCTCATGTCTGGCACAGGGCCTGGGGCCAAGAAAGTTCCCTGGAAATGTCTTCTGAACCCAGGGATATAGTTTTCCAGGGCAGGGCTGGGTTTGGCCCCTTCCTTTCCTGTCCCTGTGACAGCAGGGTCGCCAGCCCCCAGGAACAAATGGAGCTGCCTGGAATTCCTGAGAGCTCCTTATCAGTTTTCAGAGCAGCCTGGATGGGGTGTGAGTGGGTGTCAGTGGCACTGGGGCGGCTTGGGGGAAAGCTGGAATGGCCCAGCAAGCCCCACCTGGGGAGGGGCCGGAGGCGGGGGAGGCTGTGAGGCCGGGAGGGCTCAGCTGTCACATTCCTCCGCTCACAGAAAGCTCTCCTGGGCGCCTTGTCCTTATTTAGGCAGGAGATGTCTGCTGACTTGGGCCCTGTGGGATGCCATGGCAGGCCGGCTTCCCAGGCGCCAGGGTAGGGCAGAGGCACAGCACACCCAGAGCTAGGTGAGCAGCCTCCTAGGCAGGCCATCCTCAGGGTGGAAGTGCAACTTTTTGTTATTATTACTTAAGGAGTAATAATAACAAAAAAGCAGCTACCATTCATGGGGTGCCTGCTGTGTGCCAGGCACCATGCTAAGTTACTCTGAAAGCGGCAGGAGATGAGTCTCTCTTGTTCACTCCTGTACCCCAGGATCTAGCCCAGGACTTGGCGCACAGTGGGTGCTTAATAAATACTTATCACAACTGAATGAACATACGCTTTACATGTCATGGTTCATGTAATCCTTATAGTAAGTTTAGTAGCTTACTTTAGCTTTATTAACCCATTTTACAGATGAGGAAACTAAGACGTGGAGAGGTTCCATGATTTTGCAGAGGTCATGTGACTTGGAGGTGGAGGACCTAGAGTTCGAAGCCAGGGCATCTGACTTCAACACTAGCCATGCTTCTGTCTCCTTATTTTGGAGTAAAGCCACATTGGAGTTTTACAGGCTGTGTGAGTTGGACAGGATGCATAACCTTCTCACCTGTAAAACAGGGATTGGAAATTGCAATTGTGGGATAAATCTACTTTAGAGATGATTGTGGATATTAAATGAGCTAACACGTGCAAGCGTTTTAGCATAGTGCCTGGCACACAGTAGGTGCTCAGTAAGTTCTATGTGTTGGTAATGGTGGTGATGATGGGTCCCAGGGAATTCAGCATCCTTCTCCTGGGTTGCACCCTAGAAGCAGAATAAGCCAATGGTGAGGCCATTTTCTTGCAGGCTCTGTCTCCCTCCAAAAAAACAGTGACGGTCATGACCCTCTGGGTAGGGTGGCAGGGCCTTCATCCTGACAGGTGTCCTAAAGAGAGACACTCACTACTCCTTAGCCATCTGAAACCTTCCAGGTTCCTAGACCAAGAGCCTGGAAGAGATCTGGGGTTTTTCCCTTGCTGTGTTCCTGTGGGCAAGTTATTGAAATACTCAGAGTCCCAGTTTCCTCCCTGAGGATTTTAATGTTAGTATTTCTCTCATAAGTGTGGTTGTTCAGGTAAAGTGTTGTAACGTGTGTAAACACTTAGAATAGGGCCTTTCACACAGTAAGTGACCTTTTCAACATGTCTATAACAGAGGAACAATTATAAAGGCTAACTCTCAATTACCGAAAATTGAAAATGATCATACAAGCGTCTCTGGGCCTCAGTTTCCCCATCTTATTCACCATGTTGGTAAAAATGAGATGAGATGCTTTCTGAGGGTCCTTCCAGCTCTGTGAGTCTCACAGTCAAGTATATGTGATCTTCAGAGCAAAACATTTATCCAACAAATACTTACTAAGCCTAAATATTTATTAGATAAATAGGCCTGCTATGGGCCAGGCTTTGTCTGGTGGCTTTTGTCTGGTGGAAGGGACACAGCGGTGAAGCTTCTGTCCCTTGTGAGGCTCACAGACTAATAAGAGGAAGTAACCAGGCAGCCAAGTGCCAGAGACTGTAAGAGCTGAGATCTTGTGGTTCCCTGGGGAAGGGTCCTGAAGGTAAGAGTTCACCAGGTAAAAAAATGAAGGATGGGATGGGGACAAGAGTTCCCAGAAGAAGAAACCACCCGTGTAAAAGCCCTGGGAGTAGGAGCAATAGACAGGGCACTTCTGAAGGAATGGAAGCTTGTGGTTCCCTGGGGAAGGGTCCTGAAGAGTAAGAGTTCACCAGGTAAAAAAATGAAGGATGGGATGGGGACAAGAGTTCCCAGAAGAAGAAACCACCCGTGTAAAAGCCCTGGGAGTAGGAGCAATAGACAGGGCACTTCTGAAGGAATGGAAGCTTCTGTCTGCCTAGAAGGCTGAGTTTGGAGTCAGACCAGAAGTTTGGCAGAAACTAAGTCATGAAGGATAGGAAAGCATTTCCACGTTATCCACCAGGCACTGGGAAAGCCATAGTGGGGACTTAAGTAGAGGGTCAAGACCAAATTCACCTGTATTCCTAGCACCCTGGGAGGCCAAGGTGTTTAGATCCCCTGAGCTCAGGAGTTCGAAACCAGCCTGAGCAAGAATGAGATACTGTCTCTTCTGAAAATAGAAAAACTAGCTGGGTGTTGTGGCAGGCACCTGTAGTCCCAGCTACTTGAGAGGCTGAGGCAAGAGGATTGCTTGAGCCCAAGAGTTTGAGGTTGCTATGAGCTATGATGCCACGGCACTCTACCCAGGCAACAAAGTGAGACTCTTTTCTTTTTTTTTTGAGACAAAGAATAAATTCACTAGAGGTGGCCTCTGGGGGAGGTTTCCTGGACCAAGTGGGGCATAAGAAGGAAAACATATCCAGGGTTATCATGTAGCTGTATGCTCCGGTAGGGTCATGCCAAATGTTAAATATTGAAATGTCCTGTACTAGTTTGTAACTAGCAGCTGCCTTAAGCCCCCAAGCATCTCCTGGCCCCTGCTGCTGTTCTGTCCACTTGGCCTCTTGCCAGATACATTCTATATATTTAATGATCACCTCCTGCCTAAGAAGGCATTAGAGAGCATCAGATAGAACTGCTCCCAGCCTGGGAAGCTTTGGTTTTAACCCAGCCTTGCCCTCTTCTTGCTGGGTTGGCCAGGAGGTTGGACTGGACTATCCCCTAGGGCCATCTTACCCCGACTGAGGCTTTGGTGCCAGACACACTTGGATTTGGGCTCCAGCCAGCTCTGGACTTACCAGTCTGAGCCTTGGGCAAATGATTGCCTGAGCCTGTGTTGCTTCCCCTGGTGAGCAGATTGTCCTGAGGATGAAATGAAATCACACAGGTTGCTTTAGTTTCCTATTGCCGCCAGAACAAATTGCTACCAACTTGGTGGCTTAAAACCATAGAAACATTTTTTTTTTTTTTAACAGTTCTGGAGGCTGGAAGTCTGAAATTAGTTTTGCTGGGCTAAAGTCAAGATATAGCATGGCTGGTTCCTGGGGAGGCTCTGAGCGAGGATCTGATTCCTCGTCTTTGCCACTTGTGGTGGCCACCGTGCATTCCTTGGCTCGAGGTCCCTCCTTGATCTTTGAAGCATGTCCCTGCAGCCTCTGTCCCCATCATCACAGCATCACGGTCTCTTCTGTTGTCAGATCTCTGGCCCTTTCTTATCAGGACACTTGTGATTACATTTAGGGCCCCACTGGATAATCCGGGATAATCTCCCATCTTAAGGGCCTTAATTTCCTCACATCTGCAAAGCCCCTTTTACCATATAAAGTAATATTTACAGGTTCCGAGGATCAGGGTTGGATATCTTTGGAGCCACTGTTCAGCTGCCTGCCTAAGTGGAGTGTCTGGCACATACTTAGCTGTCCATGAGGAGCTCCTCTTGTTCTCTTGCCTCCCCCTTCTAGACTGGGGGTGTCTCACACTCACTCACTGGAGGAAGCGTCTCACCAGGCTGGGGGGTGGGCTCTTCTCTAAGAAGGGGAGAAGGGTCATCATGCAACATGATCTGGAAGAGGCCACCACCATGGCAGGAGTATTTTGGCAGGGTTTCTAAGATGGAGAGGCCCTACAGAGGGTCTGAGGGATAGCTCACCCCCCTAGCCTCACAATCTCACCCCAAAACCATTTCTCTCCCCACTTCAACTAGAACAAATCCATGTAGAGCTTATTTTGTACCAAGCCCCATGCTAAATACTTTATGTCCATTAATTCACTCTATTACTAAGTATCCCCACAACCCTATGAGGCAGGGGATATTCATAGTACCCATTTCAGAGACAGAAAAATCGAGGCACAAAGAATTTCAGTGAGTCTTTCATAGTGCTACAGCTATGCTGTTAATTGTGTCAGAATACCAAAGTGTTAATAGTGATTTTTTTTCTTTTAAAAAAATCTGCTTACTTCCCAAAATGTTTTATGAGGAAGCCATTTTGTCTTGTTTTGTTTTATTCTATTTTATTATTTTTGAGATGGGGTCTCACCCTGTCACCCAGACTGGAGGACAGTGGGTGTGATCATAGCTCACAGCAACCTCAAACAGCTGGGCTCAGGCGATCCTCTTGTCTCAGCCTCTTGAGTAACTGGGACTATAGGCACATGCCACCCTGCCCAGTTGCCAATTTATTTTTATAATGTATGTCTTTATCTTATACTTGTATTTGTAATCTATATTTCACAATGTGTGATAGAGAGGTAAAATACACGTTCTGAACACATGGCCTACCCGGTGGGTTTGCTCCTGTCCTGTGGTCTTGTTTATTCCACTCTCAAGATGTTCCACTCTGTTCTGTCTCTCTCTTTTTTTTCTTTTTTGAGACAAGAACCTCAAGCTGTCCTCCTGGGTAGAGTGCTGTGGCATCACAGCTCACAGCAACCTCCAACTCCTGGGCTCAAGCGAGTGTCCTGCCTCAGCCTCCCAAGTAGCTGGGACCCCAGGCACCTACCACAGGCCTGGCTATTTTTTGGTTGCAGCCGTCATTGTTGTTTGGCAGGCCCGGGCTGGTTTTGAACCCACTGCCTTAAGTGTATGTGGCTGGTGCCTTAGCCACTTGAGCCACAGGCACTGAGCCTGTTCTGTCTTTCTCATCAGAATCTGTGTCCTCCAAGAGCAGGGGCCATGTCTGGCTCAACTCTCATCCTAACAAAATGGGCAAGTAACTTAACTTTCCCTGCTTGAGTTTCCTCATCTGTAAAATGGTAGTAGTACCTACCCCATAGGTTTGTATAAGCCCTGAGATTATTTCCCATTTTTTTTCTTATTACAAGCAGTGTTCATAAACCTAAATGTGAGAACTAAAATGATAAAACTCTTAGAAGAAGATACATGTATAAGAGTAAATCTGACTGGGCGCCTGTAGCTCAATGGTTAGGGCGCTGGCCATATGCTCCAGGACTGGTGGGTTTGAACCCAGCCTGGGCTTGCTAAACAAAAAAAATAGCCGGGCGTTGTGGCAGGTGCCTGTGGTCCCAGCTACTAGGGAGGCTGGGGTAAGAGAATGACTTAAGCCCAAGAGTTTGAGGTTGCTGTGAGCTATGATACTACAGCACTCTACTGAGGGTGACAAAGTGAGACTCTGTCTCAATTAAAAAAAAAAGAGTAAATCTTTCTGACCTTGGACTAGGCAAAGACTACTTAGATATGGCACTAACAGTATAGGCAACCAAAGAAAAAGTAGCTAAACTGGACCTCATTAAAATGAGACAATCCCTCTATGCAAAACTGTAAAATTTAAGGAAGAGTACAAAAAATAAAATAAAATTTTTGTGCTTCAAAGGATACCATCAAAGTGAAAGAGAAAAGAGAACCCACAGAATGGGGATAATATTTGCAAAATGTATCTGGTATCTTGCATTAGACTATTTAATAAATATAAATGTATTTATATTTATAAATTGCCTTAGAATATTTAAAGACATTTTACAACTAATTAAGAAAAAGACAAAAACCCCATGTAAGAGTGGACAATGGATCTAAACAGACATTTGTCCTCAGAAGATACACACATGGCCATTAAGTACATGAAAAGATGCTCAGGGGGCAGCGCCTGTGGCTCAAAGGAGTAGGGCCCCGGCCCCATATGCCGGAGGTGGTGGGTTCAAACCCGGCCCCAGCCAAAAAAAAAAAAAAAAAGATGCTCAGTGTCATTAGCCATCAGGGAAGTGAAAATCAAAACAAAAGTGAGTTAGCACTTTACAGACGACTATTATGGTTACAATAAGAAATATAGACAATAATTACTGTTAGGGAGGATGTGGAGATATTGGTATCTACCTTTATACATGTTATGGATGGATCATAAAATGGAAATAGCCACTTTGAAACCAATTTGGCAGTTCCTTAAAAGGTTAAGCAGAGTGTTACCATATGATGCAGCAATTCTGCTCCTCGGTCTATACCCAAGAGGAACAAAAACTTGTGCACAGATGTCCATAGCGGCATTATCCATAGTAACCCCAAAGTGGAAATAACCCAAATGCCCATTAACTGTTGAACAGATAAATAGAATGGGTTGATCCACACCCATGGATTATTTGACAACAGAAAGGAAGAAGTAACTGCCACATGCTATGATGTGAGTGACCCTTGAAAGGGTATCCCAATTTGTTGGCAACCAAAATAGTTTTGGAAGGGGATGCTGGGAAGTATTATAATAATAACAAAAACAACAATAATGGTGATAGGTAATGTTTCTGGTAAGTTCTTTTGCAGTTTTGTGAAGTGAATATTCTTATCCATTTCACAGTTGAAGAAACTGAGGCCTGAGAGCTAAAGTCAGATACCTAGAACATGATAGTACCACGATCTGGACTTGAGTTTGCCTCTTAATCCTTCTGGGGTGGGCCTTCCTAGCAGGGTACCACCTGTCTCAGTGATGGCTGTCTGTCTCTCTAGCACCTAGGATGGGTGCCACGTAGCAGGGAGTCAGTGCACATTTGCACAGGGAGAATAAATAGAGTCCCAGGTGGAAGGAAGAGGGTTCCCCTCAGCCAGGAGCCCCCCTTCTTGACTCTGCCCTTGCCTCCGGCCCTGGTGGTGGAGGGGGCTTTCTCCCAGGGAGCTGGTGAGCTGGTGGCTGAACACCCAGCTGTGTCTCCTCCTCTGGTTTAGCCTGACCATGATTGTTCTGGGGGAAATGGCCGTGGCCAGCCAGAGTCAGGGCCAGGGCACTATTTGGGGAGAGCTCAGGACAGTGGCATCTGAAGCTTCTCCACCTCTGCAGGACTCTGGGCAGCACTGTCCCTGGAACCACATCTGCAGCCTCCAGGAGGCTGGAGGAGGCCAGAGCCCAGGACTCTGATTCTCTGCCCCCATCTTCCATACCTACCATATGCTTCTTGTGCTGAAGGTTTTGTTTTCTTTTTTCCCCATTCTAAAGTGAATAGTTTAGTGGTACTTAGTATGTTTAGGATTTTTGTTTTAGTCACCTCCAAAAACACTGCCCTTCTTATTCATTTTCTGTAACAAGCACTTACCCAGAGCTTCCTGTGTTCTGGCCACTGCCCTAAGAATTGCCTGGCTACTAACTGATTTACTCTTTGCACCAGCCCCCTGGACAGGTGCTGTTATTATCCCCATTTTACAGATGAGCAGCCTGGGGCTCTGGGGTCTGTGCCCATCACTCCTCCACCATGTTGTTTCGTAGCTTTGCTTCGAGCCCCCGTGGATCCATTGATTTCCAGGGATGTCTCCAGGTTAATCTGGCAGGGCTGCTTTAGGCTGTGAACTCCTCACAGATGACTGTGAGGGCTGCCCATACCCATCCATGGTCCCAGCACGTGGAGGAAGTGGTCCAGAGTGGGTAATGGCAGGGCGGTGGCTTGGTGGAATGGGTTTAGAGCTTGGGAAGATTCACTTTCTAGCTGTGTGACCTTGAGAAACTGACTCCACCTCTCTAAGATCATATACATCTATAAAGGAGATCATACCACAGAACTGAGCACCAACAAATAACCAAGTTCAATATCATGACTATTAGTAGATCATTAATAACAGTAGTAGAAAAGACATTTGTTGGGTGAATACATTAGAACAGGGGATGGCAAACTCTTGCTGTAAAAAGACTAGATGGTAAATACTTTGGGACTTGTAGGTCATATCGTCTCTAGAGTAAGCCCTTAACTCTAGACCTGTGTTTTTTAATCTTTTAAATCGCACAGCACACTTGAACCTATAATTAAACTTCCATGGCCCACTTAAATTACATTGATTTAAAAAGAGAGAGAGAGAATATACTTAATGTGCTTTAAATTTCTTTCCAAAATAATTTAATTAATGATCTTTAAAATTTTTCATGGCATACCAGTTGCAAATCGCTGCTGTAGACAGTATGAGTGAATGTGGCTATGTTCCAATAAAAGTTTTTTTGTAGGGATACAGATTTTAAATTGAATTAAATTTATTTCTTTTTAATTTAAGATTATTACGAGGGTACAGACAATTAGGTTACATTGTTTGCATTTGTTAGGTAGGGTCCCTGTTGTAGATGTGTCCCACACCCAGGAAGTATGCATAGACCCTCACTTTGTGTCCATTAGGTGGGAGCACACCAATCCCCCTCCCCCATCCCCTCTTCTCTCAACTTGAATTGAGTTGAGTTTTTCCCTTGTGTGGGCGTGTATTAGTTCATCTACTGACTTCATCTTAGTATTGAGTATGTTGGATACTTGATTTTACATTCTTGTGATGCTTTACTAAGTTGTTTTTTTAGAGACAGGGTCTCTAGGCCCCACCTAGAAGTGGTGGCCTCTGGGGCTACAGGGATTCATCCTGCTCTTCTGCCTGTGGGCTGCCTGGCGCACCCCATCTAGGCGCTGTTGAGGCTGCCTTGAGCCAGGGGTCTGGACAGCCTTGAAGTCCAGGCCTTGTGGTTGGGACTCTTTTGAACACAGTAGGAAGCCTTGCAAAGACTTTAAGCAAGAGGTGAGGCCACCTGGTGTGTGGGTTAAGGGAGCTCACTGTGTCCCCATGTGCAGCAGCAGCTGCAGGAAGCAAGCCTATAGGCAGAGAGGGGACAGATGAGGGGGCTTTGCAGGAGGAGTGGCAAGGGAGAGTGGTGGGCAGCTGGCAGATCCAAAAGCTATAAAGGGAATAGGAGATGTAGGAGTTGGTGATGGGTGGGCTGTGGATGCTGAAGGAGATTGGGAGGGAGGGGCTGGGAGAGCACTGGGGTTCCTGGCTGGAGGCTGGGAGCTGGGGGCCACTCCTGAGGTCAGAGTGGGGCATGGGGAGAGATCACAGCGGGGCTGATAAGGGCACAGTCGTCCAAGCTAATGGATCTGGCAGGGGCCCCGCTTCCTTCCCACAGAGCAGCTCCCATCACCTGGGCTGGGTGACCCCCCCCCCAACTCCTGTTCTGGCTGCCCTGAAGGGTCCACAGTTGAGTCCCCGAATCTTCTAGGGCCCCAGGGAAGGCTGCTATTCCTTCTTGAGGAGTCGCTGCAACATAGTTTCCGAAGGCACCAGAAAATGAGCGTCGTTCAGCTCACATGACCAAAAAAGGACATTTTTCTCAATTTGAAGGTTTGCCAGCCCTTTCCCTCCTCCCCCCACCTGGGGTTTCAGGTTCCCAGGGAAGTGGCTCTAAGAAATTTAGGACTTCGTCTCACACCTAGCAGGCAAAAACAAGCCTGGGGATATGCGTGGACCACCCTCAATTTTGACGCACAAATGTCATCCTTCCACTCTTCCTCCTCCTTGGCTGTGATCACCACCGCTGCCATGGTTGGCTTCATCATCGTCATCTGGGCTAAACGCTCTCACTTACTGCCTCTCATTTGGTTTTCACAGCAACTTCAAGGGGAAAATTATTATCTCCACTTTACAGGGGAAGAAACTGAGGCACGAAGAGCAAAGCCATGCACCCAAGATCCTAGTGCCCCAGTGGGGCTGAGACCAGGGTGGAGAGGGTGAGGGAGGGATTCATGGGCAGGGTGCAAAATCTAGTCTTTATGTAAAGTTTTTTTCTTGGTTTATCAATAATTGTTTGCATTAATTTGGACTTTTGAAAAATGGCATTAAACCAGCCTTGAGCAAGAATGAGACCCCGTCTCTACTAAAAAATAGAAAAATTATCTGGGCCTTGCGGCAGCTGCCTGTAGTCCCAGCTACTCAGAAGGCTGAGGCAGGAGAAGTGCTTGAGTCCAAAAGTTTGAGGTTGCTGTGAGGTATGATGAGACCACGGCACCCAACCCCAGGGCGACAGAGTGAGACTATGTCTGAAAAAATATATATATTAAAGTATGATTTATCTGGACCTTTGAGTTTTCTCGACATCCCCGTAAATCGTGCCCCCGAGGTGATTGTCTCACCCTCTATCCCCAGCCTTGGCAGAGCAGAAATTAGAATCCAGGGCTGCTGATTTCTAAGCCAAGCTCTTAAGCCCTCTCCAGGCTGCCTCCCTGCGCATACCTGTGTGTGCACCTGCATGCGGGCACGCATTTAGGCATTCATTCATCTAGCTAGCATGACAGTGGCAGTGTGGCACAGTGGGGAGGACAGTTCTGGGTTCTAAAGCTTACTGCACTACTCATTATTGAGTGGTGATTAGGGGTTGACTCTAGATCCCAGAATGCCTTGGGTGGAGTCCTCACTCTGTTATTTACCAGTTGTGTAAGTTTGAATGGATTCTGTAAAACCTTCTGGTGCCTGGATATCTCCTCTGCAAGGAGGGAACAATGGTAGTAACTTGTTAAATGAGTTAATTTCTGTAAAGCCCTTGGCTCGAAGTGCTTTATAAATGTTAACTATTTTGCATTCTGAAGCAGGATACTTCCCTGAGTTTCAGTCTCCCCACCTATGAAGTAGAAACAGGTAAAAACTACCTCACGATCAGTCAATTTGAGGATTTTAAGGTCTAGATAAAAGCTCTGGCATGTAGTAGGAGCTGAAGGAAATGAAATGTCTCTTTCCTACTGTGGGCCTGTTTCTGTGCTGGAGATTGGAATATAGAGACACTCATATCAGCTCCCCGAAGAATTAACTCACCTGCAGGGACTGGACACTCCACCTTGACCTTGAAGTCCCCCAGTGGCACCAGACTCTTACCCCATCTCAGGGCCATTGCGTGTACTGTCAGTCTACGTGGCTCACTGTTCCCACCCACCTCTTATGGGCCTACATATGTGCTTCTTCAAGTCTCAGCTGAAATGTCACATCCTGAAGGAAACCTTCCCTGACCAGCCCACCTGCACCACCAATCTCTATTAAGTCCTAGTCTACATTCTCACTGCGTTCTATACTCTTTGTTCTAGCAGGCTCACAACTCTAACAAGTACTTTTTGTTTAATTGCATTTCCTGGTTTGTTTATGATCCAGCTCCCTCACCTGACAGTGAGGGAAGGAGCTGGCCTGTTGGGTGCACAGGATTCTCTGTCCTGGCTCCTGGTCAACCCCAGCTCCTAGCACATGCTCTAGAATAGCACTCAAGCACACAAAGCTCAGAGTCATGTTGCCTGGTTCAGAATCCCAGCTCTTATGCTTTATGATTCTGTGGCCTTGGGCAAGTTACTTTACCTGTTTGTGCTTTGGTTTCCTTTTCTGTAAAGGAGGAATAATAATAACAGCACTAGCTTCCTACGGCATTAGGAAAATTATATGAGATAATCTTCCTAGCTCCTTTAGAACCATGCCTGACCCATTTAGAACAGGATGGTTATTATTATAGCAAGTACTTGTGTTAGTCTAGACTGACAGCTGAAAGAGACATCTCACAAATCTCAGTGCTTATTGCAATAAAGGTTTAAGGTTTGCTTATATCACCTCTGTTGTGGGACTGGGGAAGTGGGGCTTTGCTCTCTGTGGTCATTTATAGGGTTGGATTCCTTTGACCATACTGCTTAACTTGGAGTCCACAGGAGGGTTCATGGATAGATTTGGGGAGCACGTGAACTTGAATGGTGTTTTGGGTTAGATTCCCTAGAAGCAGAGCCTGAGATGAGGGTTATCCTGCAAGTGCTTTACTGAGGGAGTCTCTCAGGAGAGAGAGCAGTAAGAAAGGCAGGGTAGGCTAAGGAAAAGCTGAGTGGTCTGATCCACATTCTCCAAGGTCTCTGGACAATGAATTGTCCTTACTGCTATTGCAGTTCCTTCCTCTTGGGGCAAGAGGGGGCTGGCCAGTGTCAATCAGTCATTGGTGTGGGCTGCCTGGGTGGGGCAGTATTTTAACTTCTGGAACAAAAACAACCTGGCTTCTCCTGCTTTCAGTTCTCAGGGGTAGCATTGAGGCATTAGCAGCCAACACTCACAGCAGCTAGGTGTGGGCACATTTTCCTAGTAAAGGGATTTCGGTAGGGCACCAGAAGTATCTACTACAGATGGGGAAAGCTACATCTTTATTTTTATTAACCTCTAAGCAAAACTTAGCATTTTCTGCAATTATGGAAGTAGGCAATAAACCATAGTAGTATTAGTAGTATCTGTAATTTTGTTACCAGGAGCTATACAGAAACCGCATGTGATTTCTTGTCACATTACTGTCATTACTGCTGTCCTCAAAATACCCTTTATGCCAATCTGTACTTTTAAATTACAGTAGTTATTAGATTTGATAAATACTTTAACGTGTTAATGACATAGATTATTATTACAAATTTGTTCTTTCAAAGTACATATTTTGGTAACAGGATGCCAACATAACTGCCTGCATTTGTAATCCTATGTATTTTACGCATTTTAAAACATTATTCTGAGAAGGGATCCATAGGATTTTTTTTTTTTTTGAGACAGAGCCTCAAGATGTCCCCCTGGGTAGAGTGCCGTGGCATCACAGATCACAGCAACCTCCAACTTTTGGACTCAAGCGAGTCTCCTGCCTCAGCCTCCCAAGTAGCTGGGACCACAGGTGCCTGCCACAACGCCTGGCTATTTTTTGGTTGCAGCCATCATTGTTGTTTGGTGGGCCCAGGTTGGATTAGAACCTGCCACCTTAGGTGTATGTGGCTGGCGCCTTAGCCACTTGAGCCACAGGCGCTGAGCTGGATCCATAGGCTTTGCCAGACTGCCAAGGGGATCTGTGACACAAAAGAGGTTAAGTACTCGGTTCTGAGGCTGTGGCCCCCTCTACCTTCAACCAGCAACAGGAGGACAAAGAGAAGGCACAGAGGTTTTTATGGGCCAGGCCTGGAAATACCATACATTATGCCTTTCCACAATGCACTGTAGAACTCAGTCACCTGACTACACCTAACCACAAAGGAGGCTGGGAAATGTAGTCTAGCTGTGTACGCAAGAAGAAAAGAAACCAGTCTGGGGGAATGTACAGCACCAATAAACATTCATCGAGAACTGAGTGACTCATCTCTCTGTCCAGGGTGTCTCTGTGTGGGTTGGGGAGAAGGGGCAGAGGCTGGTTCTCTAGCAGGATCCTGAGCTTCCTATCATCTTGTTTCCATAGGACGAGCCATGCCAAAGCCAAAGCTGAAGCGTCGGAACAGGCCGCCCTGGCTGCCAACCAGGAGTCCAGCATTGCCCGCAATTTAGCCAGGGAGCTGGCACCGGACTTCTACCAGCCAGGTAGGGCCTGCCAGGGAGAGGTGGATAGAACAGGATGGGGACAGTCCTGGGGTGGGAATTTTTCTTCGCATGCTGAAAGCGGAGATGCTTAAATGGGTTCCTGAATGCCTGTGAGTTTTGGAAACTGTGGGGCATGGTAGGATACTCCCTAACGTGGGATGGGATGATGCTAGGGGATGTGGAGGGACAAATGGCTGCCTTCATGCAGAGCTTGTGATGCGGCAGGGGAGGTACTGCAGGTTGCCCCTTTCTCTGCTTGGAGCGGGGCAGACAGCTAGAGCTGATGGAGCTTAGTGGGGAGAGTCACTGGTGGATGAGGGAGCAAAAGGCTTCTTGCCCTTGCTCAACAGTTTCAGTCTAGTACTGTCCATGTGTCAGGCACTAGGGGCGGCCTTTGGGAATACATAAGTGGGGTCCAGAATCTCGAGGAGCAGAAAAATCACATGGCAAATGCTAACTCCACGCTTATCAACTATGAGACCTTGGGCAAGGTCTTTAACCTACAGAAACTGCTGTTTCCTGGTCTGTGAAATGGTAGGAAGAATAATGCCTACCTTTTTGAGAACGTATTAAATGCCTGTTAAGTGTGTGTCCAGTCCACAATTAGCTCTCAAAGACTGTGGTTGTTGTCTCACTATTATGGTTAAGTTTCACACAGCGTGATGAGTGCTGTGCCGTTAGAACAGGGACTATGGGTGCTCACAGAAAGTAATTAACCCATTTAGGAAAGGGGAGGTGTTGGGGAAGGGTACCCTTGCGACAGGCCATTTGAGCTGCACCTGGAAGGCTGGATAAGGGTTTATCAAGACAGTGGCTCTCAAACTGGACAGATTTCTGGGCCCACACCCAGAGTTTCTAACTCAGTAGGTTAGGGATGGAGCCTGTGAATGTGCATTTCTAAGGATTAGGTGATGTGGATGCTGCTAGGCTGGGACCACACAGAGAACTATGGCACCAAGTAGTTTAGGACAGGTGCATCAAAAGGATGGGACTGCAGGTACAAAAGCGCAAAAACTGAGAGCAGAGTGGCATGCTGGGAGGCTAGATCATAAAATAGGCAGTGGGTGATAAGTGTGAGGAGGCCCTCCTGACTCTGACACAGACTTTGTGCTTGGGTGAGGGGTGAGCCCCTTGAGGGTGGGAGACTGGAGTTCTCTGCAATGAGTGAGTGACATGATTAGATTTGTGGGGTTTTTTTCCTTTTTTTCTCTTCTCTTTTCCTTTTTTCTTTTCTTTTCTCCTTCCTCCCTTCCTTCCTTTCTCCCTTCCATACTTCTTTCCTTCCTTCCCTTTTCTTTCTTTCTTTTTTTTTTTTGAGATAAGATTCTCACTCTGCCACTCTACTGCCTGGGCTAGAGTGCCACAGGCTCCGCCTAGCTTACAGCAATCTCGAACTCCTGGGTTCAAGCGATCCTCCTGCCTCAGCCTTTTAAGTAGGGCTACAGGCGCCCACCACAATGCACCTGGCTAATTTTTCTGTTTTTAGTAGAGAAGGTGCCTTGCTCTTGCACAGGCTGGTCCTGAACTCCTGAGCTCAAGTGATCCTCCTGCTTCAGCCTCCCAGAGTGCTAGGATTACAGGCATGAGCCACCACACCCTGCCCAGATTTGTGTTTTCTAAACATTATTCTGGCTGCAGAAAGGAGACCAAAGGAGACTATAGAGAAACCTGGAAGCGCTTATCTGTGCCAGAAAGGATGTCACTTTTGGTCACAGTGCTCCCCCTGCTGGTCCCAAGAAGAGCGACACTTGCCCTGCATGGTCGTATAAAGCTGCTGGTGCCAGGCCCTGAGCTCAGCATTTTACACGCCTTCTCTCATTTAACCCCCATTAGTATTTATGAAATAGGTATGCTGAGCTCCGCTTCTCAGACAAGGGAATGGAAAGAGACAGGTCACGATTAAGAGCATTGTCTCTGGAGCCAGACTGCCTGGGTGCTACCCTTGGCCTTGCCCTTTCTTTGGCCAGCTGTATGACCTTGGGCAAGTGATTGAACCTCTCTGAGCCTCCCTTTCTTCATATGTAAAATGGAGATTTACGATAACATCAACTTCATAGCATTACTAAAATGATTGAACGAGTTTGGAAATTGCTTAGAACAGTGCCTGCCACTGTGAGTGAATGAGCTCAGAGAAGTTGGGTGGCTGGCCCAGGATCACCCACCAGTGGGCGGGGGTGCAATCCAACCTCCTTGTGTTGTCCCTGGTAGGTCCGGAATATCAGAAACGCCGGCTGCTCCAGGAGATTCTGGAGAACTCGGAGAGCCTGCTGGAGCCCCCGGAGCGAGGCGCGGGCGCCGCGGGCCTCCCGGAGCGAGCCCGCGAGAGCCCACAGCTGCACGAGCGCGAGACCCCTCGGCCCGAGGCCGGTCCCCCGTCGCCGGCTGGGACGCCCCCGCAGCCCAAGCGACCCCGGCCAACGGCGTCCAAGGACGGCTTGCTGGGTCCGGGGTCCTGGAACGGGGAGCCCGGTGGCGAGGGCAGTCGGCCGACCACGCCGTCCGAGGGCGCGGGTCGCCGCAGCCCCGCGCGCCCGGCCACGGAGCACATGGCCATCGAGGCGCTGCAAGCGCCGCCCTCGCCGTCGCGGGAGCCCGAGGTGGCGCATTACCAGGGCTACCACAGCTATGCCGTGCGCACCGCGCCGCCCGAGCCTCCGCCCTTCGAGGAGGAGCCGGAGCCTGAGCTCTCCGGGCCCGACTCCGCACCCTCGTCCCCGTCCACCGCGCCCTCGTCCCCGGCCTCCGCCTCGGTGCACGCCCCCGCGCTCCGGGGCCCCGCACCCGAGAGCCCGGTCAAGCTGGAGCCCAAGCCCATCGTCCCCAAAGCTGAGCCCAGGGCCAAGGCCCGCAAGACTGAGGCCCGGGGGCTGACCAAGGCCGGGGCCAAGAAGAAGGCGCGGAAGGAGGCAGCGCTGGCAGCAGAGGCTGAGGTGGAAGTGGAAGAGGTGAGGCTGTGCCTGAGGAGCGTTCAAGGTCAGGTTCCCGGGAGGCGGTGGAGCTTGAGGCAGGATTCAGGTGCAAGTGATTCCAGGGCTGCTGGGGTGGGGGAGATGGAAGTAGGATAGGGCAGAGAGGGACAAGCCCAGCAGGGCTCTGGATTAGCAGAGTGTAGCCTTGGCCTGATCCTCAGAGGTCTTGGAAGCCCAAACCCATGGCAGTCTTCCCACTTTAAGGCTGGTGTCCCAGCAGCAGAGGCAGATCTCTGGAGCAGGGGGCAGCTGGGAGCCTAAGCAGCTGGAGGGTAGGTGCCCACGCCAAGTCAAGAGGATCTGGCTTTGGCACCAGCTGGTACAAGATGTAGGGGGAGGGTTTGGTGGTGGTGGTGGGGGGGGGCAAAAGGGCTTGGGCTGTGGACCTCTGGGCTTGCAGAGGTGGGGAGCCAGGGAGGCAGCAGCAAGGCTCTGAGGGACTGAAGAATGTGTCCCCAGAGGAATAAGCAGTCGGGAAGGTGGAGCACTTGGGTTCCAGGCCAGTTCTGCATGCTGTGTGGTTCTAGACATGCTCCCATTCTTCTCTGGACCTTGAGGGATTCGGTTCATGATTTCCAAGAGTGCTTGCAGCTGTGACAGCTGCCGTCCAGTTCCTGGGTACTGTAGTGGATGAAGCAGGGATGCTCTTAGGAGGGTACTTCCAGAAGTTCAGCCTAGCTGTGACCTGGGTGGGAATGTCTCAGAGGCCACATGCACTCAGGTACCCTCTCTCCACTGCTTCCAGGTCCCCAACACCGTCCTCATCTGCATGGTGATCCTGCTCAACATCGGCCTGGCCATCCTCTTCGTTCACCTCCTGACCTGACCCTCATCTGCTAGGTGCAGCCGGCTGGAGGAGGGGTGGGAATTCTGGGCTCAAGGGTGGAGGGACAGGGGGGCTTACCCTGTACTGGGTAAGTGACTAATTGGGGCCCATCGCCCAGCAGAAGCAGGGCCCCAGAGTGTGGGTTTGGCAGATCATGTCTTCCCAACACACACGCACCCCCAACCCTTCATTAGCTCAGCATTTTCAGAGTACCTGCTGAATGTTGGGTAAGCACGGGGGCTTCATTCACTGGCTCATTCATTCATTCATTTAACCAACATTCACTGAGAAGTTGCCCTGCTGGGAGCTGGGATAAGCTGGGACTCACTCCTACTTTAAGAATAGGGTGAAGATGACAGTAAACCCCTTCCTCAACTCACAGCTCATTACATGAAAGTCTTAAAGTTCAAACATCAAGCTAAATGGCTCTTGATTCTCCCCCACCCCCAAATTTCCACATCTAGATCGAATCCCCCTGGGATGGTGGGACGAACTTATCTCTATTCCCCTACCTCAGTCATTAACCCTCTGTCCCCAAACCCTTCCTTTGTCAGCTGGCTCCCCAAGGTGGCACTGGAGGGCCGGGTGAGGTCCTGTGAGAAGCGGGGTGGGGGGGGGCTGGACTGAGCTGGAGAATGATCCTCACTGGTCTCAGAATGAAGTATCTCCTGCTAGGACCAGCCTTTACAGCCTAAATCCCGGGCTTGGTGATGCTAACAGACTTCCTGCCTCTTGCCCAGCCACCTCTCCCCCAAAGACCCCATTTTTTAAAATCCTAGTTTAGCGGGGCTATAGGTTCTTCAGTCGCAGGTCCCAGAATAGTCTGTGCTGTCACCATGTAAATAGCCAATGACAGCATTAGCCTCATGGATGTTGCCGTGGGGGTGAATGCTGGGCTCCATGGGTTTCATGTTTCACAGGGGACCTGGGAATGCTCCTGCAGGCACCTATCACTTTAGGATGAAAAGGAGTGAATCAGAGACAGTGGGGGAGGAGGCAGGAGGGGAGCAAAGGGGATAGAATGTGTGTAGAAATAGAGACCGGGATCCAGGCCCAGGAGAGGCCTTGGGGACTTGTTCCTGGTTCCACTGACCATCTGACCCAACAGCTGAGGCTGTCTTGGGGATGCAGAGGTGGGGCCTTGCCCCAGAGAAGATCAAGCCTGAGGCTTAAGCCCTGTAAGTGACTCATCCTCAGAGCTCTTTCCTCTCTCCTTCTGCTGACTCTGTTGCGATCTCTTGCAGAGCCAGGAGTTCCTGCTGAGGACATGAGGACCCATCTTTCTGCAAAGCCAGGCAGGGTGGCCAAGGAGGACTGGACTCTGGACCTGGAGACCTGGGGTCCAACTCACATTCGCAACACAGATGTCTAAGGAAGACTCCTGGGGTGCCTGCACTGGGGGGCTGGTGGTGCCAGGAGGAATGGAATGTGCTGGGAACCTCCTGCTCTCTGCCATGGGGCAAGGGAAGCCCCCAAATAAGAGCCCTGGTCCTTTGAGCTTCCAGATCCGCTCCTATCCCTCATCCTCATCCTCTATCGCACCTTGCCTAGGTCGTCCCCTCCCTGGGCTTTTGTGTGTTTTGGGGAGAAGTCACCTAATTAGGTCCCTCTCCCTCCTACCCGACCCCTATGACTGTGGGCTGAGGCCTCCTGGGGAAGCTGTGGTGGGCAAGGGAGACCCCCTCAGACCTGTGTAGAGCCCCTTCCCTGTGCTAGACAGACGCAGTGCACACTCCCTCCCTTGCTTTCAGATGTTCTGGACAACAGAGGACATGGACAAGCTCGGTGTGAATCTGCCAGGACACTGTGCTCTGTCTCCTCCCACCAGTCCAGTTAGTTCCTTTCTGGACCAATAGAAGAGGAGGACAATGGAGTCTCAGGGTGGGAAGCCACTAGCCTAGTGGCTGGGGGTGGGGTTGGGAAGAGGGGTTAAGGGGCAGTAATTCTGGGCCCTGTGTTTCCGTGTGTCTGAACTTGAGGCTAGGATTGTGTTTGGGGCTTCCAGTGTGCTTGGGGTGCTGACAGGTCACGTGCAGGAGCCCTGGGACTGGAGATAGCTGCTGTGATGCCCTGAGGAGTGCTTTGTCCTCTTCCCCCACCAGGGCCCACTGTGAGCTCAGGGAGCATGGCATGGAAGCCCAGGGAGATTTCCCTGGAGCAGACTGTGCAGGTGCTGGGGACAGGCTGCTTGTGAAGAGGCATTTCCCAGGGAGAGGGGAGCAAGTGTGGGCTCCAACTGGGTGCCATCTGTGTGACCATGGCCTCTTTGGCTTGTTTGGCGGAAGACAGTACTTGCATGTACCTTACTCAAAGATGTTTTATACCACATTGGCTCCAGAAAGAGGAGGGAAAGGGCTTCCAGGCCCCTCCAAGTCTGGGAAGGGTGCAGTGAGGACACCAAGCTGAGCTGGAGGGAACTGCTGTTGTCCTGCCTTGTGGCTGGGCCTCCCCCGGCAGCTCTGGAACCTGGACATTTCCTTAGGCTGAAGCCAGCTTTCCTTCCCCCAGTCAGTGCTGGGAACCTTCTCTCCAGCTTCACACTTGCTGCTTCAACCACTGCTGGGGCCTCAGGGTTTGGTTGGGACCTAGGCCTGCATTTCTGTGAAGAGCCTATGGATCCTCCCTCCCAGCGAGGCCCAGGGCTCAGCATCTGCATTTGGACTCTTCTCCCCACCCCTGGGAAAGTGGGGAGGTGAGGGTGGGGGCACTGCTCAGTGCTAACAGGCCCCAGGCCTTGGCTCTGAGATGATTGATTGTCCTGGGTTTTTGACCTGGTCTGGGGCCGGGGACAAGTCTTTGGCTGCCAGGGCCCTCAGGCCTGGTTTGGGGGCTGGCGTTTGGGGTGAGGGTTCAGGATGCTCCCATCTGTGCAATAATAAACCTGCATCTGCTCACGGGCTGTGGCTGGGCTACAGTGTCTGTGGGCCCGGGACGAAGGGCTGGCTGAAGGAGGCTGGGAGGAGGCTGGGAACACCATCCTGCCAGTCTGTACTCTCCCTCCCACTGCAGTTCCCTTGATACCTGTTGGTCAACTGAGGGGCTTTAGTTCTGGAGAGGGGGATTCAAAGGCCACAGACCTCCGCAGTGGAATTTGAGTTTCAAAAGCAGACTTCCAGAAACTTCTCTTTGCCGCTTACAGTAGAAGCAAGAGCCTGCCCTTTGACGCCTAGGCTCTAATCCTGGCTCAGCTGCTTTCTTCATTTCTTTGAGTCTCAGTTTCCTCATCTGTAAAATGGGGATACCAACAGTGCCCACCTCCTGCAAGGAACCCTTTAAATGTTGACTGTCATTTAAAGCCCACTGCAGTTGAAAAATGGAGATGTGTATCATTACTATTATAATGCACAGTACTGTTAGCTCTGTTGCAAGTCCTCTTGAGTTTTGATGGCAGACCCTGGGATCCCCAAAGGGGTGGAGATTATTCAGGCACCAACAATATTGTCATAGAATATATCTGACAATATTAGAATGGGGCTCACACGCCATAGTGGCTCAGAGAAGGGACTTTCCCAAGGTCACGTACATAGCAAGTCAGTGGTAGGGAAGCAGTTCTCTTGGCTTGTTTGGAAATGAGCCCTGTTCACGAAGGTTCTCTCAAAGCCAGTGGCCCTCAGCAAGAGGATTGGAGGGAAGGGGCTCCCGCCTACCAATAGGCTCCTGGCTCTGCATATGTTCCCTTACTCACTTTCTGTGCCTTAGTTTCCTCTTCTGCCAAGGAGACTATGATTCCTTCCCCCTGGCCATAGGCAATGCCGTTGTGAGACTCAAATGAGGTAGGTTATGGGTAGTAGAGATTTTCAAAACTCTGTAATGCTCCCCAGGTAGGAGTGGGAAGGAGAAGGGGATTGTTTTAGTCTACAAAGACATTGATAAAAACTCCAGAGGGGAAGGAGGAAGCCAGCCAGCCTAGTCACTAGGTCTACAGACTAGTGTGTGTATGTGTGTGTGTCTCTGTGTGCGTGTGTGTGTGTGTGTGTGTGAGAGAGAGAGAGAGAGGAAGAAGAAGGAGGAGGAGGAGGAGAAAAGGAAAAAGAAGAAGAAGGGGAAGAGAAGGAGAAGAAAGAGAAATGGGGACTGGAAGCATTGAGGGAAGGAGACTGCATTAGACTCATCTTGGGTGGTTTGAGAAGACAGCTTCCTGAGCCCCCATGGGAGACAAGTAGGATTATTAGTGAGACAGTGGCCCCTGGTGGCATAGGCCCAGGGAACACTCTGCCTGAGGCCTCCTCTTCCAGGCTGGACTCCAGGCAGATCTAGGAAGTCTGACCTGTCCCCTGCCACATCCTGGATTGATTTATGCAGTTTTGTACCATGCATGAACTTACAAGCACTGAAGGGAATTATATTCCTGCCAAACAAAGCATTGCTTAAAGAGAGTGGTAATGAATTTGAAAAGATACTTGCTGTTAGTTCAACTCTTGTTCCTGCAAGTGAAACTTCCCCATGAAGATGGCTCATGTGGACACAGTTTGAAACCAATGGTGGGAGTATTTTTGGAAAGGAAAACTGTATTGAAAGATGTCCCAGTGACAGCACTGAATGTGGTGACGCTCTTCATGATACCAAGAAGACACTTTCGCGAGTGAAAGACTCTGACAGCAAGCAAAATGACAAGGACTTTAGGCAAATGAGACCATCACCAATTAAACTTCTGCATCTAAGGGACCTTCCTTGACAAAGTAGTTCGTATTCCTTAGAAGAGTGTTTGTGAAAGACAGAACTGTAGTCAAGGTCTCAGGGATGAGTCAGCCTTTGTTGTCCATCACAGAACATACACAGAAAAAAGAACGGTGAATGTATTGGATACAGAAAAGTATTTAGGCAGCAATTAAATCTTATTGTACATCAGAGAATGCCTTCAGGGGAAAAACACGAGTGTAATGAATGTGGCAAATTCTCTGGTAGGAAGTCTTGTTTTATTTTACATCAGAGAACTCATACAGGAGAAAGACTATATAAGTGTAATGTGTGTGGGTGTGTGGGAAATCCAATGTTAACAAGTCATCCTTTATTACACATCAGAGAACACGCACGGGGAAAAACGTATGTAATACATAATGTGATGTGTGAAATATGTAACGAATGTTGGAATCATTTGCTCAGAAAGACATCTCCAAACACATCATAAGAGAACTCATGCAGATGAGAACCTCGATGTAAATTGTGTCTGAGGTAATTTGGGCATAATCAACCCTTGTTATACATGTGGGTTGTACTATACATGGGGGATACTCTATGAACATAATAGATGTGTCAGATACTTTATTGTGAGATCAGGTCTTTTTTTTTTTTCTTTTGAGACAGAGTCTCACTTTGTTTGTTTATTTTTTGTTTTTTTTGTTTGTTTTTCTTTTTTTTTTTTTTTAGCCAGGGTTAGGTTTGAAACCCTCCACCTCTGGTCTATGGGGCCAGTGCCCTACTCCTTTGAGCCATAGGTGCCACCCAAGAGATCAGGTCTTGCTACACATGACAGAGTTTGTAAATGAGAGAAACACTAGAAATGTAAAGACTGGGGACCATCTATCATTGACAATTCAACCCTCACTGTACTTCAGAGAACACACATAGGGAAGAAGCTCTGTAACAATGTAATAAATGTGAGAATGTTGTGATCTGGAAACATAGACTCGGACCCCACTTAGATGTAATGACTTGGAGATTTATTTGCACCTGCGCAGAGGACCACTGCTCTGAAAGACAGGTGGCCCTGAAGTGGGGGGCAGGTGATTTTTTTATACTCTTTTTGCAAGCAGGCCAGTACAGAAGCCAAACGTTTTGGTTAGCTCAGGGTGGGGTTACAGCTTGGGTAACAATGGTTACAGCTTGAGTAGGTTTCCCACAATTGTTTGTTCACCAGGGACTAGGGTGGTTTTGTGAACTTGGGGATTTCCCATGCTTCTTTGTTCTGAAGCCTTTTCTCAGAATTGACCCTGGATGGGAGGGCAGGGGAACAGGCTGGGAACTTGCCTGTAACAAGAATGTGAGAAATCATTTGGTTGGAGGAGACCCTTAAACATACTAATGCATTAGAGAATACACACACGGGGAATCCATTTGAATGTCAGTGGTGTCTAAAGTCAGGCAGCGGGAAGTCAGCCCTTCCTGTCCATCAGAACGCTGCCATCGCAGTGGTTCCCAGTGTGTGGTTTCTGGAACACAAGTGGCAGCAGCAGCATCTGGGAATGTATTAGGAATGCAAAGTCTTGGGCAGACCTATGAAGTCAGAAACAATAAACTCTCTAGGTGATTCTGAGAGTTATTATTATACAGGAAAAAGAAAGTCCTACAAATGTTATCATTTTCAAATGCTTTTGCTGAGAAGTGGTAATAGTGTTCTCATTCAAATATCCATATGTAGGGAAAACTTTATAAGTTTAATAAATGTGGAAAGTCATTCAGTGAGGAATCAGATTTCTTTATAGGACAGATCATTTCAGGGAGAAATCCCCCAAGTTCAAGTATAACCTGGTAATTTGTTCTAGTAGTGATCCCATCTCAGTGCACCTCAGAGAACTCACATAGCTGAGGAGTCCTATGGGAAGAAGGCCAGCAAAGACAGGAAATCTGTCCCACAAATTCACAGGCTGGAAATTTAATAAAGGAGTGAAAACTTTGAATAATTTTAATAAATGAAAACTGGCCAGAATTGAGACATTACTTTTCCAAAAAATCCTATTTGCATGAAGTCTTCAATTTTACAAGTATAGGAAAAGCAGTTTTCTAATAAAGGATATTTATTTTCACTATAGTACTCAACTTTAGAAAAAATTGACAAAATATTCATGTATAAATAATCATTCTATAAGAAATATGAAGGTAAAAAAAATTCAGTTTGGCCAGGCTCTCTGGCTCATGTCTATAATCCTAGCACTCTGGGAACTGGAGGTGGGTGGATTGCTTGAGCTCACGAGTTCAAGGCCAGCCTGAGCAAAAGTGAGACCCCTATCTCTACTAAAATAGAAAAAATGAGCCAAGAGGATCATTTGAGCCCTAGAGTTGGAGGTTGCTGTGAGCTATGATGCCATGGCACTCTACCTAGGGTGACAGCTTGAAACTGTGTCTCAAAAAAATAAATTATATTCAATGTACACACAAGCAACATCAGAGTTATGCTGGGATTATGTAAGTATGCTACATAACTAATTTTATACATGCTTTTTATATATGGGTTATGGGTTCCAAATACTTGTGAGTAGGTAAGTATGTGCTAGAATTCTAAAAAAAAAAAAAACTACAAGGATTTTCTCAACATGTCTTAACAGTATATCTTTATATCTTATTACAATATATATTTCAAATAAAATATTATTGGATATATTTAAAGTACTACATTATCCTTTCTCCATTCTTTTTTAGCGCATAAAGGTTTATGATCCATTTGTTGAATTTTGATTTTAAGAAACCACTATATTTTCTAAAATGAATAGTTCTGGATCTATGAAAGTATTTGAAAGCATCTCACATATAATATGCAATAGTAAGATACAAGCTGTTAACACAAAGTAAGTGTGAGAAAAATAAAAAGCACCTTAAAATAACAGTAAGTGGTTTAAAATCCTATGTTTTATGTTCTGCTAGTTCCCAGTAGGTGCTTATAAAATATACTATTACAAAGACCAAGGCTTTGAAAGCCAGAAGCTGTGTATTTATTGTCATTAATGAGGTGCTACAGACTGAGTACCCCTTATCTGAAATGCGTAGAACCAGAAGTGCTTTGGATTTTGCATTTTTCCCCGGATTTTGGAATATTTACATTATACTTGTTGAGCATTCCTAACCAGAAAATCTGAAATCCGAAATAATCCAACGATCATTTCCTTTGATCATGTCAGCGCTCAAAAAGTTTTGAGTTTTGGAGTATCTTGGATTAGGGACACTCCACCTATATTATATGGTGTACGAGTAGTATAAATACCTGACTTTTACAGTTTAATTTATAACCACTTCTATAGCACGATCGATTGTCTAACCAGGAGTCAATTCTCTATGATTTCACTTCTTGGCAGAGATTCTGTAACAGATCTCGATTAGACTAAATCAGTCTTGCTAATTACGTTGGCAGCCTTTGGTTTGGGATGGGTATGTTGAACCTATTCTAGGATGATGTCTGAGTGGAAGACTTGTATCCCCAGTGCTACCAAAGCAAGCAGGAGGAAGAGTGTCCCTGCTTCTGCTGTCATTGCTGTAGAGGATGGGCCTCTCCGGTTAGTTCCTGGAGCTCCTCTGTGGTAGCTTTTCTCCTTCTCCTTTTTCCTTTCTCTTCCTCCTCCTCCTTCCTCCTATTTCTTCCCTTCTTCTCTTCCTCCCTTCCTCCTCCTCCTTCCTTCCTTCCTTCTTCTCCTTTTTTTTTTTTTTTTGAGAGTCTCACTCTGCTGCCCTGGGTAGAGTGCTATAGTGCCATAGCTCACAGCAACCTCAAACTCTTGGGCTTAAGTGATCCTCTTGCCTCAGCCTCCCGAGTAGCTGGGACTACAGGAGCCCATCACAATGCCGGGCTATTTTAAATAAAGACAAGCTCTCACTCTTGCTCAGGCTGGCTTTGAATTCCTGAGCTCGAGCGATCCACCCACCTTGGCCTACCACAGTGCTAGGATTACAGGTGTGAGCCACAGAGCCTGAACGCACCTGAGCAGCACAGAATATAGGAAAACCACAGTTCTTTAATATAACTGAGCCATGGAATTAACCACATTTATTATTCAATTAAATAAATTGCCCTGCGTTTTTTTTCTTTGAGGCTTGTAGCCATTCCAGTCTAATGGCGGTCTACTTTTATCAAAGGTAAGTACTTATAATTATGAGATTTATGTAGGCCAATTTATACATACAAGTAGAGAGATTTTTCTTTTTTCAGAGAATACTTTTTTCTTTTGATAAGTCTATTAAGGAATCTCCATATGATTTGAAACATAAATTTGATGTAAATAGTACAATCAGGGGAAATAAAATTGTTCCATACTTTTTAGGTGCTTCAAGTTTCTGATTCTTTTATATCAAGTCAAGTACTATTATTTACAGGCAAGCCCCTATTTTTTTATTTTTATTTATTAATTATTATTATTAATTTTTGCAGTTTTTGGCCAGGGCCTGCCACCTCTGGCATATGGGGCCAGGCCCTACCCCTCTGAGCCACAGGCACAGCCCTATTTTTTTTTTTTTTATAGTAGAACTGTAAGTTGACCCTTATTTGTTTTTTCTTTAATTTCAGATTAATTTGGGGGTACACATGGTTAGGTTGCTTAGTATGCTTTTGCAGGGTTAAAGTCTGAGCCGCAGGTGTGTGAAATAGATGCTGTTTTAGCACAAACTCACTCCGAGGGACACTGCGGGGGTGGGGTGGGGTGGGGGGGAGGAGTCAGTAAATTAAGCCACTCCTACTTCCCTTTGGTTTGGTTCCCAGACCCATGCAGTCCTCCTGTTGGGGACTTAGTGCCAGATGGAGGTCTCTAAGGCACCTCTCGGATGATGTGCTGGCTACATCGTTAGCTGGCTGCCCAGTGCTCTGTCAGACTAGCTGTTCTGGACGGTGCACTAGCAATGCTACTGGTGAATCCCATGGTCATGGGCACACTCCTGCCCCCTTTTCTCTGTTAAATGGGTTCCATGGCAGGATGCTACGGGTATGAAGTCTCAAGCCTGTGTATCAGATAGTGACGCTGCCTGAGACTCTGTTGGCAACTCTGAAAAGACTTTCCGTCCCCACTATCTTTCAAGGCTACACTAATTTTGGCTTTCATCCACATGCCAAGGTAACCTACCTTTAAACAATTGCAGGAATTTTCTGCCCCCTTCTGCTACTTGTATAGTGTTCTTCATAAAGGCACAGGTGTGAGCTGAGGGAGGGGCACTGTGCAATCATCTTAGGTGACATGTGGGGTCTAGGTGACGTTCATTCCTAGCGTCCTAGCTTGTGCCTTTTGTCCTGCTCAAGCTTGATCCTCCAAATACCATTTCCATCTCACGATAGATTTCTGCAGAGTCCACTTCATTACTTGACAGATCCAATAGAACCCAGGTCATGATGGGCAGTCAGGGACTCCTGGCCACCCAGTGGCGATGGTCAAGCATCTCCACCAGGTCCCAGGAGCCAACCAGGAGCTGTTTTTCAAAAGGCATTTGACTCCCCACTAAAGAGGGGGTGGCCTTGCTGTGAGTCTCCCTCTTGCACTTGTCGTAAACTCCACCACCAATAGAACTCCCACCATCAGGCTGGCCCCTGCTCTTTCCCTCTGCTGGAGTCACTCAATGCTGGTGGCCTGGTGTGTCCCTTTGTATATGGGCTGGGGCTTATGCCAGGTGTGAAATGGGTTGCCTCCCAACCACGTCTTGAATTCCATGTTGTACTTTCTTCTTCATGGTCGGGGATGAAAGAGGCAGATGTTTTTCTTTGACTTTTGAAGGGATATCCCAGCACGCCTCTGACCCATGGGCCTTCAGAGACATTTACTGAAGCTGGAGTCCCTGCCCCTTTGCAGGGTTTGTCTCCCACCCTTTGGAGTGGAGGTTCCTCCAGGAGGCACCTCTGCTCTTCTTGCCTGGTCAGCCTGATATCACCAATTTTATGGACCAGAGCCACGTTCTATGGCATCCTCAACTACTGCCCACGGGCCACATGCGGCCCACCGAGGACATTTATCCAGCCTGCAGGGTAATTTTGTCACCATTACCTGTCCTGCTTAGCAGCCGACTCGTCCTGGGGCCCGCAGTCTGGCCCTCCAACGGTCTGAGGGACAGTGAACTGGCCCCTTGTTTAAAAAGTTTGAGGGGCCTACCATGTCCAGATGGCCCAGGTCTCTTTGGACTAGATCATGATGTTGCTGGGACCCTGAGGCAACACTGAGCATATATTGTTTGAGTAGCCCATATGAATGGGAGGGTTTGAGTAGCCCATACGAATGGGAGGGTTTCTGATAGAAAAGAAATCAAATCCATGCTGGAATATCATGTACCTGAGTCTGTGTTAACCACCTGGGCAAAGGCCCGGTGTCCACTGGGGCAGCTATGACTGAGCTGCTCCTGGTTGAGCTTGTGGAAGTCTACAGAGTTACCTTTTTAAAAAACTTTGTTCTCTTTTTTTCAGAAATGACATTCTTGTGCTTTGCTGGTGTCCAGGGTTTGAAAACACGGTTGCCACTTTCTTCACTCTTTATTTTTCATTCATCTCAGACTCTGGATCTGGGAAAATGACCTTTTTCCTTCAAGTACATCCTCAAGTTCAGTTTACTTCTTCTCTCCTGTGTCTTCTTTTAGCTTCATTAAAAAATAAATTGTCCTTTGGTGAGAGTATCTTTTCCAGTCTTTTCCTGGCTGAAGATGACTTTCTTCTTTCCCATGTCATCAGCCGTTCCCTGGCTCTGCAGAGCATTTGTGGGTGACAGCATCACAGATGAGAAGTCTGGTGATAGTCTGGTTTACTCGTTTTGTTTCGTGAGTGAACTCTTCCTTTTTTTTTCCCTTTGAAATCTGGTAAGATTTCCTCCTAAAATTCAGTGCTGAACATTTAAACAGAGTATGTCCAAGGCAGGTTCTTAATTAATTAAAGCACTCCTGTAAACAACGTGCTCTTTCTGCGTGACAATTCAAGTCTTCTGCTCAAGGGCCGTGTCTTCTCAAATATGATTAATTACCCATCTCTCTCTTGGTTCTCTGGTCTCCTTGACCCTCGGTTCTACTCACTGGGCATTTTGGATCCGCCTCCCAACTGTCGTGTGTTTCTTTCTCCTGGTCACCTTTCTTTTTATCTCTACCATGAGACATCTTGTCCAAAACAATCATTTATTTCTGTGCAAGTATTAGCTATTTCTTCTAATTTTGGAAACAGTTTTACCTTCCAAAAATTCTTTTGATTGGGCCCACTTTGAATTTCTTGGAAGTTCTTATTGATTTATTTTTTGAGACGCAATCTCACTATGTTGCCCTTGGTAGAGTGCTGTGGCGTCACAGCTCACAGCAACCTCAAACTCTTGGTCTTAAGAGATTCTCTTGCCTCAGCCTCCTAAGTAGCTGAGACTACAGGCACCCGCCACAACGCCTGGCTATTTTTTGTTGCAGTTGTTGTTGTTTTAGCTGGCCCTGGCCGGGTTTGAACCCATCAGCCTGGGTGTGTGCCCTACCAGTGCCCTGCTTCCTGAGCTACGAGTACCGCCCTCTTATTTATTTTTGATTAAGTTTTTCTCATCTCTTCCATGAATTCTTTGACTCTCTTTAGGAGTTAATTGTACAAATGGCTCTTCTTTTTCCTTTTGCTTTTTTATCCCAGAATAGATAATGGAGAGAGTGAAAACAACAACTACACAAAACCTAACAACCAGACACTAAGTATTTTAAATGTAGAATAGCATTTAATCCTAACAGCGGTATAATTAGGTGGACTTTATCATCATACACACCGGGACACTAATGGTCAGAAAGTTACATAATTTACCCTGAGTAATTTAGCCTGACTTTGGGGCCCACAGTTTTAACTTCTACCTTTCACTCTCTCTTGGTGGTAGATAGGGACCTTGATCTCCACCAGTAACTGTTTGTCTTTTTTTTTCTTTTTGCTTATTCTTGGCCATTGTTTTCTCTGAGGCCTCCTGTAGGTCAGGACGTAAAAATGTCCGTTAGGGCAGGGAGGGGAATGCTTGCCCTTCCATCCTGCCAGCTCTTACCTAACAAGTTGGCAACTGCAAATATATTGGATATTTAGGACAGCTGTGTAGCTGCATTTAAAAATACTCTCCCAGCTGCACAGATTTGAGTCATGCCTGCTTTGGGTCGATGGTACTCAGTTAAACAAGGCCACATTCAGAAGAGGAGAGTCCTTTGTGTATATTAGGGGCTGGCAAAATATGGTTGGTGGGCCACATCTGGCTCACTGTTGGCTTTTGTAAGCTAAGAATGATTTTTACATTTTTTAATGGCTAGAGTGGGAAGCAAAGGAAGGCTATTTTATCACGTGAGAAATTATGTGAAATTGACATTTTAGTGCCAATAACCTTCTACTGGAGCCCAGGTATCAGCCCAATATACCATGTCAGAAGTCCGGTGCCCCTAAGACTGCCATGCTGTGAGGAAGCCCAAGCTCATCTCATGGACAGGCTACTTGGAAAGAGAAAGAGAGATGCCTGGTCAACCCCAGATGTTCCAGTCATCCCAGCTGAGCTCTGGGTACAGGAGAAAAGCCACCTTGAATGCCCCAGCTCTGGCTGTCCCAATGCCGCAGACAGCCACATGGAGCAGGAGATCCATCTAGTCAAGCCACAGAATCATGAGATAGCATTATCATTTTAAGCATTTTCATTTTGTTACCCCCAAACCAATGGGTAACTGACACTAGGCCAGGGTTGGGCAGCTATCAGCAGTACTGTCCCCACTCCTATAGGCTGGATAATTCCCTCTCTCCGACCTGAGGTGCACCCTGGGGTTCTAAGCTCACACCCAAGCACAGAGCTGCAGTCAGAACTAGAGAGGTCCTGCCTTCTCCCTCCCACCTCCCCTGGCTACCTGCAGCCTCAGGGCACCTCTGGGTCATCTTTTTCCACCTGGAGCTGATGTGATGGACTGGGAAAGCATCTTGGGCCTCCTTAGAGGGGGCGGGGATGCTCTCCCCACTAGAAGTCTGTACGAACCCAAGCAGGAGGCGGGCAGCTGGCCAGGCAGCCAGGCAACTTCCCAAATTTCATCCTTTGCTTCTGGTCAGCACCCAGCCTGTCTCCGGGAGCCGTTCCAGTCCCTGGAAGCCCAGCTGATGAATCACATGGTATTCGTCTGGAAAGGAGGTCAGTTGGCAGATAATTCTGGCTTATCAGATGAGAAGCCAAAATTGGTCGACTAGCCATACAGCCTCTTTGGAAAACAGTGGCAGCTTTTCTTTCTTTCTTTTATTTTTTTGGAAGTTAAATATATACCTACCCTATGATCCAGTATCCCCACTCCCACGTATTTACCCAAAATAAATGAAAACATATGTCCAAAAGACTTGTACAAGAATATTCATAGCAGCTTTAGACATAATTGCCAAAAACTAGAAACAACACACATGCCTATCAACAGGGGAATGGAAAACAAACTGGGCTCCATCTCTCACGGTGGAATTCTATTCAGGAACAAAAAGGAACAAATTACAGACACGCATGCAACAATGTGGACGGATTTAAAAACCAATGTGTTAAGTCAAAGAAGCAGACACATAAATAGTACATACCGAGAGCTTGTTTCTTATGAGAAATTCTGGAAAATCTCACTACAGAGATAGAAATCAGAGCAGTGGTTGCCAGGGGCAGGGGGCTCCGGGATTGGCTGGAAAGCGGAGTGGGGGATTTCTGGGGTGAGGAAATATTTTTTATCTTGACTGGGGGGGTGGTGAATATGCATCTGTCAAAACTCCTTCATCTTGGCATTTTAGAGAATGGAAATTACACTGCATTTTCTTAAGGTTTAAGATTCTAAAACTAAAAATTAATATCTCATGTGAATGAAAAGCAAAGACCAGTCAGGACGTAACTTTTCTAAGCCAACTGTTTGTTCACATTTGGCCAGTTACACTCAGCAGAGTTGGTCAAGGGAGTCAGTTCAAAGATTTGTTTATGTTCATTTATGATCATTCTGACAGTGGGTTGGATCTTGGTCAGTGAGCAGCAGGCCCTGAATTTGGGGTGCAAGCAAGGCTCCCCACTGGGCAGATATGTTACCACAAGGAAGGGGCTGGCTTCAGAGTACCCGTGTGCCCTCAGGCTCCACCACTTTCTAGCTCTGTGACCCTGGGCAAGTCACTCACCCCTCTGAGCCTCTGTTTCCACATCGGTAAAATGCAAATAATTATTTTGCCTCCCTCTTGGGGCTGGTGTGCTAACTAAGTGAGATGACTGGTCTGCAGTGCTCAGTACAGCCACTAGCACACAGGATTCTGGAGGGGTGAGTGGTTATTCCTGTCTGTATTTTTCCATCCAGCAGCGAGAACAGATAACCTATGATGGCCCCTGTTCCTGGGTTTTTAGATGGTGTTGCAGTTTGCTGGAAAAGAGCCGAGGACCTTATAAGGAGGCACTAGCAGTGTGTATGTGTGTGTCCCCACCCCCATGCGGGAGGAGGGGGAAGCCGCTGCTCCACAGGGCCATGAAGAGGTAACTCTGCAGTCCCCCGCTTCTCCGTGTCCTGTCCTCAGCCAGCTTGAGGGCAGCCCTGGCCTCTGAGAAGGTAGGAAGCCAGCTCAGCAGGCCCCAGTTGCAGGTGGGCAGAGGGGTGAGAGCAGGGTGGGGGATCCAACTAGTGACAATGGCAATAACAACACAGTATCCCCTACCTCCGTTGGCCCCCAGGAGACTCCTAACAGGGAGGGGTAAACCATCTCCACCTGAGAAGTCTGGATAGAGCAAAGCCTAATGCCTAATCCAAAGGAATACTTGGCTTCAGTAAATTTCTGGTACATGCAGGGATCTATTTATTTATTTATTTATTTATTTTGGTGGTGATCCCAGTCCACAGTAACCTTTACTAGGGATCTATTACCAGGGATCTATTTATTTATTTATTTATTTATTTTGGAGGTGATCCAGTCCAAAGTAACCTTTACCCGCCACCACCCAATAAAATAAAAAGTAAATAATGACAACAAAGTACCCATTTATTTCTCCTTCTCCCAAAGGGGAAGGATGTGGTGGTGCCAGGGATGTTCTGAGGGGTGGGATCATGCTAGGGCCACCTTGGGATCATTGTCAGCACTTTATTAAGGACTTACTGCGTGCCAGGTGATATACCTCGTCCATTAAACTTTCGGAGCCATTCCATGAGTCGAGACTGTTCGAAGGGAGGTTGGGTATGGAGGCTCAGCGTAGAGGTGATTGGCCCGCGTTACTTGGATATGGCAGAAATGGATTCAAACCCCATCGTCTGACTCCAAATCTCTGTGTGGCTCCAACCCGTTTGGTAGGTTCGCTAAACTGCGCTGCAGTTCCTAATTGTTACCACTGGGTGCTGCCATGACTCCACACAGAAGTGCACTCGTCTACTGTTCTCAAGAAGAAAGGGCTGGTTTTTTGCTTTTTTAAAATCACCGTTACTGCTTCTGATTTACCACAATAATAATAGCTACGGTAATATTAATAATCACTTACTATATGCCATGCCCTGAGATGAGCTCTATGCATGCTTTATTTCATGTATCCCTCTACACAGCTCTGTTTCAGAGAAGGTAAAATTTAAAAATGTCCGTCCTTTTAATTTTTTTTAGACAGAGTCTCACTCTGTCACCCTGGATAGAGTTCTGTGGTGTCAGCATTGCTCACAGTAACCCAAAATCTTGGACTCAAGTGATCCTCTTGCCTCAGCCTCTTGGGGCAGCTGGGACAGGGACCCACTATGATGACCAGTTAGTTCTTTTCTATGTTTAGTAGAGAATGGGGTATCCCTCTTACTCAGGTTAGTTTCGAACTCCTGAGTTCAAGCAATCCACCTGCCTCAGCCTCCCAAAGTGCTGGGGTTACAGGCATGAGCCACCATACCCAGCTTGTGTGTCTGTTTTCAAAGTCGATGTTCTTAACCATGTCCTCAGTAAAGGTCACAGGCTAGATGCTTGGAGGCTGCACCTGGTTGGTGAACTTGGCTTAGTTTGTGTGTTTGTTGTTGGGGCTGGCCCATCTGGAATGTAAGTGCTTTATGGCAGGTGTCTCTCTCCACTTAACCTGGAACATTTCAAGTTGCCTGGGATGGGTGACCAGGGCTCCTGGCTGAGGGGAAAGAGGTTGCAGTGTTGAAAAATCTGACTGGGGTCGGGGGGAGCATACGTCCCCCTAACCAGCCCAGCACATTCTGCCCCAGGGCTAAGAGTGAAATCACCCTTACAAATTGGTGGAGAGTTGCAAGTCGAGGTCTAGAGTAAGGGCCCCGCAACGCTGTGAGGGGACAGACCTAGCTGAAATAGTGATAATGATCGGCCACTGTCCCTTTGTTTGCTTGGTAGTAGTCACTGTCCCCTTGTTTGTGTCTCTATAATTGCCACTGTTGAGAACACAGGAGGTAGCTATAAATATTTTAAACTTTTCTCCATAAATAACATCACCTGTTCAGAACATTGAGGCAGTTCCTGAGATACCTTCCAGGTCCTGCATTCCAGTTGGTAGACTGACCCACTCAGACCAAGAAACTGACCCAGCTGGTCTCAGCCCTCCTCCCAAGGAACTGTACTCCAGTGGCCTGGCTGACCCACCCAGACAGTGGCCCTGTTAAAGGACTGCTGATTCCGTCCCTGTTCTGAGACCAGCAATTAGCAGACCCTGATTGCCTAACCCTCTGCCTAACCAAACTGCCTTTACAAATCCTGTCTGCCCAATTCTCAGGGCGGCAAATTTGAGAACATTCTCCTCTCTCCCTGATCAGTGCTGTGTGGAATAAACCCCTTCTTTGCCGTGGACCTGCTGTCTCTGGGCATTGGCTTTGAACCAGCAGATGAACCTGACTGGGTGGCAACAACAAAAACGAACAGTGCCTCTGCCCTAGCTGGATCCCAGATGCTGTCCCATGTAAGAAAATGACTGTAGGCAGGGTGGGGGGCCACCAGGATACCAACTCCCAATATAAAACAGGACCCACTCTTATTTAGGCCCCTTCTTGGTAGCATGACAATCTGTAATATTCTCTGATTCTGTGGGCGTCTTTGTTTAATGCTTATTTCTCTTGCTAATCTTGATCCCCAAAGGGCAGGGACTTGCCTGCCCTCACTCATCATTTTGTCCTGGGCACCAAGCTCAGCACCTGGCACGTAACATGAGTTCATTCAATGTTGAACACATGCCCCCTGCCCTGGTTTTGTGTTTAATAGGAACCGCTAGAGGGCAGCCTTCCTCCACTGGGAAGCAGCTCCGTGGTTAGACGGTCAAACTCTGGCAAAGCCAGGAGGGCAGAGAGAGGAACAGGTGGTGTGTGATGGTGCCTTCTGATAGCTGGACCAAGACTGGGGGGCTGGAGGGGGCAAGGGGAGAGGAGAGGCGCAGCAGGACCCCCACATGTAGAGAGAGACGGAGGACAGAGAGATTAAGGGTGACTTTGGTCTCTTGACTCTCAGGTCCAGGTAAAAAAACCCACATAATAATAATAATAAATGCGAATGTGACTTGGTTGATCCTGACAGCTTCACGCATACCAGCCCTTGTGATGCTAACAACTGTTTTGTGGGATGGGTAATAGTAGTCCCATTGTTCAGGTGAGGAAAGTAAGACCTAGAGAAAGATAGCCCAATGATGTTTATTAAATTCTTTCAGGTCATTGACACAGATATTCTCATTGAATCATTAAACAGACTTTCTGGTGTGGAGATTGAATAATAATGATAATTAATTAAAATTATGGCTGTTACCACCACTGTTTTTCATATGAGGAAATCAAATCTCTAGGTGTCACAGTCAGGAAGGGGATGGTTGGTCCTAAGCCTCAAGTCTGTTGCCACCCACAGTCTCTACCTCTTGCTAGTTGCTGTGCAACCTCCAAGATGCCTGGAGCCTCTCTGGTCTTACCCTGCTGGGGTTTACAATCCAAACCAACCCATCTCTCTCTCTGGAAGAACAGATGGGAGAATGCTCTCAAATCCACCGCCCTGAGAATTGGGCAAACAGATCTGTAAAGGCAGTTTGGTGGGTAGAGGGTTAGGCAATCAGGGTCTGCTAAATTGCTGGTCTCAGAATAGGGACAGAATCAGCACACACACCTGTTCATTTGAAGGACAGTGGCAGATAGCTCATCTGGTTCACTTTGCCAGGATGGAAGCCATTTTGCAGAAATGAATGTGTCCAATCATCCATATATGTCCCCTCAAAGTGTTGAAACTTAAGGAAGAATTATAAGCCGGCTAGATGAAATTCTTATGCTGCAGACCCAACATTACTTTAAAGTATACTGAACTGAAGTGTTGGTGCCAGTGTCTGCAGGGACAGTGCGTGTATGTAGAACAGTTTGATCCTATACTGAATGTCCCCAAGTTACATATGAGGAAATGGAGAAGTTAAGAAACTTGCCTAATAGGCCAGGCGAGGTGGCTCACGCCTGTAATCCTAGCACTCTGGGAGGCTGAGGCGGGTGGATTGCCTGAGCTCAAGAGTTTGAGACCAGCCTGAGCAAGAGTGAGACCCTCATCTCTAAAAATAGCCATGTGTTGTGGTGGTTGCCTGCAGTCCCAGCTACTCAGGAGGCTGAAGCAAGAGGATCACTTGAGCTCAAGAGTTGGAGGTTGCTGTGAGCTATGACAGTATAGCACTCTACCAAGGGTAACAAAGTGAGACTCTGTCTCAAAAAACAAAACAAAACAAATCAAAAAGAAACTTGCCTAAGCTCCTACAATCTGTAGGCAGTTGAGTTAATGTTCTCCCAGGTAGCCGTGTGTAAGGCCCTCACTCTTCACCTCCAGGTCACAGCGCCTCTGAGTTCTGAATGATGGCTCTCGGCATCAAGTGAACTTAGGATTGTTAGTTTTGGGCAATTTGGGAAGCAGAGCTGAGTAACAACTGATGTGTCAAGCAATTTTTAAAAAACCCTTGAACCTATACTAGCCCATCAGATCGTTCTTGCATGCAAGCTCTACCGAACCGCCAAGAACAGATAATTCCTGTGCTAACTGACGCGTGGGTGTGCATGTGCTGCGTGCCGGGATGCCGGTGTGGTTTTCATGTATGAATGCATGTACGTGTGCATGCCACGGGGGGATGTCTGTGTATGTGGTGTGTGAATATGTGTGTGGTGAGCTTGTTTACATGTGTGTACTGTGGAATTGCATGGTATGTGTGGATGTGGCATGCATGGGCTGTGTGTCCATGTGCTGTTCCCGCGTGTGCTATGCATGTGCTCATATGTACGTTTGTGTGGTGTGGGTGTGTGTAATGCACCTGCTTGTGGGTTTGATGTGTGTGGGTATGTGTTTGTGTGGCACATGTGGGCATGCACCTGCATATGAGCGTGCCATCACACATGCACACCAGCTACACATATGCACGCTGCATAGCACACATATACCCTGCATTCTCCAAGCACAGCACGCAGATAAGCACACCACGTGCATGGAAGACCATACTACCACTACATGCACATTCCATGCAAACACACACCTCAATCCCGTCACATGCAATACAGGACACTGCACACTCTCACACCACCTCCACGCTCATGCTGTCCATACATGTGCCAGCCCACAGCACCACCACACTGGGGGTCAGGCCTGGAGCCCCCAGGAATTGGCTGCAGAGGTCCAGCTCTCAGTGATAAGCAGCGTGCATGAGGGCCGCCTTCAACCTGAGGGCAGCCACGGCCCTGAGCTGCGGCTCAGCTTCTCTAGTGAGAATTCTCCAGAATCTTTGATGACCATCATAATCACAGGGCCACAGCTTCTTGGGGTCTGGGGTTGGGAAAGTGTGGCACACTGGGGCACATGTCAGTCTTAACCCCACCTTAGTCACTGGTCTGGGCATAGCCCAGCTGTCACCAGGGAAGCCTTCAAGACCCCAGGGGGACCAGGCGCCCCTCTTCTGAAGTCCCCTGACTCTTCCCCCTTGCATTGGTGACATGGTGGTTTTAATTTTATATTTTATGGATTCTGATATCAAGTTACTAATGTTTAATTAATTACAGAATTATGTTTTCCTTCCCTGCCTTCCCGACTGGGCCTCAAGTGCTTGGAGGGCTGGATCTGTGTCTGATTCCATGTGGCATCCCCGGTGCCCAGCGGGGGCCTGGCAGACAACAATGGCATGGTTGTTTGTATTCTTGCTGAAGGAATAAATTGGATTTTAGCATCATGGACTCTGAAAATTAATCTAAAAATTAACCCATGCCATCCTGCCCACATTCCAGCCTGATATGGAAATTTATGGCTCCTTCCAGGGAGGATTTGCCACTGGGCAGTCTTGGGATCGGCCATGCCTTCCTCCTAGAGCGGGAGTCTCAGCCTTGGCTCCAGTCAGGCCTCCTGCTAGGGCCCCGATGTGTTTGAAGGCACAGATGTGAGATGAAGGAATCTGAAGAAAGAGCCTGGCACTGGGAAGGTAAGTGGTGGTGGTCCCTGCACCAGCTCCCTGGCCTGGCCAGTGCAGTGGGGTCGGGCTGCAGGTGGGAGGAGTTAAAGGTTTTCACTGACATGTAGCATTGAGATGTGGTGGGCCTCTGACTGCAGATCGGCCCTGGCAGGTGGAGGATACTGGCACTGCAGGAGTGCCTGGTCCACGACAGGGCTGGGACACTCAGGGCTGGCAGCTTTGGGGCCACAGGCACTGCAGCAGGGCATCAGGGCAGGGACCTCAAGGCTGGTGGAGGGGGTGTGGCATTGAGCTCTCGGTGGCTCTGTGGCTGCTGCCATCATCACTGCGGGAGGGAAGAGAAAGAATGGAGCACACACTGCTTCCCAGGAAAGAGGACGCCCCTCGGGGGAGGCTCGGTTTCGGTTCTGACACTGCAAGTCTTGCATTTGCCAGTTTGCAGGTAAGGCCTGAGCCAGTGACCTGTGGCGAATCACTGGCATGGTCCCACTATACTCAGCTGGTGTCTCGGGTCCCTTGCCACAGACACACAGAGCCTCAGGCGGGGATTCTGGTTCAAGGGTCGAGCTGAGTGGTACTCTCAGAAGGGAAGTAAAATCCTCAGAGCACAGTGTGGGGAGAAGCTAAGTGAGGGTGGTATTGTAGCTGGGCCACTCCAGCCTCATTCCCTGGGCACTGCAGGTGCACACCATGCCACCAAGCTGGCTTCTATATTATGTGGTCCTTAGGGGATACAACCTCCCAATCCTGGGCACTAACAGGGACAGGGCGGTTGTGAAGTAGCTGTGAACTCAGGGGCTGAGTGGGCTCTGGCCCGCAGAGGGCTCCTGCTACAGTTGGGCTCTGGACAGAAGGTCTGTGTCCTCCCAAAATTCCTATGTGGAGGTCTTTGCCCCTAGTATGATGGTATTCGGAGGTGGGGCTTTTGGAAGACAGTTAGGTCACGAGGGCAGAGCTGCCCCAACTGGGATTACACTCATGTAAAAGAGACTCTGGAGCGCTCCCGGCCCTCCTGCCCGGTGGTCATCTATGACCCAGGAAGTGGGCCTCACCAGACATCACGTCTGTTGTTGCCTAGACCTTGGACTTCCTGGCATCCAGAATCGTGACTAGCACATTCCTGCTGTTGTGAGCTATCGGTCTGTGGCCGTCTGAACAGACTGAGACGGTCAGTGTCCACTCCGTGACCCTGAAAGCAGCTTTTTGGCTGGGTCCATCATGGCACCCCACTCTCTGGGGCCACAGGGCACACCTGCACAACAGCCCCTGATACCTGCAGGCAGGGTACTGAGGTCATGGTTGGGGTCCAGTGCAGCTGAGAGGCAGCGTTGGTGCCCGGACACTCCCAAAGGCTGCCTGAGTCCCCGGTGCAGCCATGGGGTGGCAGCAGACCCCCCTCAGAAGCTGTCCTGTGGGCTGTCTGCACGGATCCTAATGCTGCTGGTTTCTTAAACATAAAAGCAGGAGTTAGATCTTAAACTGTCTAAGCCATCACCGCGTTACTGACAAGCTCCACGCAGGGAAGGAAATTGTAACCACATGAAATATTTATGCTCCACAATGCGGCGCCGCCACTGACGTGATGGCAGGTTGTTTTTGTTTGTTTGGGTTTCCTTTTCTCTTTTTCCAAAGTGGATTACAAAATGCCCTCCAGTGAGGAAACTGCTCACAGAGAAATTGCGCCCGGCTCCTGGGCTGTCACCTGGAAGGAGGGGGTGACCACGAGGGGAGAACAGGAGGCCTGAGAGCATCTCATGAATATGGGGGGGTCCTCTGTCACGGTCATGGGCTGGGCTGGGAGCGGGGCACCTCCCCTCACCTCAAAGCAGCTGTGTCCCCCCCAGCAGCCTCCCACTGATTTCTTCACACCAGGCAACTGTTATTTTTCTAGGTGTAAAATAGTCACATTATTACTTTTTTTAAAGTACCATAATGTAACATCTACTGGGAAACTTGGCTTACAGAGTCCCCTGTCTCCTTATACTCCTCCCTACACTCAGGTTTGAGGAACCTTCCAGACCCCCTCCCGGGGCTCCCTCACCTCCACCAACCTGGGAGGCCTTGTGGGGGATGGGGGCGGAGCCGCCAGCCACTTCACCTGCTGATGCAGGCTCCCACCTGGCAGCTCTCCAGCCATCATCTCTGTGCCAATGTTATCTTACTCCTTTACAGGGCAAGACTGAGATCAGGGTGGCCCCGTCCCCCCTGCCATAAGCCCCCATGGGCTGAGGAAATGGCAAGTTAAACTGTCCCCAAAAGGAAAATCTGCCATCAGAGGCCCTGTCCTGGCCAAGTCACCACCAAACTCCACTTCAGGAGGCCTGAATCTGGCTCACTGAGCACAAGAAGACACACACTTGTTTTCAACTTTTCCGAATTTTTATTACAAAGAGATTTGAGAGAAGCACTGGGCACCGACACAGACATTCGCCAGGGCCAGGAAACAGCTGCAAACAACGTCAAGAACCAAAACCAAACCCCAAAACCACACACACGTTATGATAGGCTGCAACTTTGTTCTCAAGGTCTCTTCGGAAATAGACAAAAGTCATCATTGGCAATTTTAAATAGATGGACAGATGGTTAACAGAAAAGAGCGATCCTCTGAGGGTGGCTACAATGGTCCGGTTCTGGCTGTGCAGACGATGAAACGGTTTGGTGGCCGCTTTTGTGCAGGTCTCCCTTAAGATAAAACTTAAAAACAATGTGCTAAGGGTCATATAAAAATGCTTTTTACCTTAAAGGAAACTACTTTTTCCCCCACAAAATAATCTTACAGATGTCTTCAGCACAGTTCTAAAACACTTAGCCAACTACTTACACAGAGCCAACGGTTTATAGGGTTTCATAATCTTTTGTTCACACCGGAAAACCGTATGTGCGTGTCCATCGTGGTGGGCCCCCGGCCTACACATCTGGGGTGGGTGCCTGTTGGTGAGAGACCCCGCCAGGGGCAGCCAGGTGGGCTGGGGCTGGGGCCAGGCGTCCAGATGTAGGGTACCATGTGCAGGGTGAGGAGCGGGGTCCACAGCTACCCTGGAGCAAGCAGGTCGCAGGCAGAAGGTTCCTGCAGGTTCTTTGGGCTGGCAGCAGACAGTGGGCTGCCTCTGCACAGTCCGGTGGGAGGTCACGGGAGAGACTCAGCCCGGGGGCATTGGGGTCACTGCTCTCTCAGATCGGTCACCCTGCCTCCTGCCAAGGCCTCTTTTTTGCTGTCAGCCCTTCAGGCCCGGAGCAGTGCCCTTCCAGCGAGCCTCAGGGACGGGGGGAGGTGGGCTTAGGTGAGGTAGAGCGATTTATCCCTGGGGAGCAGGCTGTGGGAGAGAGGAGGGGCTGTCAGAGCGACTGAGCCCACCCCAGCCGGGAGAGCACCAGGACCTCTGCACTCTGGCCCTTCACCGCCACCCTGGATCTGATAGCCCCTCAGCAGGTGAAGGAGGCACATGTGGCCCAGGCCCTCCCGGACTACCCACCAAGAACAGCCAACCCCTCCTGGAACCCCAGTAGGGGACCACCTGTTCCTCAGCTCTGGGAGGAAGGGAAGCAGTGTGTCCTTCCAATGCCACCGTTGCTCCCATGTCGGTTTTTAATTGGAGAATTTTCACTTGTAAATTTTAAACTGAATGAAGGTGATTTTTATGTTTTTAAAATAGGGCACTGTTGCGGTCTGGCCTCCATGCAGGGTATGAAGGGCTGACCTGAGGAAGTTCTGACACTTTTTGCTGTCCACTAAAGATATCTCCCCTCCTCCTGCGCTGAGGGGAAGGGCTGCGGTAGGAGGGTCTGCACCTACTCGGGGTGTGGGGAGGGGAATCCTTGCTCCCCCACACAGAACCTCTCCCAGGCCTGCTGGAAAGGGGGCACGTGCTGGGTTACCCTGCACAGCGCTCAGAGCACTGGTGGCCTTGGCAGACCAGGGAGCCCTACACTGGAAGGCCCAGGACTCAGACCAGGGGCAGCTGGCACGAGCAGCAGATATGGCCACCAAACACAAGCGCTGTGCCTTCCAGGGTGTGGCACTGTCGCTGGGATGGCTGCTGGGCACCACATTCCCCAGGTGTGGCCACGGGCAGTGGGAACCTGGGTGGCAGGGGAAGGAGCAAATGGACCTCCTGCACGTCCCTCTTCTGCTGAAATGCAAAGGGACTCTGCATTTGTGGCACAGATCCAGGAAGGGCAGTTGGCACTGGTTTAAAAGGCTAAGAGTGCAGGACAGGAGGGGAGGCCTGAGGCAGGGGGCCCGCCAGGCACCAAGAAGGAGCTCCGTGGATCAAGCGGAAGCAGGGCTCCTGCCCCTGGCCTGTCTCCTGCACCCCTTTCTCCTGGAAACTCTTCCTCAACACATGACCCAGGGCACCTCATCCAGCTGCCTCTGGCCCTCAGGCTCTGCTTCTAAGGGACCTGGCCAAAGACATAGGACCCATCTGGGAATGTCACATGGAAGCATTTGGGAAAAACTCAGGATGAACGGAGCAAAAAAGCAAAACCAAAGACAAGCCTCACTTCCCGAGCAGCCTCAGCGTCTAGGGCGGCAGTTCTCAACCTGTGGGTCGTCACTTACAGGAACTGTATTAAAGGGCTGCGGCATTAGGAAGGTTGGGAACCACCGGTCTAGGGCCTGCCCCACTGTGCGTCCTCTCCTGAAGACTCTACGCAGCCCCCTCCACTCCCCTGCAGGGCTGGCAGTGAGGTAGGGCTGTGCCTGGGTCCATGTTCCCCTGGGCACCCCATCCCACTCTCCCTGGGCTGGCAGGACAGAGGCAGGACCATGGCGTGTCAGGAGAGGACTGACCTGCAAGTGCTGATGCCGCACTCCCCGCTGGGGTAACTGCTGTCCCAGTCCCCGCTGCTCGTGGGGTTGGATGGGCCAGGAGAGCGGGGTCCTGAGCTGCTGGGGAACTCAGAGATGTGAGGGAAGTCCTGCAGAGGAGGGGGGACACGGTGAGCTGAGGAGAGACGAGGGGGGTGCACTGTCTCAGGCAGCCGGGGCCAGGGGGACCCTGTGCTGAGGGCATCCTTGCTCTGCGGAGACACTTCCTCTGGGCCACACGCAATGTCCACTCTGCTTTCATGCACCTGCCTTTCCCTCGCACAGCATGATTCAAAATTGTCCACCCTGTCTTAGCTGAATCAAGATGACAGACTTTGCTTCCCAGGCCTTTCCCTTTCTGGGCCTCAGTTTCCCAATCTATAAAATAGAGTCATTGAGCCAGCTGTCCTCCAAGGCCGTGTGACCCTTGTAGCAGTCTCTGTGGTACAGTCAGCAGGGCTGGGCTTTGAAGGCTCTGGGGAGAGCAGGGACTACGGCTGATCTGGCAGAAGCCGAGGCAGCCTCAGCCCCAGGTCAGGGAGCTGAAGTGGATGAGGCACATGGGAAGGAGCGCCTGGAATAGCTTATGAATCAGTCTGGCAGCCTGTCAACTATTCACTACAGACAGTTGTGTCTCAGCTAAGGTGTACAGACCCGTTCACAAATACATGTGGTTACTGAGGCTCAGAGAGACCAGGTGCCAAGGCTGAGGGCACATCTCTGGTGATAGGGCCAGAATCTAAAACCCCAAGCCCCTTCCCCTCCCATCGTGGGGTCACAGAAAGGCTTGTTCCTACTCCACCCTGCTTACCTGTGGCCCTGGAGGTGAGGGACTCATCGCCAGCTGCACCTGAAGTGCCATGGGGGTAGGCAGGACAGGGGCCTGGGGGGCTGGGGACATGCTGACAGGTGGGCTGAGAAGGGCGCCCTGTGCGTGGGGGGGCAGTGGCAGCTGCTGGTGCAGTGGGGGGCTGAGTGGGAAGGAGGGTGGCGGTGGTGGGGATGTGCTGAGGCCTGGCAGCAGCGACTTGGAGCCCAGTGTCCGGGCGAGGCTGGCGGGAGAGGCCCCGCTGCGGAAGGCCTGCAGGTCCGACGGCGTCAGGAAGGAAGCCAGGCCTGGCATGGCATACATGGGTTGCTTGGGTGGCAGCATTTTGGCTGGTGGGTTCACCTGAGTGCTCTTGGTCTCACCTTGATCTGGGGAGCTCTGGAAAGAGATAGAAACCAATCACTGGGGAAGAGGGATAAGCTGGAACGTGGGCTGTGAGGCCAGGTGGCTCTGTAGCCCTGGTTCTCTAACCAGGTACAGTCGGCTCTGACCATCCATCCAGCCCCTGCTCTTATTCCTGGAGGGCTCCTCTGCCCATGGGGGAAACCCATGCTCCTCAGGCTGGCCAGTGGAAGCATCATCACCCAGCTGAGCCATCTTCCCAGCCTCTGCCTTCCCAGGTGCCAGTCCCCCAACTTGGAACACCCTCTGTATTGGCCTTTATGACCCAGCACAGGTGCCACTCCCCTGTGACAGCTTCCAGGACAACACCTGCCCCTACCTGGGCCACATTTCCACATCCATACCTCGCCTCTTGCATGTCCTGAACCTCATAGTTCTTAGGAGTGAAGGTCAAAATTGGAAAACTGAGAAACCTGGGTTGAATCCTAGGACAGCCACTTTAACAAAATGGATAGTTTCAGGTAAGCTGCTTAACCCCTTCGCATGCTGGGGTCTTGGAAGAATTCAATGAAGTGAGGTGCATGAAAAGTGCCAGTCACTGCACACATGACCGTGTTGGTCTCCTCTGTCCTTTCTAAGACCTGTGGTGCTGGCTGCTCCTGTGGGCCCCCCTTCCCACTACCTTCCTCAGTGGCCCCACACCTCGTCAGGGATGCGCCCGGGAGTTATAGGTGTTACCTTAGAGACGAGGCTAGCCCTGTAGGCAGCCAGAGCCTTCAGATACTCCTTTTTTGCTGCTTCGGTCTTCCTCTTATAGGCCTGAAAGAGCCAACACATGGACAACACTGGGGAGAATGTTACAAAGAAGACACGGGGCAGAGGCCTGGGATGGGAAGATGTGAATGTGAGAGCCACGTATGGATGAGGGTGTTGGGATCAGAAGCCAGATCAATCACCCACTGTCCCCTTTCTAGGAGCACTGTGTAGGGATTATGGAGATCAGACTATATCCCAGTTCCGCTGCCAAGTGGCTGTGTGGCCTTGGGCAACATGCTTCACCTCTCTGGGCCTCCAGGTCACACCGGAATACTGATTATAAAAAGACAAGGCCCCTTGAAGCCCCCTATTTTGATGCAGCACAGTACAGATGCCTTAATGTTGTACCATTTTTGTATCCTAGAATGAACACTACTTGTTTATAGTACGTTAGTCTAGATTCAATTTGCTAATTTTTAGTAGGCACTTCAGACCTAGGTTCTTATTGTGGTAGTGCCCAGTTCACACCTTCTTGGGTTCAAGTCCTCCCACAATGACTTGGGGCTTGACTTCAGACTCGCTTTGGCCAATAGGACAAGAGCAAGCTTGAAGCAAGCAGAAACTGGGAAAGTGATTGCACATTGGGGCTTGCCGTTTTGCTGCTCTTGGAACTCTGAGCTACGTGAACAAGGCTGCGCTAGACTGCTGGATGATGACAGACACATGGCCCAGTTCAGCCCCACTGTTCTGAGAGCCGTCCAACTCTCAGCAGCAGAGCTGCCTAATTTATTGGCAGCTGACTGCAGACACGTGGCTAAGCCCAGCTAAGGGTAGCAGAAGAACCATCCAGCTAAACCTAGCACAACTGATGGACCCTCAGAACTGTGAGTCGAATAAATGGTGGTGGTTTGAAGCCATTAAGTTTGGGGATTGTTTCTTACAAGTTCAAAACTAATGACAGTTAGCTTCATTATGTTTTAGGATCAAGACTGCATTGTGTATGAAGAGTTGTGAAGGTTTTCACTTCTCTAAGCTCTAGAATTGCCTGTTCTTGGATGATTTGAAAGAACTTTTCTATCAATCAGCTAGGTGTGGAGAAGAGAAGCAGTTTTTTGATTTTTTTCTATTGTTGTTTGTTTCCTATAATTTTCTCAACAATACTTCCCTTGGTTATGAATGAATCAATTGTTAGCAAAATAGGACTACCAATAAAATTACTGATTTCAATTAATGTGATTTCAAAATCAGACACAGCTAACAGCTAGCCTTCTGCTTAATAGTGAAGCATGAGAGTTAATGCAAAGAAAGAAGACCATTATCCCTACCATTACTGAATGTCCATATTTAGGAGTCCTAGTCAATGTAAGTGGGAAAAGAAAACAAAATTAAAAATACAAATATGGGAAATAGGAGACAAAAATAAGGAGACCAAATTATCATCATCATCATTGTTATTTGTAAAAGATATATTTATACATGTGTGTGTATATTTATAGACATATACATACATATATAGGGAGGTGTGTGTGTGTATACACAGAGGGTGCCCAAAAATGTGTATACATTTTAAGAAAGGAAAAAATTTGTATTAAAGTTATAATACTCAATATGTTCTGATAACAAAAGATGAATACAAGTCACACGGAGCATCTCTTGTAATTGAAGAATTCGAATGTGACTTGAGTATGACATATTTATACATTTAATTAATACAGTTTTTTGTTTTCTTAAAATGTATATACATTTTTGGCACCCTGTGTGTGTGTGTGTGTGTGTGTGTGTGTGTATTTTAACCTGGAAGATATGGAATTCATTTAAAGTGATCATAAATAAAATGGTTTATCCAAGTGGGTAGTCACAACATAAATTCTTAACTTTTGTATACATCGACAATAATCTTCCGGGAAAATGTGAAAAAAAAATATGCCATTTATAATGCCTTGAGTAAAATAAGAGGCATATTAATTATGGGATGGGAATAAATGTATAACTAGTTCTTGGATTTAAAAAAAAAAACAGAAAGGTTAGAAAAATGAATCAAAAACTCAGAAGCAGGACCAATGCAGCAGGTGGGAGGCTCAACCTGACTCCTGGGCTGTGTGGAATGGGGTCAGGGGCAGCCTCTGCTGGAAGGAGTGTTCAGGGACAGAGCGCCTGAGACCACCATCCCCCCAGACTATGTATAAAAGGAAGAAGTAATCCCCTCCTGCCTGCAGAGAAACTGAGGTCTTCTTAGGAAGGGGAACGGATGCCAACAAAACAAACCGGTGAAAATGACAAACGTCCCTGCAGCAGAAGCTGGTGGCACCCTGTCCGTATCCCCTGGGACCTTACTACGCAAGCTCAACTTCCAACTGTCAGCAGCGGTGCCCCTTTGCCTGGGGTTCGCTCTGGTAGCAGGAGCCTGGTCTGCCATGTGCGGGTCAGGCCAGGAGTGCTGGGGAATTAATGCCCCCAGCTCTCAACCAGTGAGCAACAAAAACTGGTGTCTGCCCCAGCACCCTCGCACCTCAGATGGGGTGACTGTAACCAGTTCTGTGGGTCTGTGCTGGTTCCCAGAGGTCCCCAGCAGGGTCACACGCCTGTTGAACTGGTGGTAGTTTCTTAGACGATCTGACTTCCTCTCCCTACCTCACTTCCTCACTCTCTGACCAGCAGATTTGGGGATGATCTTACAAATAAACTATCTGCACTATAATATATTCTGAAGTTATTAAAATTTTTAGACTATGAAAAAGGTGGCATTGCAGATAAGGCAGTCATCCATCTCTCTGGCCCCAGCCTGCGACCCTTCCCATGTTTCCCATCTCAGGGAATGGCATCTCCATTTACCCAGAAGGCCAGCCAGATCCAAGAAGGAGTCTTCCATGATACTCTCTGGGCCTCTACCCCAAACACTCGGTCCAGGCCACCATCCTCTCCTGTGTGCACGGCTATAGACTGGCCATATCCACTCTCACCTGCCCTATGCAGCCACACTGGCCTGTCCTCTGCATAAAATTCTTCAGTGGGTTCCTGTGCTCTTAGAACGAGGGTGGACTCCTTCCAAGGCCTGCAAAGGCCCCTGCCCTCCTCTTAGCTCTGTCTCTGCCATGGTGACATTTTTCTCTGGCCATCCTGGTCTCCACTCATTGGTACTACTTGTCCTTCCTTTACAAGCCCTTCCTACCTGGAATGCTTCCGGGAAGCATTAACCCTCAGATCTTATCTGGAGACCCAATCCCCCCCTCCCTGAACCCCGAACTACATCCTTTCCTACTCTTTTCATTCTCATATACCACGTACCCTCTTGGTACATGACACAGTCACAATGGTAATTTTACATTTGCTCATAGCCTCATTGAACTTCCTGGTTCTGCAGAATCTGAGCTCCAAAGCTGACCCTCGCCGCATTCACGTGGTAACCCTGGGCAAGTAAGTCATTTAGCCTCTTGGTGTCTCCATATCCTCCTATCAAAATAGGAAAGCAGGAAGCAATGGCTACTCTACAGGGTGTTGTAAGGATTCGGTGAAATGGTGGAGGGGGAGCCTCAGCTCAGCGCTCAGCTCAGAGATGAGTTCAGAGAATGGTAGTCAGCAGACTACCCCTTTACAGACAGAAAAACTGAGCCTCCAAGGTTTAGATGGTCAGCGTGAAGCCACACAGCACACAGCTGCCTACTGCATTTGCTTATGAGCTAGTTCTGCTCTCTATTCCCCCTGGAGCCTACAGAGATGGCTATGGGCACGTGGTCAGAGGGACAGGAAGCTCTGGCCTGCACTCCAGACTTTTAGGCCTGGGAGACAAGATGGATGGAGATGCTTAATCTCATTTCATAGAATGGGAAGCCCAGGGTCAGAATGGTTAACCCATTAGTAAGCCCAGCTGGTAAATAGTAGCATTGGAAGGAATCTAGCTTCCCAGTTTACAGATGGGCAAACAGAGCCCAGGAATGACCTTTGCGACAATCTCTAGTCCCACAAGCTGGGCTTGGTTTCAGCCCTTCATAGTCTGTCCCTCGCTCCGGGATCATCAAGAAGAAGATCCAGAAAGGGGCTCACCTGCTTCTGTTCCTCTCCCAGGCTGTCCCACATGGAGGCCACAATCTTGGACACATCCCCGAAGGTGGCGCTGGGGTTCTGTCCCTTGATGGCAGCCTGAGTGTCTCTGAAGAAGAGTGCGTAGGCTGACACAGGCTTCTGTGGCTCATTGGGGTCCTTCTTTTTCTTCTTTTTTGGGTTCTTGGCCTTTTTTCCTGGGTCAGCTGAGGGTCTCTTTTCTCCCGAGATCTGCCCGGGTGAGAGGAAGTCAGCAAACCACAGAAGGCTGAAGGCCACCTGTCACAGGTGATCATCTCGGCCTTAGGCTGAGCTAGACTTCCCTCAGCAGTCTTGTGTGCTGGTCTAGCCCTGCTCACACACAGACAATGACAGGAGTGCCACCACCCAGGGGTCAGACACTGCCAGGCTATCCACTTGCTAGGAGAAGGAGGTAACACACACACACACAGATACCCCCAGATAGAAGCTTTGGGTGTTTTTTTTTTTTAACTCATGAAAGAAAATCAACGTGATAGGTAAAAACGATTCAAAGAAATACAGCAGAAAGAGCAGTCTTATAGTCACTGAAAGAATGCTGGAATTAGATCGTTAAATTACATGTAAAATTGGTTAATGTCCTATAGCACCATATAAAAATATCACCTTTGGGACATTTAATCTGATCTACTGGACAGAAATCACTTGCATCTCTATAGAGCCAAGTGAGTCTGCCTTATAATCAGACAAAAATCATTTATATCTCTACCACTTTTTCTACCCCAAGGTAACATCTACCTTTACCGAATTGTAAAATCCCCATAATCAATAATGAATATTGAGCCAAAGCAAATCAGATAGAAAGTCAGATAATTCTTGGGTCAGCCTGCAGGGCAATGCTTTGGTCTGAAGTTGAAAGAACGTTAGTCCTTTGGGGGCCTATTTTGAAGTTTGGGATACATAATTTTTGTCTTAACTTCTCTCCCTTTTGTGATCACGAATAATCCACAAAGATTATTCTGGGTTACCAAAAATCAGTCCCCTCCACCACATTTCTGCTGTGCAACTTTGGTCAGGTGGCTTAGCCCCTTGGATGCCTGTGAACAGATGAGGCTCGAGTGACTGTCGGTGGGTCAGCCCTGGAGCCAGTGGTCTCACCCTGAACAGGCTCGAGGACTACAGTCCTGTGAGCAACTGATGTGGGGCTTCCAGGATGGGGAGAGGGTTGGGATGCCAGAGCCTGGACAGGTGGTGGCTCCCATCCCTGATGTATCCTTGAAAAGGCTGCGCCACTCTGGACTCCAGGGATCCTGGGGGAGGGCATGTCCCCAGAGGGTGGGCATTTTTAGTGCCCTACCCCAAGGTCAATGTTGAATACTCTGGGCAGAGGGACTTTCTGCTAGACCACACTTTTTTTTTTTTTTTTTTGAGACAGAGCCTCAAGCTGTTGCCCTGGGTAGAGTACTGTGGCATCACAGCTCACAGCAACCTCCAACTCCTGGGCTTAAGAGATTCTCCTGCCTCAGCCCCTCAAGTAGTTGGGACTACAGACGCCTACTATAACACCCGGCTTTTTTTTTTGGTTGCACCCATCATTGTTGTTTGGTGGGCCCAGGCTAGATTCAAACCCACTAGCTCAGGTGTATGTGGCTGGTGCCTTAGTCGCTTGAGCCACAGGCGCCGAGCCTAGACCACACATTTTGTCAGAGTATCTTAAAAGGCCAGGATGGCCATGAGATGTGATCCTGACGGCCTTGCTGAAGCCATCCCTACGCAAAAGTGACCTGATAGTCATTCAGGAATAAGACTGCCACATTCTCAAGGCATGTTCTCATCCCAGTCCCTCAGGATGTGTTGGCATTGCCTCTGCTTTATGTACAGAGCCAGGGGGCACAGAGGTGACAGTGCTCGGGCAAGCACACTTGGCAGATTAGCAGGCAAAGCATGATGCCCCAGGTGTGCTCCATCTGTTGACTTTCCCTCTCCTTGGTTTCCAGCAAAGGGTCCGGCCATTTTTCTAGTCTCCGCCAGAGGGAGGTGATGTCCTTTCCCAAAGGATGCAACCCCCATGATTGGAGGGCAGCTTAGGGCTTCACCTCTCCGCCCACATACCTTGAAATGGGCTTCTGACTCCTCCTCCTGTGTTGAACTGGAGGGAGACGGGGTCGCTGACTTGCTCCCAGGAGGTGACGGGGAGCTGTGGGCAATGCTGCTCCTGATGCCCATCTGTGAGATGAGCTGGGACTGGCTGAGGGCACTCATGTGGCTGGCCAGCATCGCCGGGCGGCCCATCAGCGGCCCTGGCCGGCCTGAGTCATAGGCAGCCACTTCCGAGTGGACCATCTCCTGGATCTGAGAGAGGAGGACAGGACATGTTGAGTTAGGAAGGATGCATCCTGCCAGGCCAGCACATCTGTGTTACGGGACTCAGGGAAGGGGTGTGTGGATGAGAAGTGGTGGTGGGGGTGCCGTGGCTCCGACCTGTAGCCCCTGACAAGGGAATCTCAAGGCTGAGCTCCACGCAACTTTGACCTCTGATTTGGTGCACTTAGGGGAACTCCAGCTCCTTTAGTTCCCTGACAGTTGGCCACTGCATTGACATTCACCCTGGACGGAAGGTTGGCACTTTAGCTCTTGCCAGATAGCCTGGTCCAGCTGTGAATGGATCATCCTATGATGGTGAATCTTCCCTGCGAGAACGTGGTACCCCCTCACCTTGATTCCCTAGGCAGCATAAGCGCTAAGAGCACCAACATGGAATCCTGCTCCTGCTGCTCACCTAGGGGACTTTGGCCAAGTTACTTAGCCTCTCTGTGCCTCAGTTTCTTTATCTGTAAAATGTGGATATAATCAAACCCACCTTCTAGGGTTGTTAAGGATCAAATGCACCCAGCAAGCCGCAAGCCTTATAGTGTCTAAGGGTTTGTTAAACACATTGAATAAATATCTTCATATGAATAAAAGTTTAGTACTTTTCTTTCTACAGGTCAGGAACTGTCTTATTAACTCTATTCCCTGTGATATTTTCTAACTGGTTATTTTTAGAATATAAGAAAGCTACTGATTTTAACATGTGAGCAGTTCTCAAACTAAACATATATTTAGAATTGTGTGTACTTTTTGACCTAAATATAAGACATATACATACCCTGTTGGGCAAAGCATACCGATTTGCATACTCTTATAATTATTTTTATTTCCTCTGAATCTGTGGTTATTTCCCCCTTCTAGTTTCTAACACAAAATATCTGCATTTCCTCTCACTTATTCTTTATTAGGCAAGCTAATGGGTTTTCAATTCTTACAGAACTATGTCTTAGAAGGGTTGTTTCTTTTCCCTCAGAATAATCAAATCTCAAGGTCACCACTTCTGCTTCTGTTTTCTAATTCTTTTTTTGTTTTTGCATTTTTTGGCCAGGGATGGGTTTGAACCCGCCACCTCCGGCATACCGGGCCTGGCACCTTACTCTTTTGAGCCACAGGCGCCTTCCCTTTCTAATTCTTCAATATTGCATTTTATCTTTAACAATCCCTTCCCCTCTGCATTTTAAAAGTTTATGATTGTTGCTCCTCCCTCAATTTTGAGTCAACTTCAATTCTTTAATGGACAAATTGTATATATTTATGGGATACGACGTGATGTTTTGATGTATACGTACACTGTGGAATGATTATATGAAGCTAATTAATATAGCCATCATTTCACATTTCACTTTTTTAAGGAGAATATTTAAAATCTACTGTCCTAGCCCTTGTCACATGTACTATACATTGTTATTAAGTATAGTTACCAGGCTGTACAATCCAGCTCCAGAATTTATTCCTTCTGTCTCTGGAAACTTGATATCCTTTGTCCAGCAACATCTCTCTATTCTCCACCCTCCCAAACACCCCAACCGCTGGTAACCACCATTCTACTCTCTGTTCCTATGAGTTTGAATTTTTAAGATTCCACACATGTGAGATCATACAGTATTTGCCTTTCTGAACCTGGCTTTTTGAGTTACTTTTTTTTTTTTTTGAGACAGACTCTCAAGCTGTCCCCCTTGGTAGAGTGCTGTGGCATCACAGCTCACAGCAACCTCAAACTCCTGGGCTTAAGCGATTCTCTTGCCTCAGCCTCCCAAGTAGCTGGGCCTACAGGTGCCCACCACAACTCCTGGCTACTTTTTGTTGCAGGTGCCACAGTTTAGCTGACCCAGGCTGGGTTTGAACCCGCCAGCCTCTGTGTATGGAGCTGACACTGTAATCACTGTGCTACAGGTGCCGAGCCAACTTTTCTTACTTTTTTTGACCCTTTAGACTGACACAGACTTGCCTAGGTTACCCACAACTTTCTGGCTCCCATCAAAACCTCCCTTTAATGCTCAAAGTTATTATTTTGGAAATCTGATGTTGGTTTTTATTGCAAACGGAAGATCGACAATTGTATCTTCAATATGGATTGAACTTTTTGTTATTACAAAGTGTTTTTTTAATCTCCTTTTCCGTCTTCAGTTTAGTCTGATATTAGTAGTGTTGTCATTGTCTACATAATTCTTCTGAACGCGTCTGGTGCATCAGTTCTGAGATACTGTCTTCCTTACATATCTCCTAGATTTTATTTTTTAGTGTGACCTTTGTCAAATTTCGGTGTTTTTGTTATGGTCAGATTTAGAAAATGAACTAAGATTGCTTTCTTCTTCATGCCATGGAACAGTATAAATAACATGGAAATTCTTCCCTTAGAGAAATGAAAGAGTTTAGACATAGAACCATCTGAGGCTTGCTGTTATTTTCCATAGCTAACAGGACTATTTTAGTTTCTATTTTCTCTTGAGTAAGTTTTTGTTAAAAAAAAAACGTTAAATACTTACATAAAATTGAATATACATAAAATTATCCATTTTATCCAGTATTAACACTTAATAGCATATCATTTAAAGGTCATATTTTTAGTATGTTCTATTGTTTTTATAGTTAAATCCTTATTTAAAATCGTAATATTATGATGAACATGTGTTGTTTTCTAGAATTTTCCTGCTCAGTAACATGTTTTAACTATCCAAAGAACAAATTCTCATATTTAAAAATATAAGAATTGCTCAATCTTTTGTTGCAGCAATCATCTGATTTCTTTTCCACCTGTATTTATCTTTGTTCATTCTTAAGGAGGTTTTTGTTTCTAGTCCTTATCTTTTGTTACTGTTATTAAATTTTAAGCCTCTTTAATTTTGTGAAGGCAAAAAGTGGAAACCAAATAAACACATGTACATGTATAGAGAAAATTTTAAAAAATTGACAAAGTTTATGAGCATTTATTAAATGCTGCTTTCTTTTCTATTAAAATTGACCTCAGATATCATATATTGCTTTTTATCTAGCTTTCAAACTAAATGATTTATTTTCACATTTTTTTTTTTTTTTAGTAATGAAACATCTAGGGTAGGTGTTCAACCAAGAGTCATTTTCCCATTGCAGAGGAAATGTCTGAAGACATTTTTGGTTCTGACAAATGGGGAAAGGGGTTCTACTGACACCTAGTGGGCAGTGGCCAGGGATGCCTACCCTGCCCCCATGACAAAGTATTACACATCCCCAAATGTCAACAGCGCCAGGGGTAAGAAACCCTGTTCTCTATAACTATATGGCTTTTCCCCTAAAAAATTTAGGGGCATCATGTAAATATTTTAGAAGGATTCTGTACAGAAGATTTGATTTTTTGTATAGAATCTTTTAGCTGCATCATATAAATATTTTTAGAAGATTCTATATAGAAGACTTGATTTTCTTTGTTACTCTGAAATTATTTGGAAGAATGTTCTCATTTAATGCAGCGGTTCTCAACCTGTGGGTCGCGACCCACAGGAACTGTATTAAAGGGCCGTGGCATTAGGAAAGTTGAGAACCACTGATTTAATGGCTCTTTTTGATATTGTGAGCTGGGAACGTGATGCCTAGAAATTTTATCTTTTTGCAATGTATTAAGGTTTCCATTATGGTTTAGGATATGATCAGCTTTTATAAAATTTTCATGTACATCTGAAATAATATTTACCATGTATCCTACATATAATTTCTCTATAAATCTATTTTTAAAACCTTACATTAGCTGTGAAATATCAAGAAAGATGAGTTAAAGTCTGCTGTTCTTTCTGTGTTCCATTAGCTTGGCTATAAAATTTAAACAGGTTTTCTTCATATATGTTGACATAAAATTATTCATCCCTTAAATGTCTCAGATGCTGTATCTTTGTTACGGTTTTTTCTTCTTCATAAAAGAAAACCATCTTTGCCTTAATTAATGTTTCTGTACTAAGTCCAATTTTATCTGCTATCATTATTACTCCAATTTTTCCACTGTTTTATTTTTGTTCTGCATAATTTTTTGTGTAAATAGCACAAAGGTAGATTTGTTTTGTAACCCAGTTCTTAATATAATATATTGTAATATATGTATTTTATTGTTCCATTAATCATAAATAGATCTAAGAAACAGATTTTTTTCTTTTTTTCGAGACAGAGTCTCAAGCTGTTGCCCTGGGTAGAGTGCCGTAGCATCACAGCTCACAGCAACCTCAAACTCTTGGGCTTAAGCCATTCTCTTGCCTCAGCCTCTTAAGTAGCTGAGACTACAGGCGCCCGCCACAACACCCAGCTAGTTTTTGGTTGTAGTTGTCATTGCTGTTTGGCGGACCTGGCCTGGATTCAAACCTGCCAGCTCTACTTGAGCTAGAGGTGCCGAGACTAAGAAACAGATTTAAAGTGAATTGTTTTAAAGGGTAGGTTTTAAAATTCATTCTCTAAACATCCCTGTCTTCCCTCCCCCGACCTGTACACACCCTTCCTTCCATACGTCTAAAACAAGAATCTGACATTATTTCTTCAAGGGCAAATTGCCTTTAGAGCTTTGCAATAGGGCTTGTTTTCTTTCTCTTCCCAGATGCCTGCTTTAGAATTCTTCCATCAGCTATTCCTGACTCAGTAATTTCAGATCTTGCCAACACCTGATAATGGTAGATCTTTGAATTTTTGCAAACCTGCTTAAGTGCGAAATGTTCTCAATTTTATTTTAATTCACACTGTTCTGATTGCCAGTGAGGTAGAAACACCTTTTCCTATGTTTACTGGGCCATTCGGATTTCTGCAAACATTGTTGTTGAGAATATAAACTAGTGAGGGGGACACTATAGGAAAAAAACCTGACAATATCCAGTACATTGGATGTGCACATGTCCTACAGCCTGGCAAGTCTACACCACCTGTTTACTATAAGGAACATTGCCATATACACAAGAAAGCACACGCACTGCAGGAAAAACTGTGAAAGACTTTGAAATGGACAAATGGGTGCCCTTTTAATGGACTGCTGGGTATTGTCTAGTGGCCCTCCAGCCTGAGCCAGAGCGAGACCTCGTCTCTAAAAATAGCTGGGCGTTGTGGTGGGCACCTGTCATCCAGCTACTTGGGAGGCTGAGACAAGAGGATCACTTGAGCGCAAGAGTTTGAGGTTGCTGTGAGCTATAATGCCGTGGCACTGTATCGAGGGCAACAAAGTGAGCCTCTGTCCCAAAGACAAACAAACAAATAAACAAACAACAAATTACTCTAAAGTGCTTAAGGACATATAAAAATATAGTAAAAGCATAGAAACACCTACTACAGAATAGCGGTTATGTCCTTGCGAGAAAAGTGAGATTGATGATAGATACCAAGGGAGTATCTGTAATATTTATTTCTTAAAAAGCAGATTTAAAGAATAATAATAACAATAACAACAATTACAACATGGGCTTTTCAAAGCGTGCATAGTGTTGAACTTGAGTGTGATGGGTTTTGGGAAACATGGGATGAGGGGACAGGCTGGCTTCCACGTGACTTCATTGGCCATGGTAGGCACCGTGAGTTGCCTGAAATCAGACAGGTCTCCATATGTCCAACCCGAGCCCCACACTCCCAGGTGCAGTAGCCTAAATGACACCATCACACAGATATCACGAGCATATCAAACTTAACACGGTGCAAGAGACACTCTTTATTCTCCTAACTCTGTTCCTCCCCCAGTTTTTTTTTTTTTTTTTGAGACAGTCTCACTCTATTGCCTTTGGTAGAGTGCTGTAGCGTCACTCAGCACTCAGCAATCAGCAATCACTCAGCAATCTCAAACTCTTGGGCTTAAGCGATTCTCTTGCCTTAGCCTCCCAAGTAGCAGGGACTATAGGTGCCCACCCCAATGCCCGGCTATTTTTTGGTTGTAGTTGTCATTGTTGTTTGGTGGGCCCAGGCTGGATTTGAACCTACCAGCTGCTCAGGTACAGGCACCAAGCCAGTTTTTGTTTTTTAATCAAAATAGTAAAGGGCACTATCTTGCAGTCACCCAAGCCACAAACCTGGGCTTCAGCAGCCTTCATTTCTCCCTTTCCCTCACAACCCCAGCCCCTGTGGAGGACACACCGACATTGGCTCTCCTGCCACAATAACCCTAAACCTCCACCTGCCTCTTCCTCTCGCATCACTGACATCTTCTAAAATATGTAAATCAGGCCACGCCCCTCCCCTGTTTAAAATTGAGAATCCCCTAGAATAAAAATCCAATCTAAACAATAAACATAATAATAATAATGGCTTTTTTTAAACTTCAAAGCTTCTTTGAAACAAAAAAAAAATTACATTGTGCGATTTTCCATGTTAGATTTCACTTTGCTGCTACTCGATAGGTTCTTTTGAGCTGAACATTCTCCACTTTCCTCAGATAAGTGCTATTATCTATAATTATTTATTTCCTTATTGCTGCTTCCCTAAAATTCCTAGTAAAGCTGTATTAAATCATCAAGATATTCTATATTTTTACTCATGATTTCAAGCTTTTTAACATCTTTTGAGTTTGGGGAGCAAAATGTGTGTGTTGATTGTTTCTGCTCACTTGGTTATCAGGAGTGTTGTCCCCTGTTTTCACTGAAGTTTTAAATCCAATGATCACATTTTTATGGGTTTTTTTTTTTTTTTGAGACAGAGCCTCAAGCTATCCCCCTGGGTAGAGCGCCGTGGCATCACAGCTCACAGCAACTTCCAACTCCTGGGCTCAAGCAAGTCTCCAGCCTCAGCCTCCCAAGTAGCTGGGACCACAGGCGCCCACCACAACGCCCTGCTGTTTTTTGGTTGCAGTTTGGTAGGCCCAGGCTGCATTCGAACCCGCCACCTTACATGTATGTGGCTGGCGCCTTAGCCACTTGAGCCATAGGCGCCGAGCCCACATGTTTCATCTGAGAGCAATCCTTCCTGATCTCAAATTTTTCTCATCACGTGAATATACCATGTAATTGAAGTTTTTGAAGAATGAGCATTTCCTCCCTGGGTTTTGGAGTAGGATCCATGGTGCGTCCCTTCTTCAAGAACTACAGATTGTACACAGTCGTCCGGTGACTTTTCTTTATATTCCAAATACCTAGATTTGGGGTCGCACACAGTGAACGCAACTGCTTAATGGACCGATTGAAAAACTAAAGCCACAACAGCAGAACTGGCTGGCTGTGATCTGCTATATATGTCAAATTTTCCTTGGAGGAGTTTTTCTCTTGCTGTAGTTATATGCTCAGTAAACTATTGTCCTGAATGCCTGCTTTGTGAACGTACTGCTAAGACAGTCCCTTCCCCTACTGCCCTTCAGGACCCACAGCTAATAGAGACAGACCCTGCATAAAGATATTAATATGACTGAGTGTTAACAGATGCAGACCAGCAAAACACGGGGACAGCCACTGAGCATCCTGGCTTTTCTAAGGAATTTAAAAGACTCTGTCCTAAGGCGCCAAAGTGTAAAATAGGCCCCCAACTTTTTGAGGACGCTCACATGTAGTGGATGTTGTCAGGGTCACACTGATCCCCTTTTCCACACTGCAGTAACCAAGCCCCATGTGCTTGGAGTTCTGGTGTCTGTCTTCGTCCCCAGAGAAGTGTTTGTGGCTGCTTCCATCAGGACGCCATGACACCACCCCCCCCCCCCACCAATGCCCCACCCCATAGAAGGCCACCTTCTGGCTCTGTGGTGCAGCTGTGCTCCTGGGCTTGTCATGGAATCGGTGGAAGTGAGTTATGCTGCGGCCACATCTTTACCCAGCCCCTTCTTCTGTGTACCCCTGATTCCTGCAGCCTCTTCTTTGGAGGGGCCACTCCCTCCATAAATAACCTTCATAAGAGGCCTCATCCCAGGCTCTGCCTCTCGGGAGCCTCGCCCTTGGTCGCTTCAGCTCTGGTCTCCCCTCTCTGCTCACTGCATCTCATTAACATCAAACCCTGCTCACGTCTCTCTGTCTTTAAATAAAAGCCTCTCTTAGCTCCAGGTCTCTTGAAAACTTCTGTCCCAACTTTCTTCCTCTCTGTGCAGCCAATTACACAGAGAACTTTCTCTCCCACTGTCCCTGGGGCCTCTCCTCCGATCAGAGACCCACCTGATGTCGGCCCTCATTACAATCTATACCACGATAAGCATCTTCATCACCCTCACCTCATCCTCATCAGGGGGAGGGAAAGAGGAAGAGGAGGAGAAATCTTCTATAAAGCACTCGATATGTGCCAGACACAGGGCTAAGCATGACCACATGGGACTTATTTAATTACCATGACCTGTACAGGGGGTGGACTCTAGTCATTCTCAGCAGAGGAGGCCAAGGCTCGGGGAGGGTCAGAGACTCACCTGTGATCACACAGCTGCTGGGGGTGGAGCTGAGCTTCTGTGAAGGATCATGCTTTCTCCCCAAGTTAGGATGCCTTCCCCAAGACACTCCTCAGTCCTCGAGTCCTGGGACTGTGGCCTCCCCTCTCAGGCCCCCTTCCCTCTGTCCAGCCCCCTGCTGTTGGCTGTCAGGCCACTTCTTGAGCCAGTCTTTCTTGATCCTCTTCAGCCCCCTCCTTAAGGCTGGCATTCCTCTGTCTGTCCTGCTTTCTCTCCTCTCTCACATTCCCCTGGGCGAGTATGCGGCCCCTATAAACAGGGGGTGTCCCCTGGGGATGACTTTAAATTCCCAGTCTCACCTCGGAAAGTGCTCTACTTAAAGCCAATTTCGGCCTTTTCTAAAAGAAAAAAAGGGGAGGTACAGGACTGGTACACAGAACTGGCCAGACCAGAGCCATCCCTCCATGTATTCTAGAACATTCTACCAGCTCACAGACCCCTATGCCAATCGGAACCCACACTGCTCTGGCCCACCACACTTAGCAACCATTACCTTTTGTTCTAATAAGCTTAGCCGGATGCTGTGGCCTCCCCTTGGCTGACCCTGGGGTTCCCTCCTGAGGGTTACTGTATGTGTGGATGGTTTCCCCGCTTGCTGCCTGGGGGTGTCCTCTGGGCCACAGTGGCCTGGAAGTCCTGAGGGATTGAGGCCCCAGGAGTAACTCCTGACCAGTGAGGCACAGGAGTTTGCAGATAAAACCTCGGTTTCTCCCCACAGTGGGACAGTCCTGAGCTGTATCCTACACGCCTCAGAGGATCACATCCCTTGCCCAAAGTGGTAACGACCATGAATCTACCTTCATGAGCTTTCTCCCCGTCCTTTTTTCACTTCCCTTCTTCCCTAAAGGGCTTCCCAGGTTGGCTCCCTAAACAAACTTCTTGCACCCAAATCTTGGTATCAGGGTCTGCTTTTAGGGGGATCCCAAACTGTGGTACCAGCCCCCCTCCCTGCCTCCAGCATAGCGTCCTAAGTCCAGGTGCTACATTGGGCACCAGAGTGACCCTTTAGGGCTAGAAAGTGTCTCCCCTCCTCTGAACACCTTTCAGCAGCTCCCCTGGGCTCACTGAGCAAAACCTTGACAGACGCCCCATCAAGTTCCATGCAGTCTCTCTCTTCCTGCCTTTTCCAGCCGCTCCCCAGAGCTCTCTAGGGACATGTGGGCTTCTCTCTAGACTGGGGGCCCACCTTCTCCATCGTCTTCCCTTGAGGACTACCTGAACCGTCATCTCCCCAGAGAAGCCCTCCTGGCTCTCAATCTCTTGCTCCATCCTCCGCCTCGCCCTCTCCCTGAGCTTCTCCTAGGGCTCCCCTATTGGCACAGCACCTGCCAGTGTGCAGACACCTGCCGCCCCGGCTCCACGCAGAGCGCCTGGCGTGCAGCCAGCACTCAGGAGGTGTCTGGGAACCACATGGAGCAAGCCTCCTGTTTCCCTCATGGAAACATATGGCCACGCTTGAGAGCCACATCTGCACCCTCTCCGGGAAGGACGAGACAGCAGAAACAGTAACGAGGCGGCCTTGCGAACGTAATTAGGTTCGCAGGGCTTAATAGATTCTCAGGGCTGCAGGAACACAAAGGCGTTTTCACAAATGCCCCATTTGCAATCTCTATGGAGAGCAGCCTTGTGTGCAGAGAATCCCACACAGCCAGGAGGGAATAAAAAAAATCTCACCTTGCTCTTCCCTTCTCCTGGTTCCCAGAGCTAACACCCTATTCCTCCAGGGCAGTGCGAGGTGTTATTAAACACAACCTCCCTCTCTGCCGGGGAATTGGAATGCTTTTTTCTTTCTTTTTTCCATGATGAAAAAACATGTTAATTTAATCTAATTTTTTATTGGCATATCACAGTTGCATATGCAGAGGGGGTACAAGGTAACGTTGTGATATATGTATACAATGTGAAATGCTTTTTACTGGTGGAGTGACTCAATTATGTTCTCTCTGCTTTGGTTTGAGAGGTTCCAGAAACCTCTCCTGAATTTCTGCACTCAGACCCCATATGAACATTAATGAGCCACTTACCAACATTTCACAAGCTCTTCTAAAGTCTCAGAGTAACCCTTTCCGACAGACACAAACATCCTCATTTTGTAGCGGATGGTAACCATAGTAATAACGGTAATAATATTTAACGTTATATTCAGGGAGTGCTATGTGGCAGGCACTGGGACCTTCACAAACAAATCTTTGAGACAAGCATGCTAATCACCCTCCATTTTACAATGGACACTGAAACTCAAGAGAGGTTAAGTGACTTTCCCAAAGTCACACAGCCAGGTAGGAGGAAAGCCTGAGTTCTTCCTGTCTGTTGAGTCTGACACCTTTCCATTGCACCCACACAGATCTTAATGGCGCTTCACCCATGGGTGAAGGGTAATAATGATTCTGCCATCATGGGGCAGCTGTAAGGACCAAGTGAAAAGATAGCTCTGTACAGAGCCAGGCACGTAGTAGGGGTTCAACACAAGAACATTTCCTTCCCCTCATCCTCTCATGAACTTGCTCAAGGAGTGAAGGGCTAAGATGAGGTTAGAAACAATAGAGAGCTCTGAAATATGAGAGGAGAGGGAAGCTGGGAGGGAGGCACCAAGAATAAAAATGACAGCACAAAGCCTTGCACACGGTGGTGCTTCACAAACATTTAGTGTATTTATCAGATTAGGAGTTAGCAAACTTCTGTAAAAGGACAGACAGTAAATGTTTCAGGCTTTGTGGACCAGATGGCCTCTGGAGTAACTAGTCAACTCTGCCCTTAGAGACAGAAAGCAGCTATAGATGATAATGCCAATGAATGGCCGTATCTGTGTTTCAATAAAACTTTATTTGCAAGAGAAGGCAGAGGGCCTTATCCCATGGCCTTTGACTACCAATCCTCCTGTTTGTAGAATGTTGTTGAATAGACAGAAATAATGGAAGAAGGCTTATCCTTTATGTGGCAGGCACCATTTGCCTGGCACTGACCTGACCATGTTTAACCTGAACCCAGTTGTGGGGGTAAAGGTGTGCTTGTTGTTAGCACTTTACAGATCAGGGAGCTGAGGCTCAGGGTGAGGAGTCACGTGCTCATGGTCATTTGGTTAGGGGTAGAGCTGGGATTCACATCAAGGTCTATGGTTCCCTGGCCTGTGTCATTAGCCCTACACCATCACGCCACCCTCCTGCCTGGCAAGGTCTTAGCAAACACCTGCTCTGTGTATTCTCAGCTAAGCCTTGCCCTGGCCACCAGGGCTCTTGCTCTGACATCTCACCACAGCCTTTTTCTAAAATCAGCATAGCTGTAGGCCCTCCCTGAAGGGAATACTGGGACAAGTCACTGTGGTCACTTTGGGACCATGATACCCAGTCCCCAGATGCTGGGTGTGCTGGCTGTGGACTCAGCTGCACCCCCCTCTGAATTTCGTTGGCTGACAAAGCTGCCTCAACCACAGTCATCCAAAGAGGTGGTCTGTATCCACTGAAGTGGGGTTCAAAGGCCCCAACCCCTGACGCAGTAGACAGTACCTGAGCTGCAGAGCTCACTGAGGGGTTGACTAAGGCCTCTGTAGCCATATGTTTTGGCTCATATTCTAAGTCTGCCCAACCTATTTCCTTCACTCCTCATGGGCCCTGCCCCCCAAACCTGCTGCACACACTCTCTGCCCAGAGTCTGTCTCCAGGGATTGCTGCTACCCTGCCCCTGGCAGAATCAAGCCCTCTGCACCTCCCAGGCATTGGGCAGGGCCTGTCGTCCCCCCTGATGTGGTAGCTGCCTCCCTCCATCCCCTCAGCAGGGCTTGCAGAGCATGTCAAGTGCAGATCTGGGTTCAGGGAGCACAGTCCTCTTTCCAAGAGGCCTTGCATGGTGGGGGTGTGCAGACAATTCCCCAGTCTGGACCAGAAGATGGCTGCCAAGAAGAAGGGGAGTCTGAACTGAGTTGTGCAGCTAGTCAGGGGTTAGCTGCTGATGAGAGAGCGGATGCACAGGGAGAGGGGACAGCTCATGCAAAGCCTTGGAGCTGTGATGGACCTGGCTGTAGCTAGGGTGGCTACACTGAGGCTTCAGATATCAGCAGGGATAGACATAAGGGGCTGTGGTCAGCCAGGCTGAGAGCTTTCCCATGCCAGTGGGGAACTAAAGGGATTTCAGCAGGGGAAAGATATATTCAAGATGACCCATGGGGCTCGGCAATTGTAGCTCAGTGAGTAGGGAGCCAGCCACATACACCAAGGCTGGCAGGTTTGAGCCCAGCCTGGGCCCGCAAACAACAGTGACAACTGCAACCAAAGAATAGCTGGGTGTTGTGGCAGGCACCTTCAGTCCCAGCTACTTGGGAGTCTGAGGCAAGAGAATCACTTAAGCCCAAGAGTTTGAGGTTGCTGTGAGCTGTGATGCCATAGCAGTCTAATGAGGCTGACAGCTTGAGACTCTGTCTCAAAAAAAATAATAAATAAAATGATAGCCCCATGGAAAGACCATCTGGTCTCACATGGATAATACTGCTGAGACCAGAGGTCACAGGAGCTGTCTGGGAGAGGGGACTGTGGTGTGGTCAGTGGCCAAGTCCACTGGTGGTGGGTCTGAGAGGCACTGAGGAAGACTGACAGGTGATTGAGCGGAATGTGGGGGATGAGAAGTAACCTAGGGTCAAGTAAGACTCTCAAGATGAAATGGTGGCAAGGCGCAGGCATTGCAGTTCTCTGAGGTGGAGACATAGGAGGAGGAGTGGGAGAGGGAGGGTGATGAGCACAGGCTGAGATGTGCTAAGCTTAGGGAGCCCATGGAGTGTCTATGGAAGCTAACACATTCACAGATTCCGGGGATTAGGATGTGGTCATCTGGGGGCGGGGGGGGGGGGGTTGAGCCTGCTACACCTGGACCAATGATGTGAGAAGTCAATGCCAAAGCTCCTGCATACCAGTCCTGGAAGAAGAAGAAAAGGTCATGGCTCTGGAGAACAGCCTAGAAATCTAGACTCTATGGAGAAGCCTGGACTGGTGACAGAGACCTGAAAAGTGGCCACTGCCCTCTGACTGACCTTCCATCACCACCTTGAGCCTCTTTCTCATGTCCTCTGTGGGCCCGTGCCTTGAGCTGCCCTCATCACAGCTACTTCTGTGGCCATTTTATTTCTCTAGTCTTCCTGAGTCCCCACACCTGCTTCAGGTACTCATACATTCATTCATTCATTCTTTCATTCAACAATCCATGAGCACTGCTGTGTCTGATGCAGGAGACAAAGAGCAGACTAGAAACACCCCATCCGGAGCACACAGTCTGGTGATGGAGGCAGGGATGCACCAACAATTTTAAGCTGTGAGGATGGGTTCAATTTTTCTGAGCTGACTCTCACAGGGGAAGTTTGCAGAGACAAAGAGGATATGGAGCAAGAACAGAATATGCAAGGGCACTGGGGCATGGAGTGATGATGAGCCTGGCAGAGCTGGAGTGTTGGGAAGGGTGGGAATGAGGATGAAGGGATATCCAGAGCTTGGGGCTTGGTAGAGGGGCCATGCATGCAGGTGCTATGAGGATGGCCAGGGCACTGACAGCCAATGGCAAGTCCCACAGTCTGCCCCAAATCTGCCTCCGCAGTGAATACAGGCACATCTCAGCACTCTGAGAAGGCAGCAGAGACTCTGTGAGTTAGTTTCCTACTGCTATTGTAACAGACTACCTGACCTTAGTGCTTTAAAATAACACAAATTCATTCTTTTACAGTTCTGGAGATGAGAAGTCCAAAATCAGTTTCACTAGAGGAATTGGCAGGGCTGGTTCCCTCTGGAAGCTCCTGTGGAAAATCTGTTCCTGTAATTTTTTTTTTACCAGGGTGAATGCTATCCTCATTCCTTGGCTTGTGGCCCCACATCCCTCTCTCTCTGTTTCCAGGGTCTCATCAGCTGCTCTGCGTGTTGGACCATCCTAACCTCCCTCTTCCAGGACTATTATAATTGCATCTCACTCGGCTCACCTGAATAATCCAGAATAATTTGCTTATCTTAAGATCTTTATCTTAATCACATCTGCAAAGTCTATAAGGTTCCAGGGATTAGAACGTGGCCATAAAGTGTGCGTGTGGGTGCGTAGGGGGCATTATTCAGTGTCCTACATCCAGAATCTACTATGTGGGAAGTCACAACTGAAGCTCCCCTCCGCCAGCTTTCCCAGGGGCACGTTGCTCTCTGAGATGTCCTCAGGCTCAAAGAGTCAAATAATTAGAAATGATCTCCTTTTAGGAAAAATAAAAATCCAGCACGAAAGAGAAGAAAAGAAAGCCAATGAGAAGCCTTCCCCTCTGCCTTCCCCTCACCCCAAAGCCTCATCAGTAAGTATTTCTAATAAACTCTCATGCTTGGCGGGAGATCCTTCGCATGCTGACAAATTCCTCCTGAAATTTAGATGTCTTGTTCAGAGTAATAGCTGTAGCGCACAGGTGCCCAGCTGCTATTGTAAAATCAGTAAGCATTTAATTGAAACAAACGACTATAATAATAGTACATTATCCCTGCAGGCCGAGCGCCATCACAGTTTTAATTATTGAGTTAAGAGTCAGACTAATTTATCCTTTAAAGCAACAGCCCCATTCCTGGTGATACTGATCATCCTGTTATGAATATGAAGGTACTGGCAGGGAAGGATATAAATGAAAAGCAATTTGTCCCCTTTGAGGTTAGTTTTGCATTTGAAGGAAGGTTTGCAAACACAGCTTGCTGAGCCCCAGGGTCTGGGATTGCCCAGCTGGGGGTGTGAGAGTTCTGTGCCAGTTGGGGTGGGGACTGTAATCCTTACTCTTCATCTCTGGTATGTAGGCTCTGGGATCTCTGCTTAGAGCCTGCACTAGCTCCCTGGTTCCTTCCAGGTAAGAGCCAACATTCTCACTAAGCAACAATCCCTCCAGCCTCCTCCCCTATGGCTCTGCCCCTCTCCAACACACTTCTTGTTCCACACCCCAGTAGCCCCCCACAGCAGGACTTTCTTCTAGTTCAGTGCATTTTGCCCCCAGAGGACATGTGGCACTATTTGGAGATAATTTGGGGTTGTTATAACTGGGAGGATGTTCCTGGCTTCTAGTGGGCAGAGGCCAGGGAAGCTGCTAAATAACTCACAATGGCAGGACAGCCCCCATGACAAAGAATGCGTCTGGCCCAACGTCGGTAGTGCTGGGCCCGAAAACCCTAGTAATCGAGCTATTGCCTCTGCAGGGAATGTTCTCCACTCCACCTGGCTTCTTCTCTCAACTTGTGCAAGACGTTGTTCAAATCTCACCTTTCCCAAGAGGCCTTCCCTGATCATCCTACCTAACACTGCAAGCTGCTCCCCCGCCCCACACGGGGCCAGCATTCCCAACCCCTTCACGTTCTTTATCTTCCTTTCAAAGCACTTAACACCTGCTAACTTACTGTATGATTGATTTATTAGTTTACCGTTTAGTACCTTGCCGGCCCTGCTAAATGTTGGTTCCACGTGGGCAAAGACCTTTGCTTTGTTTACTAATGCAAACTTCCAGCACCTAGAACAGCGCCTGACACTTAGCAGCATTCAAGGAATGTTTGTTGAATGAATTATACGCCTAGCCTCCTCCTCCTAGGTCCACTTGGCCTCCAGATTGGGCACATGCCACCTCCTTGAGATCACCCCAAATCTACCCCTTCCTGCCAAGACTCAGAGCCTGTTTTATTTTCTTCAACAAGGAAGAGCCACTTACAGGGCTGCTCAGGCATCTCCCCAGCATGTCCTTTGGGTAATTCCCACCTGCCACACAATATATTTTCTGCTGGTCCTTGCACGCAAAAACTGTAGCCTATGAATTGTCACAGCCCCAGGGCCTACAGGGTAGCATCCAGTTAGCCCCAGGCCCCAGGCCACAAGCCTTGCCATTCAGGAAGGGCCACTAAGTCCAGTGGCTTGACGAAGGACATGACCGTGTCAATACAGCTTTCACCCAGTCAGCAAATGCAGCATGTTATGGCACAAAGCATCCCATCCCAGTGAACAGGGTGAGGTAGCCTCATGTGGAAGCCTGGTTTGGGCAACAGTGACTCTTCTGCGTGGTACTAATGGTACTATTTTGTGTTACTGAGGCACAGCCACTGAACACAGAGGCCGGGATGTGGAGGAACCGCGCCATTCCCTGTGCTCATTCGCCCCCTCCCTCGCTGTCTCTTCGCATCTTGATCACTTGATCTGCTGCAAAAAGCGTCAGACGGCTGGCTTCTCCCCAGTCTCAGTGCTTTTTGCCCTTGTCACCAGAATAAGGCTGTGAAAGGGGGTCCTCCCCTCCTCCCCAATCCACCAAGCCGCCTTCACCGCTCTTCCTGAGGGGCTTTCAGTAAGAATGTAACAATTTTTAGCTGTGCAGGCACGTGGGTTCGGTTGTTACTGTTTTCTGTTAGCGATCTGGTTTCAAAGTTGTGTATAGACTTTGAGTGGTTTGCCCAGCTCTATTTTTCCTGCAAACACTGCTATTTTTTAGGATTTCACAGGTTTTCCAGGATCGCATCTGTCACATTCCAGCAGACGTGTCGGTATTTATTAAGCAGATGCTATGTGCCAGGCCGGGTGCTGTGCATGGGAGATTCACATTGAGTGACACAGGTGGCCACTGCCCTATGGAGCTAATTCTACACCTGAATGAATTCAGTTACGATGGGGGCGAGAGCCAAGAAAAGCCACAGGCCACCTGGGCCTGTAAGATGAAGGGTCCTGGTCATTGGGAAAGGCCCCAGTCTGGCTGGAATGAAGGATGCTGGAAGGGGTGAGGGGGTAGAGGAAAGAGGGGCTTAGAGTAGAGGCAGGGGCTAGGCTGGGGGGCTTAGACTGCTGGAGGAAGACACTGGAATTTATCCTGAGGGTCACTGGGAATGCAGAAGGGTTCTGGGCCAAGCAGTGACCTGTATTTTAGAAAGGGCAGCTTAGCTGCTAAGAACAGGTGGAAAATTCCAGTTGAAAAGTGATGTAGGGCTCCGTGCCTGTGGCTCAAGTGGCTAAGGCGCCAGCCACATACACCTAAGGTGGCAGGTTCGAATCCAGCCCGGACCCGCCAAACAACAATAATGGCTGCAACCAAAAAATAGCCGGGCGTTGTGGTGGGCACCTGTGGTCCCAGCTACTTGGGAGGCTGAGGCAGGAGACTCACTTGAGCCCAGGAGTTGGAGGTTGCTGTGAGCAGTGAAGCCATGGTACTCTACCCAGGGGCTCAGCTTGAGGCTCTGTCTCAAAAAAAAAAAAAAGAAAAGTGATGTAGCTACTGTCTGAAGACTCAGACGGAAAGCAAGAGTTGGAGGCAGAAATGCCAGATTGGCATCCGGTCCTGTCAGGTGGTCAAGGATGACACCAGATCACTGACTGACTTCTCGAAGGAGAAGATACATGTCCGGCCAAGTGGGGAGATGAGGTCAGCTGTGGACAGGCTGAGCTCAGAGATTGTATCCAAGCAGGGGTCTCTAGGTGGGGACAGATCGGGAGGACAGAGCAGTGCAAAGGGTTTAGGATCTCCTACGGTACCCAGTCATGAAAACAGAGAATCAGGCACAGAATGAGAGACACAGGAGGGACTATGAGTGGTGGATTGACCTGCAGAGGACACTAGTCATATGTCCCATGGAGGGAGCAGAGAGGGGAGAGAGTTCCAGGCAGGAGGGACTGTCCGGCTGGTTTGATATTGCCCAAATCGAGCATGATAAAGATAGCAGGTGCCCAGTGGTCTGACCATGTGGATGCCACCAGAGAAGCTCTGGAGCCGTGGGGAGGCAGAGGCCAAGGCGAATGGGGATTGAGGAAACACAGATATCCAAGGCCAATGACCTCCCCCTAGAGCTCTGCTGGGACCACAAGGAAGAGACGGGATAGCAGGCAAGTGTCACAGGACAGCTTCCTATTTAGATGCTCAGCAGAGAATACAGTGGGGGAGTTTCCCATCACAGGACTGCCCCTTCCCGAGCTGCAGAACTGCGGGCTGTAACTCGGCTTTGCCACTCACGGGCCAGGGGCTCATCTTTGGTCTCAAGTGATCCTTTAACCTCCCTGTGAGGCGGATGCTGCTGATTCCACTTCACAGAGCAAATGGCGTCTCGGAGAGGCGAGGTCAGGGCTCCCTGTCTATGGCCTGCACATAGCAGGGCCAGGATCTGAACCCAGGTCTGCCTGACCCCAAAGTCTGGGTTCTTTCACTATCGAGGGCAGAGGGACACTGTGGGCTGGGGTGGCCTCGCCTCACCCTCTTGCCCACAGTCGCAGGGTGCCTGAAGGTTTCTTGTTATACCATGCAGGGATTATCTGCTTTGTTTTGACGAGTCTTCGTGACTAATCTTTCTGTGTCTCCATGAAGAATGGGAGGGGACTGGTGGACAAAAACAATGACAAAGCACCCAGAAGGCAGACCTGGAGGGGAGGCTGGACCTCCAGAGTCAGCACACTGGCCACTGAGTGTCAGGGGGCTGCTAGGACCCCATGGTTCCTGGGGGAATCAGGAGGGATGGGTCACAAGGAGCCAAGGACTTGGTCCTGTAGGCAGCATGGGAGTGGAAGGTGTGCCACAGCTTTCTGGAGGCTGGAGCACTATGAGGCACGTGGGGCAGACACAATGGGCTTTCTATTCCAAAGGGGGGTCTGACACCCTGCCCATGGCACTGGGGCTGGAAGGATGGAAGGATGGAAGGATTCCGGAGGACACATCAGCATATCTATCTGTCAGGGAGTTTCTACTCCTCATCTCAGTGACAGGAGGGAGCATTTTACTTCTTTATCCCTTTGTCTGTCTAGCCCGCTGGAATGTAAGCTTCATGAATTAGGGATTGTCATTGGCTTTGTTCACTGCACAGGCTTGGACGAGTGCCTGGTTCGCAGTAGGGGCTAAAAGTTCATAGGCTGAGTGGATGAGGGCATGAGAGAATCCCGAAGAGAGGAAGCTGAGACACTGTCTGTGTCTTGCTTGAGGTCTTACAGCTCTAAGCACTCGAGCCAGCGTTTGGGACCAGACAAGGAGGTTGTTACTCTTCTAGCAAGGATCTCCCCTTTCCTGTCACTGGCCCATCACCCCATGGGCTGCTGTGGGGGGGCCTCTGCTAGACCCTCAGCACCTCCCTCTGGGAATGGGACAGCCAATACCTGTTGGTTCCCTCCACCTGCGACTCACTTTTCCCTGCCCCCGATACGCTTTTCAGGACTCAGCTCAGAGGCCTCTGTCTCCAGGAGGCCCTCCTGGCTCTCGCACCTACATCAGAATCCCCAGTGATTCCCTCGCATGACACCTATTATTTTTTCCATTGAACTTGCCACATTGTAATTATATCTTCAACAGGTTCCTGGTGTGTGCTCTGTCCATGAAGGTGGGGACTGTGGCTGGTGCTTTGCTCTAGGCCACGTCCCCAGTGCCCAGCCCCAGGGCTGGCATCAGACAGGCACTCAGAGGAACAAGTGAGCCAGGTGGGCCTGCAAGCTCTGGGCACCAGAGTGGCAGCGTCCTTGAGCCCCTTTGTGGGACCTGTGTTCCCATCCTCCAAGCCTTTAAGAAATGCCAGACCCTTGCTAAACTCCTTGCCTCTCCACATCCTGCTCTGCTCCCACAGCCCTGCATTGAAAATTCCTGCCTCCTTGGCTTTGCTTGTGCTATCCCCTCTGCTGGTGACACCTCGCCCATCCCCAGGTCTTAAGGGACTGGCTGAAATCAGCTAGTCCTTGAGACCTAGATGGACTTAGCCAGCCTCTTTATCTCTCTGGGATTCCTTAAATAGGGGTTTCTAAATGGAGCAGAGATGGAGTCCAGTCTGCATTCAGAAAGCGCCCACTGGCTGTTCCTAGGGTGGGATGACCTGGGGTGGGAGAGACAAAAGCACAGAGACCAGTTCAGAGGCTTCTGCAACTGTCCACACCTTAATGGAGGATGCCTGAGCTGCAATGGGGCAGTGGAGGAGGGAGGCTTCAGGAGGTGGATCCGTAGAGCCTGGGGCAGGCTGGGCTGAGGGATTCCTAGCATGTGGTGGGACCCCCGTGTGGCAGAGAAACATAAGGAGAGGGGAGGGTGTCACACGCCCTGTCCCTTCATGCTGAACATTCTACATTCTGAATTGGCACGTGCGCTAATTAAAACCATCTTTCCAAAGAATTTATTATAGGCTATTCCGAGCTAATTATAAATTCTCTGTAGCCGATCCTGAGCAGTTTGCTAATGCAGTGTTGAAATCTCTTTGGCCACCCTCGTTTAAATTATTCATCAGGCCCTGCAACAGTTGTGAACTGTAATTTAAACCGTCAGCTCATGAATATTCAATTAACACAACAAACACTGCCATGTTTTACTGCCTTCCCGCTCAATATTTTGTATCCTCACCCATGTTTACATGTTTTTATGAACTCTCGAGAAAAGCGCTGCCTATTGAAGTGTCTGGTTGCGCTGGGATTGAAACACTGAGGAGGGGGGTGCGGCCGCGGAGGGGAGGCTCTGTGTCCTTTCTCAGGAGAGTTGTGGGTGGTCAGGCTGGAGAGCACAGGATGGGGCTTAGCAGCCCCACCCGGAAGAAGAGGGAGGGAGCCCAGAGAGGGTCGGAACTGGCCCTGGGGCCACACAGTGCATCCAAAGCACAGACAGGACTCAGAATTCTGGGGTGGTTCCCGCTGCCTAATTTGCTACAAAGTCATTGGCAAAGGGGGTCTTCGGAGATGGGGTCTCTGAGACAACATCAGAAAGGCAGAGGACGCCAGGCGATCACTATTCTCCAGTCTCTCGTGGGCAATGGCCAAATACTGCTGGTTAGTCGCGGCTATTGGAGGCAACAGATGTCTTAGAATATGGACTGGCTTAAAAATCAGTTCCCACCTTCTGTGGCCAAGAATATGTGTCCACTCTCCTCGTGTGTGCTTTAGAGAGAGGCTCCCAGTCTGTAAACAGACTTGTGGGCTCCACAGATGGCTTCTCACATTCCTCCTATGAGGCAGGCCCTCTGCTGGTTTCCATTATACAGACTAGAAAACTGAGGCTGAGAGGATAAAGACGTCTGCCCAGGATAGAGCTGGGATCTTTTGACCCAGCTTCCCCCTGCCTTCCTTGCATCAGATTAGTCCTCCCCTGAGGATGTAGGTTCTATCCCAGGGTGGGGCAGGGCTGTAACTCTTCCCAAGGATCTCAAAATATGAAGGTAGGGGAAAAATAACATTTTCCACTGATAGGGTTAGTTAAAAAAAATTTTTTTTAAATCTACAAAATTCATTGCTGACACGGGTGGGAGAATGCTGATGTCTCTGGCACGGTGAGTGGGGGTGTGGGTGCTGTGCCCCTTTACTGGGCAGAGTGACAATGGGCAGACAGACGCGGTCTGAACGCTGGTCTCCAAAACTGACTGCACAGCTCCACACTCTCATTGCCTTATCTATGCAGTGGGGTAGTGATGAGGGTGACCTCATGAGGTTTGGCGAGGACTCAGTAATGCACACAGAGGCACCTGGCACAGTGCCTGGCAAAGGATAAGAAGGTGTCGCAACGTTACAGCTCTCCTGACCACCACCATCAATCACCACCAAAATCACCCGACACACTTCAAACGCGCAAGTCCTCTAATCCTCTGCTCGTTCAAATTTTATTTTAAAACACTCTGGAGTGCCTACTATGTATCAGGCACTGATTCTGGTTCTGGGGAAACAGCAATGAACAAAATAGGCCAAGTCCCTGCTGTCGGGGCACCTGCTTTCCAACGAGGGAGGTGGAAGCTGTGCTATACCTATAAGTAAATGCGTGTATTTCAGCTGGTGATAAGTGCCCTGGAAGAAAATAAAGTGGTATTTTATTTCATTTTTGGTATACTATTTTAAGATGAGTAGAAAGTGTTGGCTGGGGGACGGGGTGCAATTTCATAAATGGTGGCCAGGAAAGACTTCATAGAGAAAGTGACATTTGAGTCACCTTCTAAGACACAACGGAGATGTAGAAATATGCTTCGCGGATATCTGGAGGAAGGGCGTTTGAGGCAGAGGGAACGGAATGCAAAGAGGCTGTGCATGAGGTCAGGAGTACACCCGGCTCATTTAAGGGCCAGTGAGGCTGGCAGGGTTGGAGCTGAGCGAGCAGTGCGGGGCAGGGGTTGCAGATCGTGCAGGGTCTGGGGGACGTGACGAGGATGCTGGCTTTTCCTCTGAGGGAGATGTGAAGCCACTGGAAGGTCCTGAAACCAGGTCCTCACCTAGAACTCTCTTGCTGAGAGAAACAGAAATCTGGGATGACCCCGAGTTTTGTGGTCCAGGCAACTGGCAGGATGGAGCTGAACGGGAGGGGCCTGGAGGGAGAAGCAGGCCAGGGGAAGTGTCAGGACCTGGATTTGCAGAGGGTAAGTTTGAAATGCCTACTGGATATTATCCATAGAGGCCGCTGAGGCTGGAGATAACAATTTGCAAGTGCTCAGCACACAGAGGGTATTTAAAAACCACAAAACTAGAGGGCTCCTGAGTGTAGATAAGAAAGAGAAGTACTTCCAGGAGGGAGGCTTGGGGGCCCTTCAGGGCTTGGAGGTGAACCCAGAAGGCTGAGAGAGGAGGGAGCCAAGAAAACCAGGAGGGCGTGTGTCCTGGCAGCCAAGTGAAGACAGTGTTGAGCAAGGACAGGAAAGTCATCAATTGTGCCAAAGGCTGATGACGCAGCAAGTAAGAAGAGGGCTAAGAAGTGGTCACAGAATTTGGCAATGTGGAGGCTGTTAAAAACCAGGGCAGGGCACTTCCAGTTGAGTGCTTGGATGCAAAGCCGAGAGAGGTTGGGAGGACAGAATTTGGGAAAAGTGAGGACTGATGACTGTTTTAAAGAGATTTGAAATCCTAAAGGATAGAAGTATGCACATAGGGAAAGATAAATCCTCGGAAATGTCTATTTTAAGATTGGTTTTGTAGCAGGGTTTCTTGGCCTTGGCATTACCAATATTGTGGGTCAGATTCTTTTGGCTGGGAAGACTGAGCAGTGCCTTGTAGGATGGTTAGCAGGAAACTAGCTCCAATTGTGACAATCAAAAAACGTCTCCAGATATTCCTAAATATCGTCTGGGGTGGGAAGATTAGCCCAGTCAAGAGCCCCTGGTAAGGCAGAAGCACTTGGGGCCCTGCCCAAGTCCCCACCTCTCAGCTGCTGGGAGTGCTCATTGGTAAAGGCTCAGAGCTCCCCCTTCTTGGCCAATAGGAACCACAGTTCCCAGATCACTCAACCCCCTAGTCTGTGGCCAATGACAAATGGAAAGGGGGGCACAAAAGGCCACCCCTTTGCCCTAAGATGAGAACAATAGGGTGGTAAAATCCTTGCTCCAAAGCTTCCTGTGGGGCAGGCTGAGGTTCAACTGCAGCCAATGGAAATTTCTTAACCTGCCCTAACATACTTCTCTCTCCACCCCCTCCTTAAAAAGTTATTTTCTCAACTCCTGAGGAACTCATACCAAGAGAGTTTATAATAGACAAAAATCATGGTATTTTCATCAGGGGATCCACAGAGAACCTTGTTTTATGTGTTTCTATTCAAAGACATCTCATTTCACAGATATTGTTACCTCGTTAACATTGAACTCATAGCACCACATGCATTTTCTCTCTAAGGCACATCACTGCCTCCGTGCCCCAAGGAGCACAAGACAGAGCTTCAGTTTCACCATTTAAAATGGTGAAATCAGGAAGAAAAAGCACAAACAATGCGAAAAAAGTGGTCCTAAGTAGACCAAGGAAAGGATACTTGTTTATGGCACAAGGGTTGGAACAAGAGGGCAGTGTCCCCTTGTTCAGATGTGCATATTAGACAGCTCAAATTTTCTGCCACTCTGTGCGTATTCATGAATGACTGTGCGAGCATGGTAAGTGTTGATTTGGTGGTGACAAATTTTAGGGAGTAGACAATATTTAGCAATTCGCAAATACAGAAATTCACCAACAATGGGATCGACTGTCCACAGATGCACAGGCAGCGGCCCAGGAACCTGGAGGGAAAAGATCTGTAGGCTTGGGGACAGGCTGCTCTGGGGCAGTGGCTCACGGATGGAGATGTGGAGTGGGCACGGGGCGTGGTTCTGTCCACCGGGACGCATCCCCCAGAGAAGAGGCCCTGAATGACCAAGCAGACAAAACGGGCTGTTGGCATTAGTCAGGCTTCATTGTTGGCCACAGCAGGACTGGCATGGGCACATGAACAGAAGTGCCAAGGTGGCAAAGATGGAGGCATATATGGCCCCAATGACCTGAACTCCCACCTACCAAGGCTAAGTTAGCTGCCGCTGCTTGTCACTGTCCACCCCAGCAGGAACAGACACCAGTTCTGAGCCTCCAAGTGGCAGCATTCCTTGAGGAAACCAACCCGACACTCAGTGCCAAGCTGATGACAGGTTGTGGCTGCTCCCAGAACCCTCTGGACTTCTTAGGTCCAGGGACCAGAAGGTGAGGGGTCACTGTGATGGCCAGGGGAATTGGTCCCGACAAGCAGGAGGAGGGGGGGCTGCCATTACTCAGTGGAGCAGGGAGGAATCCACACTTGACCCAGGGGACCATCTTGGGCACTTCCTGGCAGGCCCCGCCCTCCCGATTAAACTGTGAGTGGATGCGTGCAGCAACCCAGACCTGAGAACCCCATGACTGCCCAGGATTCAGGGTCAGGTAGGAGAAGGACACCCCAGTGATAGCTGATGGAGGGAGACAGAGCCGAGGAAGGAAGAGAAAGGAAGAGCTTCGGCTGTAGCCACAGACCAAAGGCAGAAGGGGGGCTGCCATTTGCTATGCTAAGTTTGTGCCCAGATATAGGGCCTTCTCTGGGCCGCAGGGAGAGGCAGAGTCGTGGGGCACAAGTGTGGGCTGTGGCGGCTACGGAAATGCACTGCTCAGTCTTCCCCTGCTGGGGAGCTCTGATGCTGAGAGTACTGCCCCTCCTCCACGAGCAGGTGCCACTAAGGCCACATGCCTGCAGCCACTCTAGCGAGCACCTGGGCACACTGGGGCCACTAAGGTGGGTCCCATTCCAGTGAGAACAGCAGCTCCTCTAGTGGTCAAGTTTGGTTTCAGTACTCCCTGGTGGCCTGGACAAACCTTTCTTACACGTGTGCTATGGTCCAAGACTCCTCCTGTGCAAGCCTCCCTCCCTCCTTCCCTCCCATCCTTTCATCCTTAGGTATCAGACCTGCACTGTGGTCTGACACTTCCCCCACCTCCAGCCTCTGTTCTTCCTCCTTAACAGCCTCTAACTAATGTACAGGGAAACTCTCTTGTTGGGAGGAAATTTTGCTAGAGATACACTGATGACATGTGTGGGGTGGAGGGCGGACCTCAAGGGTGCTCAATTCATACGAAAGGGTCACTCAGCTAACTTCTAAGGAAGGCAGGTCCTGCTGAGGGAAGAATCTTTGCTTAATGAGCCCAGGAGTGAGTCTGGGGGGAGGTGCCAGGAATGAGGGGCCCCCAAGGCAAGGCAGGACGGAGCCCCAGACACTGCACATGGGCAGGGGTAGGAGAGGGATTATCACAGCGACAGTGTGGCCTGGAAGGGGACACAGAAATGTGCACACTGCTTGTGTAGGCACCCCCGTACAACCACCAGGGCATCAACTGTGCTCACAGTTCCTGGGCAGAGGGGCTTCGTGGGGGAGCAGAAAGGATACAGAGTTCTCCACGTGGGTTGGTGAGAAAGGCAGAGACAGCTTACACTCACACTGCTTAGAGACAAATCACAGCATTGTTGCAGCTGAGTATTTTATAAGCATTACAGCACTGGATTTTTAAAACAACCCCACGAGGTAAAGATTATGAACATATCCACCCTCCACATAAGGAATCTAAAGTGCAGAGGGAGTGGGGAACTTGCTCAACACAGTCTGTAGCTGGGGGAGCTCACTAAAATCCAGGCTGTTCAAGTTCAAAGCCAGGAATACTAATCCCAGCAATGCAGTGAACTCCTTCAGCAGCACCATGAGTGCAGAGACTCAGTTGTGCGTCCAGGTTAAGGGGCTTTGGCAGAGGCTAAGCCCCTCTTCCTACAGGACAGTTTTGTCTCCAGTGTCACTGCCTGGCCCCTGCTGGCTTGCACAGTGGACACCTGCTTGGGCGGTAGGCCTCCCACCACGTGCTGGGGGCAAAGTGAAGACTGGTCTCTACCATGTTTGGGAATCATTTTTCAGGGTGTTATTGGAGGATACAGCTGTGGATCAATGGGATCAAGGTCACCCTGTGAGAACATGCTGAAGGGCATGGCCGATCTGTTGGCTGGAATTAATCTGCTGCTCAGAGCCGGGACACAGGAGCAAGTGAGAACGTGTCAAGCCTACAAGGCAGGAAAAAGGCAGTAGCTGGGGTGGAGGGTGGTCTTGTGTGCAAAGGCCTGAGGTCTGGGGTTCCCACAGGAGAAGAGGAACCCTGTGGATGGAGTAGTGACCATTTCAGGCTGACCCTTTGGACTCAAAATCTCTACTGGGAACCCCACAATTTTCTGTCACCCTGTGTTTTGGGGCCCAATTCTTCTAGGTTAGTGGCTGGCAATCCTGCAGATGTCTAGCTTGAGACTTTCCACCCACCTCTTCACACTGTGTCCTCCTGTGACTCTGAAAATGGGTATCACTGATTGCCCCTCACTTGCACATTCGTACCCCTGCTTAAGCCGCTGGAGGACCCTCATACACAGGCCCCTGGTATCTCCCTTGTCCCTGGGTTTACCTTCTATTTCCTGTTGCCTTTTGCTTCTTCTCCTTCTCCTGCTTGTAGGAGAAAGGGTCTCGTTCTATCACCCAAGCTGGAGTGAAGTTGCACAATCATAGTTCACTACAGCCTCAGACTCCTCAAGCAATCCTCCTGCCTTTGCCTTCTGAGTGGCCGGGACTACAGGTGTCTGCCATGATGCCTGGCTAGTTTTAAGAAGTTTTTTGTAGAGATGAGGTCTCACTGTGTTACCCAGGTTGGCCATGAACTCCTAACATCAAGCAATTCTCCCTATTCTGCCTCCCAAAGTGCTGGGATTACAGATGTGAGCCGCCATGCCCAGCTACATTTTACTTCTGACTCTGCTTAGGCCCTTGGTGCCCAGCTGCCCAGGGAGCCTCCTCAGGACAAGGCATTCTGCAATGGAAGAATGGACCTGGAGCTCTGGTCACAGGCTGGGGACTGCCCTCAGGCCAGAGCATCTGTTTCAAGGCCTGCACCAACAGGAGGTGTGGTTCCTCTGGTTTCTCAGGGAACTGGGGGAGTCTGCAACTGTCCCAGGCATGATGAAATCCTCAGGGTAAACAGAAACACAAGTGACAGTTCTGTGTATCCTCGAACACTGGAAAAGTCCAGACTCAGCTGAGGATGAATGAAGACCAGTGGTCAGAGCAGGCTTCAACAGCTTCTGGAGGGCCGGTTAAACATGGTTGCTGGGCCCTATCCAAAGTCTCCCAGTCACTCGGTCTAGGGAGGGGCCTGAGACTCTGCATCTCCAATAGGTCTCTTGGGGATGTGGATCTGGCCAGCCTTAGGACCGCATTTTAAGAGCCAGCACAGCAGTCAAAGCTGCTGGAGCCCACCCATATCCACTGCTGGGAGAGGAGGCTGCTGGAGGCTCACCCCGAGAGATGCTCTTGGTCTAGGGGAGGCATTTTACCTAGGAAGTTCTTCATGAGCTCCATTCCCTCTATCTTGTGACCAATGACACTCACACTTCACCTCAGACAGGGACAAACGCCAGCAAGTCCATGGTCTAATTCAGACTCCAGAGCTCCCTGTGCTATCAGGCAGACCTCCCTCTAGCATGGTTCTGGATACCGTCCAGAATCTCTCTTAGTCCTCACAACAACCCCACTAGGACATTGCGTCCCAGAGCGGCTGAGCAGTTGGCTGACACTGACCCCAGAGCCCTCCCTCCTAACCACTGGCTCTCCTGACCTGGGGCTCTGAATGCTGTAGAGAATCTCTCCATTGATCCTTCCCACCACTCCCCGAGGTAATTTGGGTTTTGTCCATTCAACATACGAAGACAGCAAGGCTGGAAGGAAAGTGACTTGCCTCCCACAATCCATTAGTGGTGGCGGAGACAGGAGTGACCCCGAGCTTCCTGACTCTTGGTCACATTATCAGTTTCTGGGATGACAGGAAGAATGGGCCTTGCCTTACTGCGAGGGAGATTTCTCAGGCTCTGTATCCCAGGTCCACAGGCCCAGCCAACACACACAAGCCAATGACAGCTGCTGATCATGCACCCCAATAATTTTCCTTACTACCTGGAGTTTGGAGAAAGAGTCATTTAGCCAAAGTTTTTGCCCTTCCCAACCCTGTCTCGGCTAAAAGCTCTGATCAAACCCCACACAGGAAGGGGAGACAGGGTAAGAGTCCCACCTCTAGCTCAGAGGCCCAGGGATAACAGGTGGGGAGACAGATGCACAAAACACATGGGGTCAAGGGAATAAGGGTCTCACCCTGCCTCCACCACTTCCCAGCTGTGTGTCTTTGGACAAGCTACTTTCCTTCCGAGTCTCAGGACCACATCTCTAAAAATTAAGATAATGAGGATAATTCTGTCTCCCTCAAAAGTCACCAAGATGATGAGATAAGACAGAATAGGCTAGAGCAGCTATTCTCAACCTGTGGGTCGTGACCCCTTTGGGGGTTGAACAACTCTTTCACAGGGGTCACCTAAATATATCCTGCATGTCATGTATTTACATTACGATTCATAACAGTAGCAAAATTACAATTATGAAGTAGCAACGAAAATAATTTTATGGTTGGGGGTCACCACAACATGAGGAACTGTATTAAAGGGTCACGGCAATAGGAAGATTGAGAACCACTGGGCTAGAGGGTCCCCATCTGACTTACTCTCTGACAATGATGAAGGCAGCACTCTAGTTTATGAGGTGTTTCCATAGGTATGTATTTTTCATTCATCTTCAGTTAGTCAGTCGGTCAGTCAGTCAGTCAACAAACCCTTTTTAGGCACTTGCTGCATCCCATACACAAAGCTGAGCATTAGGAATATTCATCAGCACATTTGAGTCCCATAATCGCCCCGAGGAGCAGACAGCATCAGCTCCTTTCCTTGAGGCTCAGATTGAGAGAGAGAGAGATAAACTTGCCCCAGATCACCCACAGGTGCAGAAGAGGAACGTGAGGACTCCAGACTTGCCTGGGCACCAAGCCACTGCCATCACCACAGCCCAAGCCAGCCCAACCAGCTGCTGCGCTTAAATCCCTGACAGGACACTCGTCTCCTGGAAATGCTTCCAGCCTCCAGTCTTCTGTCGTGCATCATCGATGATGCTCTCTCGTGGTGCTTTAATATTTAGATGAGTTTTATTTGTCTTGCTGCCTTTTATAAAGACTCCCTGCTCTAAATGGACAGAGCCACAAGATGAGAGAAGAGAGCGCACGAGACTGACTTTTTATTATCCAGCCCGAGCAGGAGGAAAATGACTCCAATAAATCTCAAGTTTTATGTGCTCCAGACATTCTGCGGAGCCAGAGACGGCTTCTCAGCAATACCGACGGTACATTAAAAGCTCATTTTCCCAAACATGGTACTGAATATGCACTCGGAGGAAAGAGCCATTATATCGAGTCATATCGAGGCTGCAGCTGACGGATGTTGCTGCGATTTTTCCTGAATTCTCCCCCCTGACTCGGGAGCAGGTCTCAGAGCTCACACTCTGTTCAAGTTTGGCACCCTGCCTGGAACGGGCATTAAACACCTGGCCCTCGCGCTCCCGAGGCTGGGGGTCATGACTCCAATTAGCAGCCTGGGAGGGGTGGAGAAGCACTTTCATGAATTACAGCAGAAGGGACGTGATTGGGTCTGAATAGGGAGGTCTGTGCACGAATGACGTTTTTGCCTCTTGGGCTTTTGCTATGTCCCTCTGGCTCCCAAGGCCACCGCCTCCAGGAAGCCTTCCTTGCTCAGCTGTCCTCTGAGCCCAGATCTTGTCCTGTTCCTCATTCTGAACACCTCACAGGCCATCATGTTGCAGTAACTATGAATATGAAGGGCTCAACTCAGAGCTGGACAGAGTGGGTCTCAATCCTGGCTCACTCACCCCTTTGCTCATTCATTCATTTATTCATTCCCTCATTTACCTAACAATGCTCTATTTGATAGTTACTAAGAGTCCAGGCTGGGGAGTTGGCCTGCCTGGGTTCTAATCTTGGCACCACCATTTTGACAAGTGTGTGGTGGCTAAGTCCTTTTCCTCTCTGGGCCTTGGTTTTCTCATCTGTAAATATTAACAATAGCAGCACCTCCTTTTTAGGGTCAAGGATTAAAAGAAATAGAGGGTTTAAGTGGGTGGCAGGCACACAATAAGTGTGAAATAAATGTTAGCAGACTACAGTTGTAGGTAATTCATCCATTGATTTAGGAAAAGTTCACTGAGAGGATTCAGGATCAAACACAGTACGGTCCTTGACCTCCAAAGGCCAAGAGGAGGCCTCTGACCACCTGGGCATGAACGATGCTCCAGGGGCTGGACAAAAGGGCTCTATTCTTGGGATTCTCTGCACCTTACTGAGCTGCCTGTGCCAGCTCCTACCTGGCATGGAGGTTTCAAAGCTGAAAAGAGGCACAGGGAAAGCCAGGCTGACAGAATGGCTGATGTTCTCTGCTCCCTCCCCCAGATGCTGAGCACCCCAGGGTGCCTTCAAATATTCCATGGCTTAGGTACACTGTAGGCAACCAAGATTCACCCTGTTCTCAGCCTGAAGGGTGCAAAGAGCACTGGGCTTGGAGTTAGAGGCCCAAGTTCAAGTTCTGCCTTTACTCTCTTTCTAGCTATGCAACCTTAGACAATTCTCTTCCCCTCTTCGTTCTGTAAAAAACAACAGTGAGGGTTATCTGCCAGCCAGAGGAAGGCACACTCCACAGGCCCAGCCTTCAGGCTAGTGTCAAGGACACCTGCATATTTCCATATTCATTGATTCCACCTTCACTTAATTTTTTTTAGAGACTGAGTCTCACTCTGTTGCCCAGGCTAGAATACTATGGCATGACCCTAGCTCACAGCAACCTCAAACTCTTGGGCTTAAGTGATCCTCCTGCCTCAGCCTCCCAAGTAGCTGGGACAACAGATACCAGCCACAATGCCCGGATAATTTTTCTGTTTTTAGTGGAGACCAGGTCTTTCTCTTGCTAAGGCTGGTCTTGAACTCCTGAGCTCAAGCAATCCACTGGCCTCGGACTCCCAGAGTGCTAGGATTATAGGCATAGGCCTGGCCTAAGTTTTCGATATGTTGTTCATCATGGTATTTTGTGCTAATCTTCATTTTTCAAAAGACTGAGTTAAAATACAATTGAGCTTGACAGCTGAGTCTTTTGGCATGCTCTTAAATTTTATGATTGAAGTGAGCATCTGACCTAGTACACCCTAGTCCCAGCCAAGAGGATCCAGAGAGGCTCTGAGAGAAGATGACTTCTGAATTGGGTCCTAGGGCAGGCACAGGCGCTCACCAGGTTGACAAGGGGGAATCAGCACATAGCAGTTTTCAACCAGGGGGGATTTTGTCCCCCAGAGGACATTGTCTAGAGACATTTGTTTTCTGTTTTGATTCTGACTGCAGGAATGATACTGGAGGCCAAGAATACTGGGCAGAGGTCAGGGATGCTTCTAGGCATCCTACGATGAACAGGACTGTGCCCCATAACAGAGAATTATCCCGTCCCCAAAGACAGTTGTGCCGAGTCAGGGGAACTCTGCACTAAAGGACAAAGGGGGAAACATCATGGTGTATATGATGTCACCTCAGCCTGCTCTCCTGGCCTCTCTGAGCCTTAGTTTCTGCATCTGAAAAATAGGAATAATAACGGTACCTACCTCCAAGAGTTACTAGGAGGAGGCAATGGCATCGAGCCTCTATACGGCAGGTGCTAAATAAATGTCTGTGCTCCATCCATTCCTACTTTGAGCACATCCCAAACTTTAGTTTAGAGCAAACGGGTTTTTTTCTAGAGAGACAGCGTCCCTGCGTTCCAAAGAAAACTGGGACATGGAAAAAAACATGTTTTGTCCCTTTCCGACCTTTCTTATAGAGAAAACCATGAATCTTATCTCTTCAACAAACGTGATCCTGTTTGCAGAGAACGTTGGCTTATCACTGGCCCGGCGTTCTAACAGGGAGTGAATTTTTATGACCTAGTTGTAAACCTTTGCAAAGCCCATTTTTAAACCAAAGGATGCTGCCAGATTCTTAACTACTATAGCTGCTAAATTAAGCGCGAGGGCTGGAGCAGGGTGGGGCATAGGAAAGAAAACAGAAGTGCCTTAAAAGAGTTAGTGGAGGTAAAATAATGTTCATTAAAAATAGAAAAACAAACACATACGCAGACACCGAAAATCTTTTGTGTTCAACTTCACACTCGTACATCATCATGTTCCGGTAAAAGGCCATTTCCCCCTGAGATAATAAAAGAATTGAATTTTTCCTTATCGGTCATCTATTTTTCTAGCCGAAGCTATTACTCCCGCTCTGGGGTTGCTAGGCAACGAGAAATATTAATAGCAGCTTTTATTAGCTTAGCTTTTGCAGCCGAGTACCAGAATGAGAAAATGGGGAACATAAATGTGTTACATAAATCTTTCAACCTTTCAGAGCCGGTGTTAGTCTCTGTTTTCATAATGATTTATTGAAGTGATGGTTCATTTATGAGAAAAAGGAGTATAGGATAAGAAAATGGAGCAGTCCCCGGCAGGAGTGTTTGAAAATAAATAATTATAGCAGGGGAGCAAAACCTGTTTAAAGCCATTTTTCTGAGTTTTATAAAATGTAAAAAGACATAGTTCTGGCGCTGACTGGTTTCTGAAAACCAGGGGAAAGGAGACTCACCTGGACTCTGATGAATACAAAGAAATCTCTGCGCCTCTGGTTACCTGCATTTAGGGCACTCAGAGGCCCATCTGGGAGATCAGTCTCCCTTCCCCCCCGTCCTCGGAGGAAAATTAGACAAAAACATGGCACCCAGGGAAAGTCCATGCTGCCGGTACCCCTGTCCACCCCCTGCTTTGACTAAGATGGATCCTTCCCCTGGTCACACAGCCAGGAAGAGTTGAGTCTCGGGCCTTCGCTTTCTTGGCAAGCAGTGGAACTGTCACTCTGTTGTTGCTTTTAAGCTCTGAGCCCTGACCCAGGTCCTTATGTAATTAATATACTTTCCCCGGCCTGCTGCCAGTGTGGACCCTCAGCTTCTGGGCTGGTTTCCTAACACCCACTTCTTAGGCCCTGCCTCTGTGAGCCAGCCTGACCCCCTACCCCCTAGAAAGGCCTACACCTAGCAGGTCAGCATAGATAAATTTAGAGAGGACACTGAAGCCACCCAAACCCTGTTAATACAGTGAATAGACTGGGTAGCTGAATGTCTACTGAGACCTACTGTGTGCTACCTCAACTACATCTGATCATGGGATCTTCACAAGTTCCTATGGGGCAGGTAACATTACTCCACTGTATGGACGAAGAAACCAAGGCTCAGGGAGGATTCACCCCCTGTTCTGGGTCACAGGGTGGGGAGGTAACAAGTGGGGAAGTTGGGTTTGAGCTTAGGTTGGCCAGGCCGCAGAGCCAATGCACCTACCCTCTAGACGATGCTGTATGCCAAGACAACAAAAACACAGGAAACCAATCATCATCACGGTCAAATGGCCACACCTCCCTGCCTCCCCGCACCCTTGCCCTTCAGCAATGCAACTCTGCCCTCTCTCCCTTCAAGAGGTAGGATCTATTTCTCCAGTGCTTGATGCTGGGCTTGGCCATTGATTGCCTTTGGCTGACGGGTTAGCAGCAAAGGTGATGCCAGCAGAGGTTTGAGAAGCGCTGGGGCCTCCCACTCTTGTTGTTCCCAGGAACCCTGTCACCATCGCTATGTGAGCAAGCCCAAGTCACTTCATAATGAGAGAGAGATTCATGGCCAAATCACCCCTGTAGGTCCCAGCCAACTGCTGAGATGTGAATAAAGCCATCCTAGACCATGCGGCCCCAGGTAAGCTGCAAGCTGACCTCAGAAATCACTCAAGTTGGTCCAGATAAAAAGGACTACCTCGCTGACCCACAGAATCATAAGAAATAATAAAAATTTATTGTTTTACATTACCAAAGGTTGGGTGGTTTGTTACACAGTGAAAGCTAAGTGGCACAATCATAAAATAAAATCAAACCCCAAATATGTTATGCACTAAAAACAATAAAATGAATAGGTTCAGCTAAGGGATCACTACTGCCCACTATGGCTCAGAATACCAGAGGACCGAGGGTTGGGGACCTTTGGTCTCTTGTTGGGAAGAGATGATCTCTTGGGTCTCAACTTACAAAACTCAAAGACAGACAAAACCTCCTGGGGGAGGAAGGAATGACAGGGAAGGGAGATTGGAGTGGAAGCCTTAGGTGGTATAGGAAGAGGCAACTCTCAGACCCTGCCCTCAGGATTCACTCCGCATACTGGATCTTAATCCCTGCCCCAGGCTCCAGGCATGGTAACTAGTAACTGTCTCTGCAGCAAGGTGGTCAAGTGGCAACTTAGGTACAGCTCAGCCTCCTTCCCAACACCTGCCCTAAAGCTCCCAGCCTTAAAGGCCTTTCACTTGAGGTGAGGGTCCCTGGGCCATGGCCCCCAGCCTTCTGTGGGGCAAAAGGAATAGTCTTGGCAAGATGTTTTGGGACAGGGGCCCAGAGCACCAAAGATTGAAAATTCAGCACTCAAGACTCTGGTCCAAGTTGACAGGACTTGAGTGTCTCAGGCCAGCAGTATATATGATGGTGTTGAGAGTTCTATCCCACCTCAAACCCGCATACTTGTCCAGTATGCCACATCGGACAAAGCAATTATGCCAATTTTTCCTATTTGTTGAGTTCTCCAGAGCTGGAGTCCTGATCCCCATTCCACAGATGGAAAAACTGAGGCTGGAGGAGAAGTAACTTGTCCAAAGTCCCAGAGAAAGTGAATAAAAGTCACAGCTGGGAGCAATGTGTGAATGACATCTGTTTACCACCCTGTGCTCCATGAGTCCCCCAGCTGGGCCATACAGCTCTAGTGACCTTCACGGCTCAGCTCAGGAAAATCCCCTAATTCTCAAATCACTGGATTCCATGGCTCATGGAGGGTAGGTGGGGGACCTTTGCCAGAACTTGTTTCCCATTGGCCCCAGACTCCAGCTGCCCAAGGCTCTCCAGGAATATCTCTGGGCTCAGAAAAGGAGCTGGTTCCCCAGAAACTTCTTTGGGAATGTCAAGCTCTGTCCCCTCCTGGGATAATTCCTCTCCTGGGTAAGACAGAAGCAGGAGTTCGAGCGTTTCCCAAGGACGACTCCAAAATAAATGATTTCAGACTTAACAGAAGCTGCTTAACAAATTCCACTCTTCCAGTTTCTTTGGGCATTTTAGAAACTGATTTATACATACAATATCTCTCTCAAAATGAGACAATCAACACAGGATAAAATTATTGAGTTATGAAAATAGGGGTCACATGGAGGTGCAGCACTTTAAATTAAACCGGCAAAATATATCTTTCATACTAAATTGACTCTTTTTGTCTTGGAAATGAATGTTTAATCAGTTAAGACGGTGAAGTTGAGGGAGAAGCCTTAAGCATATTTAATTTTGTAAAAGGAGCCCAATTCCAGTACTGTGCGTGATTCCTGTTGGCAGACATACCTTTAAAGCAGAAGGGCTAGCTCCTATGTGCCTCGCAAAGCTGAGCAGGCTGGGGCAGGGCACCAGAAGGAATTGGTGGCCTCTGGGATAAGAGCCAAGGGGGCTTGGCATTAATAAGATGGCTGTCAAATGCTCTGGCCTCACTCACTTTTCCAGGGTTGACATTCATGGCGCATCTCAGTCTGTGCGGACAGCAATGAAAGCACCTTCGCCATCAGGGCATCCTCTGCACCACCTCTCAGACACCTGGTGTGAGACTGAGAGGTGGATGGTAGGAGACAGAGCTGGGTTTGAATTCTGGTTTTGCTGCGTAAGTGCTGTATGGCATTCATTCATTCACAAAGTGGGTATAGAATCTACCCTGTGGCAGGCCTGGAAGTGAGAACCCCACATCTGAGTAACGACCTCTTCCAGGCACACACATTTGCTACATTTTTAGCAACAGGTGCTTCACTTTCTCCTCATCTGCACCAGGAGTCCTCAAGGGCATGGTGCAGATCCCAAGGCCAGAACAATGCCTGGTATCTAGTAGGTGCTCAATAAAAGCAGCTGGATAACTGCAGATCACTATGATAGGTTGAAAATGTCCCCCAAAGATATCAGATCCTAATTTTTGGAACTCGTAGAGGGGACCATATTTGCAAAAAAGGTCTTTTTTTTTTTTTTTTTTTGGCTGGGGCTGGATTTCAACCCACCACCTCTGGCATATGGGGCTGGTGCCCTACTCCTTTGAACTACAGGCACTGCCCCCCTCTTTTTTTTTTTTTTTTTTTTGAGACAGAGTCTCCCACTCTGTTGCCCTGGGTAGAGTTCCATAGCATCATAGCTCACAGCAACCTCAAACTCTGGAGCTGAAGCTATCCTCCCGCCTTGGCTTCCCAGAGTGATAGGATTACAGGTGTGAGCCACCATGCCTGGCCTGGAAAAAGACTCTTGCAGATATGATTAGCTTAAGGATCTTGAAATGGGGAGATTATCCCAGATTATCCCCAAATGCCCTACATGCTGCCACAAGTGTCCTTATAAGAGAGGCAAAGGGAGCTTTCACTGATAGACAGGAAGGCAAGGTGATGACAGAGGTAGAGATCAGAACGATGCCACTGCTAGCCAGGGAAGGCCAGAAACCCCCAGAAGCTAAAAGAAGCAAGGCTAACTTCTCCCCCAGAGCCTCCGGAGTAAGTGAGTTCATCTTAGTACCTTGATTTCAGCCCAAGGATACAGATTTTGGACTTGCAGGGCTGAGAAAAAGTAAATGTTTGTTGTTTTAAGCCACCAAGTTTATGGTCATCTGTTATAGTAGCCTTGAGAAACTAATACAATCACCTGCTTTCCCCAAATCTCCATTCCCTCACAGCAGGAATACCTCCCTGCCTGGATTAGGTTCTTGGAATCAATACACGAGAAAATGCTTGCAAAGCCCTCTGCATAGTGCTGGACACCTAGCACAGGTATTAACACAAATTCCCACATCGCCCACATCTGCATGTGCCTGCCCACAAGCACGTGGGCCCACACTCCTTTCACCCCAGTTCAGATGAATTTAAAAACTTTGTCTTTAAGGGCCCCTTGTCTCTCTGCACCAGAGAGGCCCAACGTATGTACACGTTCTTATCTGGTTTTCCCAGTTGGTCTGGGCGCTCTCCCCTGGGTAATAGGGTTTGGCTTATCTTTCATTACATAAAGAGGGAATATAAAACTCAGTGAACCCTGGCAAAGTCTGACTAATGGAAGAATTAAGGCTATCTGAATTTGTGAAGCGTCTTAAACACGAGCTAGTTTTAAAGAAATCTGGAAAATGACTGCAGAGTGCCTCTTTGGACAGAGCCCAACAAAAGCATTTCCTGGAAGGGTGACTAGGGGGTCATCTTCGATAAGCAGATAACATGCTTTGTAATTATCAGAGCTATTGTAACCAGGTGGTCCAAAGAGTGTACCTGCGGGTGTCCGCAGTCTGCTCCTTCAGATAAATGAGACTTCAGGGAAAACACTGCCATTTGGTTACAGTGGGAATTCATTTTTATTGCTAATAACAATAGCAAATATTCCCTGATTGTTTACTCTCTGCCAGACATTTGCTAAGACTTTACATACATTATCTCAGACATAGTTCACCACAACCTTGAGGTGGGTCCTGTTATGATTCTAAGACAAGGAAACTAAAGTCTTGAAGGAGGACCCAGGACCTGACTTGGGTCAGTGGGAGGCTAGAGGCTACACATCTACACTACCCTGCACTGTCTCTGCTAACCCCAGCACCAGAGGCCAGCAACATGGTGGCCTAGAACTGTAGCCATACTCACCCCTGCACCCTGGTCCTCGTAGTACATGACAAAGCTGCCCACCTGGTCCTGCTCTTGCCTGTGTTACCATAAGTCCCAACTAGGGGCAGTCTGGAGTAGTCAGGCTTTTGGTAGGAAGTGATCTGGGCAGCTAAGGTATAGACATTCTAACAAGGTAGCATTAAAGCCACAGGGCTGTGAGTCTGAATCACTAGTCCGAGAGGGGAGAGGAAGCCGAGGGCCTGCATTATTGATAGGCCCAAAAGGAAAGGATCCAGGAGAAACGGCGCATCAATTTTACATTGAGGGAGAACCAAACCCTATAAAATGCAGATCTTAAGTTTGTTTCTTCCCTCCCTCCCTTCTTTCTTTCCTTTTATTTCTCACCTAGCTTCAAAAACAAACAACAAATGGGATGGGCCTTACAAAAACACACAGAGTATACCAGATGTTTTAAGCAAGGAAATTTGGTTGTAATAAAAGAAGAGTGACCAACAAATGAAGACAGTTGTGATTGTTGGAATATAAAGCGCATGCCCTTTGGTCCCAAGCGTCTGGCTGTGGCTTCTGACCAGTCATCACAGAAGTAAATACAATCTACCCAATACCACGTGACTCTGATAGGAAAATCAATTCAGGGGTCTCTCCTTCCCTGCCACAGGTATGTTTGCGACACAAGCTGGCAAAACAGAAGATTGTTTTCTCACAAACACAGTGGTTCTTTCTGCAATGCTCAGTCATGGTCACCCCCTGTCCACCTGCCTCTCTCTGCTGTCTCACCAAATCTGGTGAGACTCAAAGTGTGTAGGTATGAAGATAGGATGGGGTTGTGATACTGCTCGAGTTCCTGGATCAAACCATGCCTGAAACCCCACCTATAAATCCCTAGATACTTCAATCTTTCTTGCTTTAGTTTGAGTTTGGGTCCTGTCATTTCAAAATGAACAGAAGAGACGTGACTAGTATATACCATTAACTGTGAAGGAAACAAAAAAAAAAGCAAAAATAAATACAAATCACAGTCGTTTAGGAATTCTCTTAAGGAGATTTTTCTATTATGTAAAAATCGGTCTACTAATTTTCTACAGGTCACGATGGTTCAAATCAGGCATTCATGTTAAAAGAAATAATCTACTTAGCATGGCATTAGAATGCTATGATCTAGGTTCTGCTGAGTTCTCTCTTTGACCCTTTCTCTAGCCTCTTGGCTTCAGGTCCAGGTTCTTCCTTGCCAGCCCAACAAAAAGAAGAAAAAAGTCACATACTGCTCCCAAGCACGGACAAGCACCTGCCGGCTCCTTTTGTATGTTCTATTCCCCAGCATGGAGGGTCTTTCCTTTCCTTTGTCTGCATGCTGAATCTGTAACTAACCCACGAACTTTAACTCAGTAATTACCCTCTTCCCTGGCAGCTTAAACAAGATACCATTTAAAAAATATATTATGATTCCATGTACATGAAACACCCAGAATAGGCAAATATATAGAGATGGAAAGTAGACTGGTGGTTACCTAGGGCTGGGGACTTCAGGAACCAAATTGGGAGAGATAGCAAAGGGAGTGTTTGTAAAATTGACTGTGTTGATGGTTATACAACTCTGAATCTACTGAAAGCCATTCAATTGTATTCTTTAGATGGGTGAATTGTATGGTATGTGAATTATATCTTAATAAAGCTGTTAAAAATATAAATGAAAAATGAGAGAATACTATTAACGAATAATAAGAACCACTACCAAGATATACACAGAGCTCCCTAAGTGGGCATAGCTCCCCTATGCCCCCCCATTCTGCAGACGCCCACGTAAGCAACCAAGTGAGGCCAGACCCTGCCTATGAGCAGAAGTCTTCATCAAGGCGCCATTACCCTGTTTTGACCCCCTTCCTTGCCACAACCAGTGGGAACTGTAGCAGGTGACAGGAACTCACCGTGGGCAGCTGGCCCGACAGCAGGTGACTGTCCTGTGCCAGCATGTTGGACACCATGATGGCAGGAAGGTCCATGGCCTGGTAGGAGTAGGCAGGGAGCAGACCGTTGGGGGTGAGGCCGTGGCACAGCGAGTGGTAGCTGGCTTCGTGGTCCCCCAGGTGCAGGAGGGACGGCTCAGGAAGGTTAGGAGGTGTTATTGGGGGAATCTCATAGTCTTCGTTGTTCTCGCTCTGGCCGTTGTAGGTCTAAAACATCAAAGGGGATGTTGTTGGGGTCAGTGTTTCACAACTGCAGAACACGCTCACCGGCACCAATCACAGCAATAACAATGACCATAACCACCCTTAGAGGAGGAGAGAAGGGATGACCCCTCTGCAAGGCAGAAGGTCAAGACTCCTGCCCTGTCCCCAAATGGATGTTCCCTCCCACTAGAAGCTCTTACACAGCACCTGCCTTCCTGGAGAGCAGGGGACAGCCCCTATCCACCTGCCTCTCTCTGCTGTCTCACCAGATCTGGCCGCCATAGCCCACCCTGAATCCACCCATTTTACAGATGGCAACTCAGGTTAAAGGAGGAATGTGGCCCATCCAAGGTCAGTAGAAGAGTTGGGAACGGAGCTGAATCATCCTGATTCCCTGCCTGGTGGTCCTTCCACGGCAGCCGAATCTCTTATTCCAACACTCAGCCCCGCCAGGCCTTCTCTTAGTTTTTCTCATCTTGGTAAACGATCCAAACATTCCTGCAGGAGCACACGCTGGAATCTAGGCGTCATCCTGGACACCTTCCTTTCCAATCCTTACTTATTTATTTTTTCCCTCCTCACTGAACTGTTCGGGAAGCTCCAGGACAATGTTGAATAGAAACCATGTGAGCAGATACCCTTTTTCTTTTCCTTATCTTAAGATCTAATATTTTATTGTAATGTGCAATATTTGCCAGTTTCTTTCACTTATTCTTTAGGAGGTTGAAGGAATTCCTCGTTTGTCGAGGTGGGTATTTTTTATTTGTGCATGGATTTTTAATCTTTTCAAATTATTTTCCCTCGTATCTACTGAAAGGCTCAAATGTCTTTTCTCCTTTAGTTCAGTTAATACAGTAAGTAACTCACATGGTTTTTTAATGTTAGAATAAATGCATTCCTGGAATAACCCTACTTGACTGTGATGGCCACGATATATTTATTCTTTTCATGGATTGCGGGGCTTTGCTTCTGATCCTTTGTTTAGGAGTTTTGCATCAGGTTCACAAATGGGATTGGTCTATGATTTTCCTGTGTCACACTGCCCTTGTTGGGTTTTAGTATCAATGCTACATTAACCTGGGGAGTCGTTCTTCCTTTTGTGTGTTCCGGAGATTAGACTCAGCTGGAGAGAGATGTGTGAACTGAAGGATGGATCTAAAGAAAATATCCAGAATTCAGCAAACACGGTTAAAGAGGAAATATGAAAGAGAGGTTAGGAGCACAGAGTAAGAATCTCTCACAGGCACCTAATCAATCAGCATTCTGGAGGGAAAAGGGCGAGAGAATGGGTCAGAGGAATGATAGAAGAGATAGCGGTCGAGAACATTCAAGAACCAATGAAGGATCTTGAAGGAATTGATGACTATAGAGGTAAATTTTTAATTAGTCAAAATATTTGTGTAGAAAGGGAGAGAAAAAAAAACCTACCCACAATAGCATATAAAAAATAATGTCTTCTAACATCTTTGTATTGGTTGGCAAGTCAAGTGTGCAGGCCGAAACAGATAGGGGCATTGAGCCCGGCACTGTCCCTGGTTCTTGGTGGTCCAGTGTGTGGACAGTGGACACTGGGCAGTGCGTGTGCATGGTGGTGTGGGTGCCTAGAGCTAGGTGACAGCAGAGAACACAGGGTACCTACATGCCTGCCCAGTGTCAAGGCCTTTCTCTTTGGGCACCGTGTGTGAGCCTTACCGCAATTCCAGGAGGAAGAGCCTTAAACTTACTGCCTCTTAGAGCCAAGAAACAGACTCTGAGAGGATGAGCTGCTCCCACCTGACCTCACCCCCAGGGCCTGGGTGCCACTCGCTCACTAGCTCCCTCTGCAGAGCTTTGAGGGATCATCTCACAGATGAGCAAACATTCCAGAGGGGGGAGGTGACAACCATGCCCTCCTTGCTTCACCTTCTCTCTCCGTTCTCATGTAGGAGTTCCTCAGCCTTAGTCCTAAAATCCCTTCACTTCCAGCCCTATGCTCTCTCCCCACATGGACCTCGCCGGTTTCAGGCTCAATTCCCACCTTGGTGCCACACTCTCACCTCCAGCCTTGGTCTTCCCTCTGAGCTCCATAGCTGAGTATCTCAACACCCAATCAGAATCCCCACTGCAGAGTCACCATGTGACTTCCACTATCATGTCCCTGTGTCCTCCCCGTCTTAGTAAATGACACTCTCTTCCATCCAGTGAATAAAACCACAAACCTGGGACTCATCCTCTGTCACCTCTCAAATCCAATGAAACTCCTCCAAAAGATTTTATTTTTAAAAGCTGCCCATTTCTCTCCATGTCCACTGCCACTTTCCCAGTCCAGGCCACCACCCTCTCTCACCTGAACAAGGGCACAGCCTTTTACTGGCCTCCCCCAGCCTTCTCTTGAATGCTCTATCCCCTTCCTAGAGTCTTTGTAAAGATGGTCATCACACCATGTCACCCCCGTAAAATGATAAGCCCCCCTCTGCACTTAGGAAAAAGCCTGCAGTCCCAGAGCTGTCCCTGGAAGTCCTCTCATGGCCTGGTCCCCCTCACCTCTCTAGTGACCTCTGCTGCCTCTGGGCCCTCCTTACTCTAAGTCAGACCCCATTCCATATACCATGATTGCCTAGCGTTGCTCCTGGGAGGTGCTCATGGAGCTTGTATTAGCTGACGTCCCATGTGATCCTTTGTTTAAGGGTTAATGTGAGTTTTTCTCATTGTTCCCCCCAATGCTTAGATCAGAACTGGTGCAGAGTCGGGTGCGATGTAAGAACTAAAAACTGCAGGTCAATGGCTACTGTAAATGCACATCTAGCTCAACTCCCGTGACTGCCCCAGAGGTGGAAAGGATTGTCCCTGTTGGCCAGGAGAAAGTGCGGTGCAGCAGGTAACAGCCGGATGGCTGGGGTTCAAATCCTGGCGTTGCCACTTCCTGCCTGTGTGCTACTCGGGCACATGACTCACCTGTTTGTGCCTCAGTTTCCTCATCTGTGAGAAAGAGGGCGATGACAGTATGCATCAACAGGGCTGTTGTAAAGAGGAAATGAGTCAGCCCGTGTAGCTGCTCAGGACAATGCCAGGCACATCGTCAGCACTCTCGGTGTTACTTGCAATTGCTATTCTGGTCCTTGCCTGGAGTGTCAGAGACATTCAGGGACTTCCCCCAAGGACACTGAGAGCATAAACAGCAGCACTAGCTCAGCACCCTCGCTCAAGAACGTTCTAACTCACACGTCAAGGTCTGTGCACCTGGGGTGGTGTCTGATTTCAGCCTGGCACTGAGATGGGCTGGGGGCCGATAGCGTTCAGGTGGGAATCAGCTGCAAACGTACCTCCCTGGGAAGTAGCAACCCGCTGCCAGCTATCCTGTTTGGAGTCCCCTCCTCCAGGAAGCCTGCCCAACTTCTCTGCCCATTCTAGGGCCAGACTCTGCCCCATGACACCCCTTCCCAGCCCCATGTGTGTGTGTCCCCATAGTGTTCGTTACCACCTAAAATTATTTTTGACTCTTACCTTTTCCTCATGTCCCCCTCTACCCAGAGCCGAGGCTCCATGAGGGAAGGGGTTCACCAGTCCCTAGCACAGTGCCTGGCTCTCTGTAATTACTCAGTTACTTACACTGCAACGAATGAGATGGGGGATGCCCCTGGCTCTACGTGCAGACCTCACCGAGGCAGTTCCACACCTGTTCTTCCCGACATACTGTACATCTCTCATGTCTGTTCACTGCCACCTTCTTCCCTGTCCCCCAGCACCCAGAACAGGTGCGGGCACCTAGTAGGTACCAAGCGAATGCTAAATGATTGCACGAGGCAATTCCTTTCAGTCAAAACCCCAAACCTCAATCCCTTGGAACCAGCCCAATCGACCAGAAGCCTTTTTGAAAAAAATAAGCATATGTTGTATCAAAATATTGGGATAACACAATCATGACAATGAAGAGGCAATTAGCACACTTAAAAATAACTCTGCGGGCAAACATATACAGGCCTCTTTCGAATGCAATCAAATCCTAAACGCATGACACCCGACCACCAGCCAGCCCTCCCTGGGTACCTACAGTGTGACAACCCCTGGACCTGGCATTTTCTGCACACACATTCTTCATTTCCTTCCTACACATTCTGCAAAGAACTCATTTTGCAGAAGAGGAGGACAGAGTTCCGAGAGGGGAAGTGGCACACAGCTAGTAGGTCTTGGTTGAGATTCAGAGCCAGGTCTTGTGACTCTGAACCCAGCCTTTCCCCACAGTAGGTCACATTCATAAGGCAGACGTCCCCTAATTAAGAGATTGGCTGCTCAATGGTGCCCAATTTGCCCTCTATCACTGGTATCCTCGTGAAAATGTAGAAAGAGACGCCAAGTTGTAAAAGATCTGGAAGTTAAAAATATGAGGAAAATCTCATAGGAAATCTGCAGAATGTTTCCTCTGCCTTTCCACTTATCTCTCTCAGATCCGTGCCAATTGCACTTCCATCCCACCTGCCACCTGAACTCTTTGAGAAGGTCACCTCCATGTTCCTAAATCCAGTGGTCAGTTCTCGGTCCTCCTCTGGGCATCTAACTTGCCTCTGTCAATGGAATTTGACGTAATTGGTATGTCCCCCTCCCTGGGAGCAAATTCCTCCCCTTGGCTTCTGGGACACCAGAGATGTTGGTCCTCTGACACCACAGGCCATTTCTTCTCCGTGTCCTTTGTTGGTTCCCATCCTTCTCCTAACCTTGAATGGTGGCATGTCCCAAAGCTCACACCTTAGAGCTCCTCTCTAAACACATTCCCTCCCTGGTTCTCCTGTCCCGACTTGTGGCTTTAAACACCAACTCGCTGCTCATTCCATGGTTCTTCTAGGCTGGGCCTTCCCCTGAACTGCAGGCTCACAAACAGGTGCCACTGTTATCTGGCACCTCCACTTGGATTGTGGTCATTACCTAGAGAACCGGTCCCTGGCACCGTCTTCCCCACCTGTGCTAGCAGCAGCTCCCTCCTTCTCATCACTCAAACCAAAACATTATCTTTGAGTCCTCTCTTTCTCTCACATCCAAACACCCCTGGCTCCACCTTGAGAATAAATCTAAGGTGTGACCACCGTGGTCCAAGTCATCGTTCTCTTTGTCCCGCTGGTCTCCTGACTGCTTTTCCTGCCCCCACCCTTGCTATGGGCTATCTCACTCAGGAGATTTATCCTGGTAAAATGTCAGCTCTGCTCACAACCCTCCAGTGGTCTCCCTCTCACACAGAGAAGGAACAGGGCCCTCACAATGGCTCCCCACAGCATGCTGCATGGTCTGGATCCCCCCAATGCCACCCACCTTTTTTACCTTTCTGACATTACCATCTCCCATTCTCCTTGTTCAGATACTTCGGCATATTTCTGCCCCAGGGTCTTTGCACTGACTGTTCCCTCTCTTTAGAACACTTGTCTCGAATATCCACAGAGCCTGTTCCTTCACCTCCTTGGGTCCCAAACACCCCCTTCTCAGGGAAGTTTACCCTCACCGATCAACTTAAAATCACAATCCATTTGCCATGCTCTCTGTTTTTAAAATCGCTTTCCACCATCTAACACCCCATATATTTTTTTAATTTATTATGCTTATTCCTTAGCACTTGCCACACCCCACTAGGATGTCAGCTCCACCAAGGCAGGAGATTTTCATCTGTTTTGCTCACTGCTGGACCCCCAGTTCCTAGAACAGGGCCTGACACGTAGTGAATTCTCAAAAAGGCTTAGCTAAATGAATGAATGAAGAAGGAGAAAGTGGAGAAGAAATAGTGGTGAGAAGATAAATGGGTTGGCAGATGGGGAAGAGCCTCCCGTACCAGGAATTCCAGGTGAAGACTCTCCCTTGGCTGTGACCCAAGGGAGAGACACAGATGGTTCAAATCAGTCCAGCACTCCTCCCTCCCCTGAACTGGTACACAAAAAACCAAAATTGACTGTCTTTTAAGGGTATGCATTGGGGATGGGGGAGAGACATGGAGGTAAACATCAGGGCTAAGAGATGGGGATTTATCAACAAGCACAAAGGTGGAGCTGCCCTACCATGCAAAGATGGTTAGGAGGCTGCTAGAATCACCTGATTCCGCAATTCCTCCATTTCCAGGCCTGTTTTCTTTTTCTTTTCTTTCTTTCTTTATTATTTTTTTTTTCCTGTCTGGGGCTGGGTTTGAACCCGCCATCTCCAGCATATGGGGCTGGTGCCCTACCCCTTTGAGCTACAGGCGCCGCCCTGCAGAATGGTAGTCACAGCAAAGGAATATGGGTGGGGTAGAAAGAGCAACCAGAGGACAGACTGGTAGGTCTTTCATGCCCCAATTCCAGGAAGGGAAGAACGCCAGATTGATTGAAAGGCTGTGTAGTTTGCCCTGGGGTCAGAGAAGGGGCAGCCCTCTCCCAGAATTCCTGTACTGGGGGCAGTAAGTTTTTGAGTCAAGGAAGTAAACAGGCCAAGGGGAGGCCTCTGGGCCTCAAGGAAACAGTGGAGGAAGGAATGTGAAGAGCATCCAATGGGCTCCGAAGCCTATTGCAGCCATAAGCTCTCGTGTGTTCCACTGAATTATCAGAATTAACTCGTTCACTTACCAGGATAAAATACAATGACGACTTCATCAAAAAATTCAAATTCTTTTAAATAATCCTTTCTGGAAAAACACCTAAAGCTAAAACCTAGAAAAAGAAAAGTGAACACAAGAGGGATTCTAGAAAGGGCAGTGAGCTGAAAAACCACTACAGTTTATGGTAATTCAAATAGTTGCTGATAAAGTGAAATTTAATAAGACTGCTGACTAAAGATTCCTAAAATAGAAGAGGTATAAGATTATAAAATTAATACTGATCTGAAACTAAAAATCAAGAAGATTTCAGCCAGGAGCGTGGTGTCTTTCTTCATGGAGGAGAGCACACATTCATTCTTACACTGTAAGAAAACTATTAAGTTTAAATATGTTTGTTGTAATGTTTCAAAAGGTAGAGACATGAACAGAACCTTCTCTAAAGAAGACAGACGAATGGCTAACAAACATATGAAAAATGCTCATCATCCCTAATCATCAGAGAAGTGCAAATCAAAACCACCCTGAGATATCACTTAACCCCAGTGAGAATAGCTCACATCATAGAGTCTCAAAGCTGCAGATGCTGGTGAAGATGTGGAGAGAAGGGAACCCTTGTACACTGCTGGTGGGACTGCAAACTAATACAACCTTTTTGGAAGTCTGGAGAATCCTCAAAGAACTCAAATGAGATCTCCCATTTGATCCTGCAATCCCATTACTGGGCATCTACCCAGAAGAAATAAATCATTTTATCATAAGGACATTTGCACTAGACTGTTTATTGCAGCTCAATTTACAATCACCAAAATGTGATACAGCCTAAGTGCCCACCAACCCAGGAATGGATTACCAAGCTGTGGTATATGTATGCCATGGAATACTATTCAGCCATTAAAAAGGGAGGCTTTGCATCTTTTTTATTAACCTGGATTGAGATGAAACACATTCTTTTTAGTAAAGCATCACAAGAATGGAGAAGCAAGAAGCCAATGTACTCTATTCTAATATGAAGGCAGTAGATGAGCTAATACAAGGGGGGAGGGGAATGAGTAAGGGGAGAAGGGAGGAGAGAGGGGGTTCAGGGTCACAGTGTATGTCACACCTTTTGGGCGTAGAACATAATCATAAGAGGGACTTGACCTAACAAATGCAATCAGTGTAACCTAATCTACCCTGGATGAATCTCAAACAATTTTAAAAAAAGATATTGAAGTGAATTCATATAACATAAAAGTAACCATTTTAAAGTGAACCATGCAGTGGCACTTAGTAGGTTCACAATGTTGCACAACCACCACTTGAATTTAGTTCCTAAACTCTGTTATCACCCCAAAAGCAAATCCTGCACCCATTAAGCAATTCTTTGCTCTGCTCTATGAATGCGCCTGTTCGGATATTTTCATACACATGGATCATATCACATGTGATCTTTTGTGCCTGGCTTGTTTCACTTAGCATAATGTTTTTGGGATTTCTGAATGTATTAGTACTTTATTCCTTTTTGAGGCTAAATAATATTCCATTGCATGTATATACAACAATTAGTTTATTCACCTGCTGAAGGACATGGGAGCTGTTTCCATCCTTTAACTATTGTGGATTGTGATACCAGGAACAAACATAAACAGGTATTTGTTTGAGTCTCTGTTTTCTTTTTTTTTCTATTTTTTTCTATTATTTTTTATTAAATCATAACTTTGTACATTGATGTATTTATGGGGTTCAGATTACTGCTTCAATATACAATGTGAAATGCTTACATTCAACTCACACATCCATCATAATTATACTCATTCCGTAATAGTTTTGAAATGTACCATTGCATCAAGTACATCAGGAGGGATCTGTTTTCAATTCTTTTAGGCACTTACCCAGGAGCTGGGTCATCTGGTAATTGTATGTTTAACATTTTGAGGAACTTCCAAGCTGTTTTTGACACTGGCTGCACATTTTACATTCCCACCAGCAATGTCTGAGGATTCTAATTTCTCCACATCTTTGCCACCAACATTTATTTTCCATTTTTCAAATTATAGCATCCTAGTGGGTATGAAGTGGTTTCTTATTATAGTTTTGATTGGTATTTTTCTAAAGATTAATGATATTAGGAATCTTTTCGTGTACTTCTTGGCCATTTGCATATCTTCTCTGGAGAAATGTCTATTGAAGTCCTTTGCCCTTGAAAAAGACTGGGTTCGCCTTTTGTTGTTGTGTCGTGAGAGTTCTTTATATATTCTAAATACTAGGCGCTTCACTAATATTTTTCCCATTCTGAAGGTTGTGTTTTCACTTTCTGTATGATGTCCTTTGATGCACAAAAGTTTTTAAGCGCAGTGAAGTCCAATTTATCTACTTTTTCTTTTGCCTCTCGTGCTTTTGACAAGATATCTAAGAATTCATTGCCAAATCCAAGGTCATGAAAAGTTACCCTCATGTTTCCTTCTTAGAATTTTATGGGGTTTGCCCTGGAATATAGATTATCAATCAATTTTGTGGTAATCCTATTAATTATTGGCTTTTATTATTTTATTTTTATTTCTATATTTATTCTTTGGGACAGAGTCTCACTTTCTTACCCCCAGTAGAATGCTGTGGCGTCAGAGCTCATGGCAATCTCAAACTCTTGGGTTCAAGCAATCCTCTTGCTTCAGCCTCCCAAGTTGCTGGGACTACAGGTGCCCGCAACAATACCCAGTGAGGTTTTTTAGAGATAGGGTCTTGCTCTTGCTCAGGCTGGTCTCGAACTTGTGAGCTCCAGTGATCCACCCATCTTGACCTCCCAGAATGCTGGGATTACAGGCATGAGCCATTGTGCCCAGTCCACTTTCATTATTATAATTGACATGTAATATGCAGTACACTGTGATATTACACGTATAAATGTATAATAACAAGACCAGGATAATTGGCATATCCATCAACTCAAATATTTACAACCTGGGGTCCATTCTGAATTAACTTTGGTATATGACATGAAGAAGAGTCCAACTTCACATTTTGCATGTAGGTATTTGGTTGTCCCAGCAACATTTGGGGAAAAGATTGTTCTTTCTCCATTGAAAGGTCTTGGCCCCTGGTCAAGAGTCAACTAGCCATAGATGTATGGGTTTATCTCTGGACTCTCAATTCTATCCCATTGGTCTATGTGTCTATCCTTGGTTTGGTTCCACATTATTTTGATTACTGTGGCTTTGTAGAAATTGGGAAATGTGAATCTTCCAACTTGCTACTTTTCAAGATTATTCATGCTATTCAGGGCCCCTTGCAATCCCATATGAACTTGAAAATAAACTTTTCCATATGTTTGTTTGCCATTCATCTGTCTTCCTAAGAGAAAGTTCTGTTCATGTCTCTTGCCCAGTGATAGATAAGATTATTCGCTCTTCTTTTGTTGATTAATTTGAGTTCTCTGTAGATTCTAGTTATCGACCCTTTGTCAGATTTGTAACATGCAAATAACTTTTCTCATTCTGAAGGCTATTAGCTTTAATTGTTATGTCCTTAGCTGTGCAGAAGCTTTTCAGTTTAATTAAGTCCTTATTTATAAGATATAAGATATATTAAGTCCTTATAAGAAAATAAGTTTTCTTATTTTTGGTGTTGCAATCACCACTGAAGTCTTCTTCATAAAATCTTCTCCCAATCCAACAGCCTTAAGAATTTTTCTCATACTTTTTTCTAGGATTTTTATCATTTCATGTCTTAGATTTAAATCTTTTATTCCTCTCAAGTCAATTTTTGTAAGTTGTGAAAGGTGCAGGTCCAGTTTTAGTCTTTTGCATGTGCTAAATGCATCCAGTTCTCCTAGCACCACTCATTGAATAGTGATTCCTTTCCCCAGTGTAGGCTTTTGTTTGGTTTATCAAAGATCAGATGGCAATAAAAAACTGGCTTCTTTGTTTTCTATTTAGTTCCATATGTCTACATCTCTATTTTTGTGCCAACACCATGCTGTTTTGATCACTGTGGACTTGTAATATAATCTAAAGTCTAGTAGAGTGATGCCTCTGGCTTTGTTTTTATTACTAAGAATTGCTCATCATCCCTAATCATCCGAGTAATGTGAATTGAAACTACCCTGAGATATCACCTAACCCCAGTGAGAATAGCCCATATCATAAAGTCCCAAAGTTGTAGATGCTGGTGTGTATGGGGAGAAAAGGGAACACTTTTACATGGTTGGTGGGAATGCAAACTAATACAGCCTCTTTGGAAAGAAGTCTGGAGAATCCTTAAAGAACTCAAATTATAGAGCAGCGCCTGTGGCTCAAAGGAGTAGGGCATTGGCCCCATATGCTGGAGGTGGCGGGTTCAAACCCAGCCCCAGCCAAAAACTGCAAAAAAAAAAGAACTCAAATTATACCTTCCATTTGATCCTACAGTCCCATTACTAGGCATCTACCCAGAAAAAAATCATTTTACATCATAAGGACATTTGCACCAGACTATTGCAGTTCAATTTACAATCACCAAGATGTGGAAACAACCTAAATGCCCACCAGCCCAGGAATAGATTCACAAACTGTGGCATATGTATGGAATACTATTCAGCCATAAAACGTAGAGACTTTATATCTTTTTTATTAACCTGGATGGAGGTACATTTTTCTTAGTAAAGTTATCATGAGAATGGAAAAGCAAGTATCCGATGTACTCAGTATGAAGCCAGTAGTCAATATAATATACAAGAGAAAAGCTCAACTCAATTCAAGGTGGGGGGGCAGAGGGAAGGAGACTTGTGTGCTCCCACTTAATGGGCACAAAGTGAGGGTATACGGCATACTGCTTAGGTATGGGACACAACTATAAGAGAAAGTCTATCTAACAAATGCAAACGTTGTAATCTAGTTGTCCCCTCACATTACCTGAAATAAAAAAAGAAAAGAAAAGAAGCTTTTCTATTTTTTGCAAAAAAGACCAGTGGAAGTTTGATAGGGATTACACTGACTTAGAGATCACTTAGGTAGTATTGTCATCTTAACAAAATTAAGTCTTTCAATCTTCAAACATGGATATCTTTCCACTTATGTAGATCTTCTTAAATTTCTTTTAGCAAAGTTTTGTAGTTTTCAGTTTATAAGTCTTTCACCTTCTTGATTAAACTTTTTCCTACATATTTTATTATCTTACATGTTACTGTATATGGAATTGTTTTCTTTCTAGTTTCCTGTTTGAATTGTTCATTGTTGGTTTATGGAAACACAACTGATTTGTCTATGTTGACCTCATACCCTGAAACTGTGCTGAATTCATTTATTAACTATTTGTTATCATTAAAAAAGAAAGCAGAAATTCCATACCAACAAAGGAAGAGAAAAAGCGAAAGAAAAAGGCTCAAGGAGTAGGGTGCCGGCCCCACATACCGAGGTGGCAGATTCGAGCCCAGCCCTGGCCAAAACTTCAAAAAAAAAGAAAGAAGAACTTGACTGACCTAAGAAAAATCTGAAAGGAAAAAAAGCAATTAACTATGAAGCATGGCATTAAAGAACTGTCATTAAAAAGGGTACTAAGGCTAAATATTAGTAATCACAATAAATATGAATGATTTCCATCACTTTATTAAAGGTAAAATTTAAAAATTAATATTTTGATTAAAATAAATTAATCCAGCATATGGATTTATAAGAGACACGCATAAAATAAAATGACACGTACAGTTAAAAATAAACAGATATATCAGGCACATAAAAATCAGAGTGGCAGTCTCCATGCCTGTTGGTCACATACACCAAGGCTGGTGAGTTTGAGCTCAGCCCGGGCCAGCTAAACAACCACAACTGCAACCAAAAATTAGCCGGCATTGTGGTGAGCACCTGTAGTCCCAGCTACTTGTGAGGCTGAGGCAAGAGAAAAACTTGAGCCCAAGAATTTGAGGTTGCTGTGAGCTACGATGTCCCAGCACTCTCCTGAGGGCAACACAGTGAGACTCTGTCTAAAAGAAAAAAAGAAAAAAGAGTGGCAAAATTAATGATAAATGAAGTACCATTCAGGGCAAAAAGCATTAAAGAGACCAAGAGGAATATTTAAGTTGGTAAATGGTACAATTCACTAAAGAGGAAATCATAACTGAAATTATAAGAATGTTACCCAACCAAGCCTATGAGAGATCAACAATGAAAAACTTTTACCTTTTACCTGAATGAATTAATTAGAAAACAAGAAAGACAAAATAAATGAATTCAGCATTCAACTCAAGAACGTAGAAATAGAGTAACAAAACAACCTAAAAGTTAGTAGGAAAAAAAGTAACAAAACAGATAACAAATGTTGGATAAGAACTATAAAGAAGAGCTGGTTTTTTCAAAAGGCTAACAAAATAGGTAACCACTGATAAGAAAAAAGAAGAGAATACTCCCCCAAAGAATAAAGGACTATATTGATTCTTTAAAAACCACTTGAGAATTCCTGTAATCCAGTATCAGGCTAAGTTTGATCAATGTTTATCATTTCCAACTTGCTAATTCTGTTGTTTAAATCTTCTAAATAACTCTTACTTTCTTCTGCTTAATCCTTTGGTTTCTGAGAAAAGTATGTTAAAAAATTATCCACCATGATTGTGATTTTCTCAAACCCTTGTATTTCTGTCCATTTTTTGCTTCATATATTTGAAAGCTATGTTGCTAAATATTTACAAATTGAGTATTATGGTATCTTCTTGGCAAAATGTTCCTTTCATTATTTGATGGCTTTCCTCTTTATTCCAGTCAATGCTAACTACAAGGTTTTCAGACTGACATGTTGACTCTCCATCTCTACTGCCCACCCCTGTCCTGTAGAAAAGAGAGGTGGAGATTTACTGAGGGAAGAGGGTAATCTGACCTTTCTCCAGACAATGTCATAGAAATAAGACAAAAGGGGAAGTGGCATCTCACTTCCTGGTGAAGTCTGGTGAGAACCCAACTTGTGTTCCTAGAGAACATTAGGACACCAATTAGTATTTGGCTGTTGATGGAAGATTTTGGAAGATGAGAGGGTGGCTGGAACTGCCTGAAATAGCAGTCAAGGAGAGAGAGAGAGAGAATGAATCAACCTGCACCAACACAGTTTAAGAAGTTAAGGATATGTGGGTTCCTGGGGCAAGTGAATGCTAAGAAAGGTGTGGCTGGCTGAAGGTATCTAAAGGAGTCTCAGCCAACACAGTGGCCGATAGGGCAAGGGGACCTCAGCAGCAAGAGGCATACTAACAGATGCACCAGCTACAAGGCAAGTCACAAGAGGTAAGCTGCCAGTGAATCCCCAGCTCAGCAAGCTTCACAAGAAAGACCTACAACAACAGACACAACGGTAAGACACTAGTCGGCAAGATGTGTTGACCTTACTCCTTCAATCCCATCTCACAATGTCCTGATCCTACAGCTTCCAGCAGCAGCAGAGGAAACAGCATGGAGAAGTGAGTGTTGGATCACCTCCATTCCTACCGCAGGCTCCTTAGACCATGAAACTGAAGTTTTGATTCTCATAACTAAAAATGCTCAAAAACTGCAGGATCTGCCTTCTAAGAAAAGGGAAGGGAGAGTCAGCAGAGCAAGACCAGAGCCAGTGGAGGGAAAATAAACCTATGTTTTCTTGTACCTGGGGGAGTGTAGCTTGCTGATTGAACTGGGTTTACAGCAATGGCACCTTATGTTGACACGGACCCTGGGGTTTCAAATATTTCACGTCCCTCTTGCTGAGGGACTTCTGACAATTTATCCAAACTGGCTACTCCTTGGTTTCCTTATCTTCAAAGACCATCCCAACTGCTTAGAAAATTACACAAGGAAACAGATGTGAAAACATTCACAAAAAGTCAACCCCCTACACACTTGAGGAAGAAAAAAAAGACCTGAGATGGTAGTAGAAATAGCATTTCCATTTTACAGATGAGAAAAGTGAGGCTCACAGGGGCCAAAGGACTTCTCCAAAGACATACAAGTAGCATTTATGGAATAAAGCAAAGCTTGCTCTACTGATGTTCACACCTCCCTCAAGACCCACAGAAACCCAGCTTAGCAGGAAAGTTCTGCTTCAGGCCCCTTGTTCCAGGATGGTGGTTAATGATACTCTCTTTCTAAAAAGTATCCCAGTTTGGATGGTAAATTATACGGCCATTCTACCATTTTAGCAAATAAAATCTACACCTATGGGAACATCTCCGCTAAAAGACCGCAGAGCAATACACTGTTTCCCAGCTCCGTGTTCTCAGCAGGGAAATGGTATCTTATCCAATCCCCCAAACCCATCAACGGGAGCAGGGATCCCAGCCCTGTACCTTCTTATCACATGTAGAGTGATTTTATGAATTCTACAGGGAATGAAATGCAATTTTGTCAGGCTTGTCTGTGTCCATAATGACTGAGTCAAATTAATCATCTTGGATAATACCCCTGTGTCACCCGTCCCAGAGATGTTTAATAGAATCTTTCTGATTCATGTCTTGCCGTTACATCGGATCTGGAGTATTGCAGCACTTCTGAAAATCAGTACAATTACGCCTTCTGCCTTGGCCTGTCATTTTCCTGGACTAAAAATGCTTCTTAGAAAATAAATAAATAAAAGCCCAAACCATAATAAGCCAAGCAGGATTGGAAAGGCCATACTGTTAAATTAAACGTGGGTTCTGGAGGAGGTGGGGGAAAGGGGGGTGTAATATCTTTTTAATCCTTTATTTACAGGGAGAAACTCCTAGCCACGCCATGGCTATCATGGAGGAGCGTGTCCAACACGGTCCTGCTGCTGATCTACTGGGCAACAGCCCCAGTTGCTTCAAAGCTATTCCTGACACCGAAATGCTTGGATTGGGGCAGATGGAGGCGTCATAATGAGATGATGGGCAGTCACATTAGACAGGAGTTTTGTTTACTGAAACCGTATCTGGAAACAAACATGATAATCCCGCGTGTTCTTGCTCAGGGAACCATCCGACTGACCTAAGGCTCGAGCAGCTTTCTGGGTGATTCACCTGTGGGGGAGGTGGAGGTTGTGGGAAAATGAAGGATTGGTGGTTGGGTTTTAGGGTTTCCTTCTTTTTTTCTTTTTTTTCTTTTTTTTTTTTTTATTATATCATAGCTGTGTACATTAATGCAGTCATGGGGTACAGTGTGTTGGGTTTATATACAATGTGAAATATAGGGTTTCCTTCTTTAGGAAGAAAACAGTCCCAGCAGAACTTAAGTAGCAAAGCTGGGGATGACTGCAGGGGACACAGCATTTGAATGAGAAGCAGCAGCCCGCATGAAGCATTAGCCACACTTTGCAAGTAGGGACACTCACTTTTAAGTAAGTGGTAGTGTTGTTTGTTGTTTTTGCTTTTTGGCTGGGGGTCAGGTTTGAACCTGCCGTCTCCGGTATATGGGGCCAGCGCCTTACTCCTTTGAGGCACAGGCGCCACCAGTCCTGTTTGTTTTTTTAAATAATATTGTTATAACCACATATCCACTGTCTGTTTGACATTCTCCCTCAGATGTCCTAGAGGAGGGCTTGGCAAACTTTTTCTGCAAAGGTCCAGATGATGAACATCTTTGGCTTTGTGGGTCATACAGTCTCCGGGACAACTATCGGACCTGCCACTGTAGCATGGAAGTAGCCACAGGCAATATCTGAAGTTTTGTAAACTTTATTTACAAAAACCAAGTGGAGGGCCAGATTTGGTCTGCAGGCCATGGTTTGCTGAGCCCTGTCCTGAGGTAGGAAAGTTAACACGTCCAACGCCAAGTCTGTGCCCCCTCAGTGTCCCTCCACCTATGGCTCAAGCCGGAAGCCTGGATGTGATGTTCGGTTCCTCCCTCTCTCCCACCCCCACTTCCAACCGTCACTGCTGGCCCCATCTCCCAATGTATCTCGAGTCTGCCTACTCCAATCCATCTTCAGGGAGGCCACCCTTTGTCCAAGTGGTCACATCTCCCCCCGGGACAGCTTTGATGGCCTTCCTGTGGGTGAAGGGACTCAGTCCTCTGAGAATGACCCCCTTGAGTGCCCTGAGCGCCTGTGATAACAAGCTGAGCAGGGACGACCCCCAGTGCTTGCTGCCCCATGGACACTGTCCAGTGCAGACCCTTCCAAGGCTGGCTGACTTCAGAGGGGGAGCTCAGCCTCTGTTTGGCATCTGAGGCTTCCTGGGCTAGATCCTGCAACCTTGCCTGACACCAGCCACAGTGAGCCACTACTGCCCCCAGATACTGTATGCCCTGGTGTCATTCTGGCCCCTCTGCTCAAGCCCATGTCTTCCCAGATAATATTGATAGGACTTCCGCAATACTCTGCTGCCATCCCAGATGGTGGCACCAAGGATTGGGCCTGCCTCAAGCAGAATGAGTGAGGCCTGCTCCTCCTGTAGCCTGCCCCATGCTCCTATTAATATGTCCCCAAACCTGCCATCAGGGGGCTGCCACCAGAGCTCATCTACTCTCTCAAGGTCTATGAAACACCCACTCCAAGCCAGGTTTGTGCAATGATCTGAAGAGTTCTTGGTGAAAAAATATCTCAGCCCCTATCCTCATACTAGTCTGACCTGCTGGGTTACAGCTTTATTTAAAAAATAATAATAGCTGAAACCACTTATACAGCACTTACTATGTGTTCATACCTATCACTGCCCTATGCAATTTTCATACATGAATTTGTCAGTCTTCATAATAAAGGAAGACAGGTGCTATTAGTATATCCATTTCACAGAGGAAGAAACGGAGGCACTGAGATGTGAAGCTTGCACAAAGTCAAACAACTAGGAAGGAAGGTGGGACAGAGTCAGGAATCCAATTCAACAGCCTAACTCGGGGGGACTGAATCTTGCCAACAACCACCAGAGACAGCGTGGAAGTGAACCCACCTCTAATTGAGCCATCAGATGAGATCACAGCCCTGACTACCAGGTTGAGCACTCTTAAGCCAACACCTAGCTGAGCCACACCTAACTCCTGACCTGCAGAAACTATGAGATGATTAAGACGTGTTGTTTTTGAAATTGAAAATCTAACTCATGGATTGGTACTCTTGACCCTGTCATTCTGCTTCCTCTTAAACAAGGGACTAGGCTTCCTATGTGCATCTGAGCTGCCACGTTGATTGTGTCTTCACAGGCAGCTCCCAGCTGTCTCCTCTCCCATTCTCCGATTGCTCCTTGAAGTGGTCCTGGGCCTCTGGCTTATGAACCCCTTGAACATGGACTCCTTATTCCTCCTAATGCTCAGGGAAGGCAGCGTATACACTAAGCCAGCTATTCTTCTTAATCTATAAGGTGCACACAGATCAACTAGGGAATCTATTCAGATGCAGATTCTGATTTAGGAAGTTTGGGTGGGGACTGAGATACTGCATGCCTAGCGAGCTTCAGAGGATATTGCTGGTCCACCATCACACAAGGCCTTGGGCACTGAAAGCATAGACTTTGGCTGGGTGCAGTGGCTCAGGCCTGTAATCCTAGCATTCTAGGAGGCTGAGGAGGGTGGATTGCTTGAGCTCAGAGTCTGAGACCAGCCTCAGCAAGAGTGAGACCCTATCACTATTAAAAGTAGAAAAATTAGCTGAGCGTGGTAGCAGGTGCCTGTAGTCCCAGATACTTGGGAGGCTGTGGTACGAGGTATACTTGAGCCCAAGAGTTTGAGATTGCTGTGAACTCTGAAGATGCTATGGGGCTCTACTCAGGGCAACAGAGCGAGATTCTATCTCAAGCAAAAAAAAAAAAAGGCCAGTCTGAACTCAACCCAGAATTAGAACCATGGTTCTAATTCTAGTTCTGTTACATCCCAGCTGGGAGTCCTTAACCTATGAGAAGAGGAGAGACTTACTCAAGTTCACAAGATAAATTATAGTTACCTAGAGCAGCAAATAAAGCCACATGTTCTGACTTTTGGTCCAGATTCCCCAAACTGCAGCTACATCCACCGTCCTGAGTTCTCAGTCTGGACATGGCCTTCCGGGTGTGTGTGTATAAATCCCGTCTGTGCCCAGAGCCGTGAATGAACGTGTTTGCAGACATGTACAAATGCCCACACAGATGCACTTGTGAACAATCTAGACACCAGCAGGTGTGCCAGTGCATTTGTGACAGCTGTCCTAACTCCCTTTACCGACATTAACTCAGCTCCTGCCATATGCCAGGTCTCTGCTCCCATGAAGCCCATGGTCTAGGAGGAAGGCAGCCATTAAAGAAATAAATGCAGATAAAAATCTCAGTCACACGTACCGTGTGCACATATTTGAGTATTGCTCACAACAGCCCCAGGAGCCAGGTATTTTATCATCTCCATTTCTTTTTTTTTGAGACAGAGTCTCACTATGTCACCCTCAGTAGAGTGCTATGGTGTCACAACTCACAGCAACCTCAAACTCTTGGGCTTCCACGATTCTCCTGCCTCAGCCTCCCGAGTAGCTGGGACTACAGGCACCTGCCACAACGCTCGGCTGTTTTTTTTTGTTGTAGTTGTCATTATTGTTTGGCAGGCCAGCGCTGGGTTCCAACCCACCAGCCCCAGTGTATGTGGCTGGCACCATAGCCACCGGGCTATAGGCACTGAGCCTATCATCTCCATTTCATGGAAGAAACTGAAGCACCGAGAGGTTAAATAACTTGCCTAGCATCACACAGCAATTCTCAACATGCGGAGGGGTGTATATAAATAAGTATGCCTATGTATTGTGTTTGTATTTGCTTGTATTTGTGTGTGAACGTGTCTGCACACAGCATACATATGTTTGTGCCCAAAGAAACTTTTTCATAGAAATCTGCAAATATTCCATTAACAAAATTTCTGCACCACAGAAGAGCATCACAAAACCACACACGCACACACACACACGCGCACACACACACACACACGCACGCACACGCTTTGAGATATTTATGTTTCAAACATTTCTTAAAACTCTGTCTACAGAGAAAGTGAAGGCCGGAGCCTGCAGAGCTGAGCAGATCTAGGGAAGCCCGTGCCACCTGCCTCCCTGGGGCCAGCACCAGGGGAGCAATTTCACAGCTCATCATCCATTACGAGGCTAAAATAATTCTTCCCCTCCCAGGAAGTTAAATAAATTGTTCAGACTGTAAAAGGCTAGTCCATCGCACTCCCAATGGGGAAGCGCCACCCTAGGGACCTGATTAACACGAGAACAAATGACCAAACTTGGCTAGATTCCCTCCCCCAACTTCCCTCTCCTAGCTCAAAGAATTTTCACAAGGCGAACAGACTGTGCCAACAGCCCCCAAAGAAAGAAAATCTTACCAGCACCTCCAGGGTCTCTCAAAGCCCTTCTAGTCACTACCCAGCCCTGATCAGAGTAACCACAGTTTGCCTTTCATTTCTCTCACCCTGATACATTTTGCCCTTTCTCGTGCTCTATGTAAATGGCATGATATAGAATGTTCTGTTTTGCTGTCTGACTTTTTTTTTTTTTTTTTTTTTTTGAGACAGAGCCTCAAGCTGTCCCCCTGGGCAGAGTGCCGTGGCATTACAGCTCACAGCAACCTCCAACTCCTGGGCTAAAGCGAGTCTCCTGCCTCCGCCTCCCAAGTAGCTGGGACCACAGGCGCCCGCCACAACGCCTGGCTATTTTTTGGTTGCAGCCGTCATTGTTGTTTGGCGGGTCCGGGCTGGGGATTCGAACCCGCCACCTTAGGTGTACGTGGCTGGCGCCTTAGCCGGTTGAGCTATAGGCGCCGAGCCTGTCTGACTTCTTTTATTGAACATATAATGTTTGTGAGATTCATCCACGCATTCATTCTCATTGCTGTATAGTATTTCACTGGGTCAGAATATTCTGCAATCATTTATCCAGTCTACTGCTGATGGACATTTGGACTGTTTCCAGTTTTGTGCTTTGATGACAAGTGCTGCTTTGAACATTCTTTTGGTATCACGTATCTTTTGGTAAATGCACGCAGAGCTCAATTGCTGAGTTGCAGAGACATATGTTCCACTTCACATATTGCAACATGGTTTTTAAAAGTGGTTGCACCAATTTACATGGCAATGGATGAGGGCACGGTTCCTCCAGATCCTTGCCAACTTGCTATTCTCTGTCTTATTCATCTTCTCCATTTGGGGTTGGGGGAGCATCTCACACATTTTAAAAGGCTTCTTCATACTTGCCCCTGCTATACTTTCCCACTGCTTTCTCCAGCAATGCTTATGAAGGCCAGAGGCAAGAGCAAGGGCATGGCCACTCAGTGATCATACATCGGGCAAGTTTAGCCACTAGCCACAACCTGCCCAATTTGAGGACCATCCCAGCACAGGAAATAGCCAAGAGTCACACAAAGCCAACTTTAAAAGCCTTGGAGCAGTTTACAAAGAACTTCATTGAAGGTTTTCTTGGGGGATTTTAAGAGGAAGGTCCCACCTCCCAATGCATTAGCAAAATTTCCGGAAAGCCCTACTTTCTCTCCAAAGCCAATGGTCACCCACAAGGCCCAAATGTTCATCCTGGCACACCCTCCCTGCAAGGCCACCCACCCTAGTTCCCTATCTCCTATGAGCCACCCTCCCAACACCAAGCTCTGTGCCCCTGGGTAGCCATTCAGCACAGAGTCTGACACTTGGCAAGCAGATGCATCCTCTGGGGCTCACAGTGCTGGCCTCATCTGAGTCTCCTGGGCCTGTTCTTTGTGCTGGATTTCTGTTTACCTGATGCACAAGCCTCATCTCATTGATTCTACCCCTGTCTGGTAATAACATTCATGGAAAACCAAGTGAACCTTGTCCTAGCTCCTTCACTGTTTGACTTTTCTTCTCTAAATTGTAAATTTTAGCGAAATAACATTATCAAGTTCCTGTCACCATCAGCACAGGCCAAGCTGGTTACTTTACACCTTCTTCTGGTCTCTTAACTAACCCTCTAAGTAGGTATTAACGCTCCCCCCATTTTACGGAGGTGGAGAGTGAGGCCAAGAGAGGCTAGGTGATTTGATCAAGCTTATACATCAAGAACAAGGCTGTAGGGTATCCAAAGCATAAAACAGCCACCCAGATTCCCACCTGAGTCACTCAGGCTCCAAACTGCCAGGAGGTTGGCAAGTGGAAGATTGTCAAGCCAGTGAGGGCATCATCCTACACTATCGGAGCCTTGGGCTTTAAGTATGGGAGAGATGGAGAAACTGGCTATCTGGACCACATAAAGGCCTTTTAATCCTAATAAAATGTGAGTCAAGGAGGCTTAGCAACCCCAGCTGTCCCCTGGAACACTGAGCCACAGGGCAGTCAAATGGTGGGGGGAAGGGGGATAGGGAGAAGTTGAGCATCTTTAATAGGCTAGAAATTATCCGGAGGCATTTTTTTACTAACTGTTTTATGGGGGTAGTTCTTGGCACATTTTTAAAGCAAAATAGTTCCAATAGCATCTTTTCCATTTCAACCCTTAAGATAATTTGCTATTCATCAGATAAAATAGACGACTGGCCTTTCCTTTGCTCACGTTTCTGACCCGGCATCTGTTTCCTGAGCCTGCTGGGTCCTGGGTGGGTGACCGTAGGCAAGTCATTTTGCCTTCCTGAAAATCAGAGTGCTCTCATAGCACCTCTCGCTAACTACCATCTGCCCTGTAGAAAGCATTCGAGTAGGCGCTTCTGGTACAAATGCATCTTAGTTACTTCTCTCTGTGCCTCTTGAAGAACTTCTAAAGACAAAACTGAAGTTCAGAAAAGTTAGTTGATTTGTCCCCCAGTTAGAAGTGTCCAGATGACCATTTGAGCCCAGGTCTGTCTGCCTTATTGTGTCATCACCTTTCTGACCCATCCAGCCATTGGCATCTCTGGATTGTCCTGCCTGGTGGGCTGACCCTGGCCTGGAGCCACTGGTCTCATCTCAGGGCCCTTTCAGCCTTGGCATGGCTCAGCCAGGAGGAGAAGGTCCATCTCGGGCCTTTCAGACAGACTGCTGCCCCTGCTAGGCACTCAGGTAGGCGGTGAAGAGGCTAAGACTTGACCTGCAAGATTCCTCAGAGACAGGCATCCAGTCCTCGTACACAGATGCAAAAACCAGGGCACAGAGAGGACAAATGGCCCATCCAAGGGCACACAGCTAGTGATGAACAAACCTGTCAGATCTTTGTTCTCCATCCCTCCCCAGCAAAGACCCCTGCCAGACAGGAGATGCCATGTTCAAGGCAGCTGGGAGCGGGGGAGGGGTGCTGTTTTTAAGAAAATCCTTGAAATTGGGTTTCCACTCGGCTGCTCTCCCCTCCCCCAAACCCTTTCTGCATCATCATCATTGTTTCCATCCCATTTAGAGAGAGTGAACAGTTTCCTGGGATTCAATTTCTCTTATAATAGTTGGAAGGAAACAAAACTATAGGCTGTAAACATTCCCTGCATTGTATGAAAAAAATATCTTCATTATGGGGCAGGCACAATAAATGCAGACCACAGTCTTTCCCCCAATCCATCGCCTAATGCCTCCTCGCCTAGGCCTGCAAATATTTAAACAACTCACAGGCAGGAATCCAGAGCTCTTAAATAACTATGTGTGTCGCCAATGGGATGCAGAATTAAGACTGGTGAGGTCTAAGTACTGACTCCTTCTCGGTGATTTTCTCTCAATGAAAACTAGACAGACTAGTCCATTTTTTCTGAGCATGTGTTTAGGGCTGTAACGGAGAGCTCATTAGTACAGTTTGACATATACTCGATTCTCCCCACATACATAGGATGGGTTTTTTTTTTCCTCCTTGCATTTTATTCTCCAGCTGTGAAATAATATTAAATTTCATCAGATTTGAATGAAATCTATGGTCTTGAAACAGTTACCTTTAAGGTCCCCCTCCGCATGTTTATCCAGAATTCATGAATCATGTTCTGATAACACAACCATAATTATTTTTAAAGTGTGATGCTTGTGGCTTTAATAGGAAATGCTGGCAAAAGGCCTTTTCTCTTTGATTGTTTATAATCTTAGCAGTAATCACGCTGTTACCTGCTCCGCACCACAGCAGGCGAAACACAATTTCATTTTAATATGAAGCGCGAGCTCTTCACTCAGGTTTTAATTAAAGCAATAAAAGCCTTGTCATCTTTGCCCTTTACAATGTACACAGACTCAGAGGCCTGAGTTACTAAGCCCAGAATCTTAGATCTCAACAACAGCAGGAGGGTCACTTGCCTCCAGACTACGTTTTCTGGGAAGCGTTTCTGGTTTCAAAAAGCCTCAACCTCACCTGTGTCTCTCTGTGCCTCATTTTCCTCATCTGTCAAATGGGGACACCAATAGCACATACCTGGTAGAAATTATATGAGGATGAAATGAGACCAGCCATGGAAAACATTTAGCCCCAGTGCCTGAGCCCAGGGACGCGCACAGTAAATATTAATTATCAACTGTAATGTCACTATTTAGTGCTGGAAAAAACTAACAGACTCTCCACGCTCATTATTCACATGAGGCTCAGAGAGATATCACCATATGTGAAGGGGCCAGAGCGAGGCAGAACCTTGAACTCAGAGCTCCCGGCTCTTTGTCCCATTCTGGGCCTTCTACACTGCCCCCTGCTGGAAGGAGCCTGCAACTTCAAGGCCACAGGCCCTCAGCGCCCAAGAACTACAGGTGCCAGCTCCACCCCTCAGGCTGCACAGGGGTCTGTGTCTTCCCATCCAAGTCCATGCTTGATCTCAGTAGTAAGAAAAGCAGACTAGGCACCCTTGGGGAACAAGAGAATCGAGGAAGGAAGGCTGCTGTGCAAACAGTAGCGCTTACAGAACCAAGGGTAATGATCAGGGAATTCCAAGTTCTCGTGTCTGCCGCGTGCCGGGTGAGGAGTGAGGCACTGGGAAGCCAGCCTCATTTTTCAGCATGGGTACGTTGGCCTTTTTAGTATGATAGCTGCACACTTTCTGGTGGAACATCAGGACGAGATGCTAAGGGGTGTGGGGGCCACAGCTGCTGCTCACACCCCACAAGGCTCACATTTGGGGGTACACACCACACTCCAGGGGCCCCTGGGCTGCCTGGTGAGCACCTCAGGTGTAAGCCTCCAAATCCTCATGCCCTACTGTGCAGTGTCTCTTCCCTTGCAACAGCTCCTGGGCCACTGCGATTCTCACTGTAGGAACAAAGTCTCCAGTTTGCCAGCCTCATTTTAGAATACGCCTTCTACTTGCCCCCTGCCCCCGCTGGAATCTGCCTTCTCCACACAATCTGTGGGGGTGCTGCCCACACCCACAGCTCAGGAGGGAAGGTAAGACTGGCATCCTCCTCCTTCTCCTCTGCCCCAGTCATGCAGGCCACTATCCACCGTCCTCACAGACTGCCACCCACTCCACTCAGCCCCATCAACATCCTTGCACCACCATTATGCCCCCAGCCTTCAGTTCTGGCTCTGCCTCCTGCCCATCCCACCTGACCCCAGTGTCCTCCTGGGCCCCTCAGCTCAGCTACTGTGTTGTGCTGGGCTCTCGGCCCCTCACCCATAGAAAGCTTACCCTCCAGGCAATCTCAGCTCCCTACTCCCAAGGCATACCAGGACCCTGCCAATGCCACAGCCATTCACCTTTAAAATCCCTGGTCCCCTTCCCACTCTGACCAAGGTGTCCTCTTCACCCAGTCACTACCCACTGCTTCTCCAGCTTCACTGGACTCTGATCGCTGGGCCCCTGTCTTCTTTCTATACCCACCTTAAAGTCCTTGGTCCTTCACATCAGTCTGTCTTTTCTTTTTTTTTGAGACAGAGTCTCACTATGTCACCCTTGGTAGAGTGCCATGGTGTCACAGCTCACAGCAACCTCCAACTCCTGGGCTTAACCAATTCTCTCGCCTCAGCCTCCCAAATAGCTGGGACCACAGGTGCCTGCCACAACGCCTGGCTATTTTTTGGTTGTAGTTGTCATTGTTGTTTGGCAGGCCCGGGCTAGATTCAAACCCACCAGCTCTGTATGTGCTGGCTCCTTAGCCGCTTGATCTATAGGCGGCAAGCCCACTTCAATCTGTCTTTGAGAGAAAAGCTTTGAGTGTCCTTCTGTTCTACCTGCCTGGTAAACCTCTTGCCCTGGACTACCCACCTGTCTGTCCCTGCAGCACCTGCGCAGGGAGCTCACTCTCCCAGCTCCACAACGAATATCCCAGACCTTCTCCCACTCCCAAGAAGTCCTGTGCCCTGATGCTCAGCCCACCGACTATGAGAAGACAGATGTTTGAAAGTGCTTCCAGCCAAGCCATCTACAGCCACCCTCCTTTTCTCTTCTGTCCTCACTCTTTCCCTGCTAAGGCCAGAGCCACCAGCTCTGGGAAGAACCCAGCCCTTCCCACTGTCTCTGAAACCTTAAACCATCCTTTCCTGAACCTCTCATGGACACCTTTCATCATTGACAATTAAACATTCTAAAGGCTCTCATCTTTTTTTTAAAGTCCATTCTATGGAGCCATTATCTCATTGAGCCATGGTGTACAATCAGACCAGACTTCCCCCAAAAGTGGTCTACATTTACCACTTACCCATCCGCACCTCGCACTCCTCCTCATCTTCCTGTGGGACCTGTGTCCCCCTCTACACGTCAGATACAACATGGATGCTCTTACTGAGGGCCAGAACAACCACCCTCCTTTCTGCTAAAAACATTGGACACCTTTCAACTTTCATCTCATCAGAAGCATCTGACCTAATCGATCCTCTCCTTCTTGTTTAAATATTGTTTAACTTTTGCAAGTTATACTAAATCTCCATGGTTGAAAATCCCCTAAGTATAAAAAGATACAATGGAAAGTCTCTTTTCTACTCCTGGCCACCACCTGCACAGTTCTGATACCACGCATGGCACAGCCACATGGGCACACACTCACCCACTGCTCAAAGCCACTGTTAGCAGTTTCCATTGACTCTCCCAGGGTTAATTTAATCAGATGCAAACACACAAAAACATACATTTTTATTACCTTTTTTGAGCAAACGGTAACACACTATACTGTTTTACACCTTGCTTACTGTCTTTAGTAATACTGTATCTAAAAACCTTCTATATCATGTCAGCAGTTTCCTCATTCTTTCTTTCTTTGAGTCAGTCTTACTCTGCTGCCTGGGCTGGAGGGCAGGGGAATGATTATAGCTCACTATAGCCTCAAATTCCTGGGCTCAGGAGATCCTCCCATCTCAAGTAGCTAGGACTACAGGCACAAGCCACCATGCCTGGTTAATTTTTTTTTTTAATTTTTTTGTAGCGATGGGTGTCACGATGTTGCCCAGGGTAGTCTCAACTCATTCTTTCTTTAGAGCCATAAGGTATTCCATTTGATAGATGCACATCATTTATTTACCTTGCCCCATATTGGTGGGACATTTGGGTTGTTCCATTCTTTTGCCATGATAAACAATACCAAAATGAATATTCTTCAATATATCCTTTCTCAGGTGTGCCAATATATCTGTAAGAGATATTTCCAAAAGGAGAGTGGTGGGGTTAAAGGGTAATCTTTGTTATCTTGATAGATGTTGACAATTTGCCCTCCAAAGGGGTTATACCAATTTACTCTCCCTACAAAATGTGGAACAGTGCCTGCTTCCCCACAAGAACTGTCAGAGTGTGTCATCAAACTTTTGGATTTTTATCAATCTGATGGGTGAAAAATAGTAGTTTTAATTGTTCCTCTTATGAACTATTCTTAGCATCTTTTCATATATTTAAGGTCCATTTACATTTTCTTTTCTGTTCATCTCTCCTTCCCTATTTTCTACCTGGGTTTTCAACTGATTTCTAGTAACTCTTTATATATTAAGGCAACTAGTCCTTTGACTGTTGCATGAGTTGAAGATATTCTTGCCCAGTTTCTTGTCTGTCTCTTGACTTTACTTATGCTGGTTTGGCCATACAAAAACTGTATGTTTGTTTTATGTTAATTTTTATATTTGTGTTCATTTCTTTTATGCTAATTTATGGTCCAATTTTTAGGTCTAAGGCTTTGAATCATAGAAATGCTTTCCCTGTTCCAAAGTTGTAAAGTACACCTTAAGGACCATTTTGCTGACGCCTTTATGGTTTCCTTGAGCACATTTAAATCTCTGATTTACTTACAACTTATTCTTTGATAAGCTTCTTTCTTTCTTTCTTTTTTTTTTTTTTTGAGGAGACAGAGTCTCACTTTGTCACCCTGGGTAGAGTGCCGTGGCATCACAGCTCACACCAACCTCAAAGTCTTGGGTGTAAGTAATTCTCTTGCCTCAGCCTCTCAAGTAGCTGGAACTACAGGTGCCCACCACAATGCCTGGATATTTTATTTTTTGTTGCAGTTGTCATTGTTTAGCTGGCCCAGGCCAGGTTCGAACCCACCAGCCTTGGTGTATATGGCCAGTACCCAACCCACTGAGCTACAGGTGCCACCCTCTTTGATAAGTTTTAAGGAGCTATAACTCCAATATCGTTTTCACCTGGACCCCCTCCTTCTTGAAACACACTGCCCTTGGTTTCTAAGACTCCAAGTTCTCCTACATCTCAAACCACGCCTTCTCAGTTTATTTCAGTCTTCTCCTCCTCTATTTTGCCTTTAAAGGCTGGAGCTCAACATTTCAGAGTCATTGGTCCTCTGCTCTCCTTCCTCTTCCTTCTCTCTGTAGAACTTGCCTTTGCCTCCATGGTTTAAATCCCATAGGGACTGAGAATTTTCATATTTACTTCTCCCGTGAGCTACAGACTTTTGCAACCATCTACTTCTTGGACATCTCCCCTAGGATGAGTACCTCAGATGAGGTCTACGTTAGACCTCATCATGCCTGAATCTCCCATCTCCCATCTCCCATCTCCCTGGGCCTTCCCAACTCAGAAAATGGTGCCACCCTGCTGACAATGGGCTCATGGTAGGAGCCTGCGAGTCCGCCTTTACTTCTCTTTCCCTCTATGTCCATCATTGTCAAGACTCTGACTTTCTTTCCAAAACACATCTACTTCTTTGAATGTCCTCTGCCTCTGCCACAATCCAGGACAACATGGTCCTTTACCTGGCCTGTCACCACACCTCCCATTGGGTCTCCCTGTATTGACTCTCACCTGGGAAAGCTTTTAAAGCTGCAAATCTGATCATGTCATTCAGTCTTAATCTCCTTTGACTCTGTCTCATTCTCACACACAGATACACACATACATACACATATACACACACACACACATACACTGAGAAGTTCTTTTGGCAACCCTTAGCAAAGATTCTGGGATCTCTAGCAGAAGTGGTATTTAAAGCCACAAGAGTAGAAAACTGTAGGAAGGCTGTAATGAGGAGGTGACACTGGCAATGCCCCTAGAAGAACAAATAGGCATGTGCTGGGTGAAAATGACTGGGGAATTCCCACCCAGGAAACATCACATACAAAGACACATCACAGCACTGTAAATGAGCACCAGGGGTGACTGGAGACTCATCTTGTGTGACCAAAGCATTATTTATGGTAATAAAGACAATAAAAATAAGTCACAGCTTGTTTTCCCTGAACACTGGTGCTTTACATATTTAGTTTAGAGTTCCCGGCAGTGGCGCCTGAGACAGGGATGCCTATGAGAGTGACAGACAGGAGGAGGCCCTGGGGTGATGGTGGGGACAGGGTATGGCCTCAGCTGGAGTCTGGCTGGAGAGAGCTAGAACCCCATGGAGAGCTGCAGAGTTGTCTCCCCTTGGGAAAAGGGGAGCGGCTTCCAGACCACTCCCCTGTGTCTCCTCCTTGGTTCACAGTTCCCATATGACAGAGGCCAATTTTCCAAAGAAGGGGCAGCTGTGAGTAGTTAGCAGCTGGACAGTGGGTGACACTTTAGTGAGATACCAGCAGAATCCACAGCACACACATCATTTATTATACTTCTCACCACCTAGGAGGCAGGGTGTGGTCCCCTACATGGCCCATGCTGAGGCTTGGAAGAGCTTGCCAAGTCCCAAGCCCACCTCCTTTCCTCCTCACCTCATCCCAGGTAGAAGGAGACTCTTCTGGGTCACATAACCAGAAAATACCAATTCCTATAACTCCTGGACAGGGTCTGCTTTCAGCAGCGGAAAGAGCTGATCTGCACCAGGCCCTCTATCCACTGCTGCCCTGTCTGAGACCCTATCTCATTCTCACGCCACGCCACCACACCCAGGCAAGTTTGGTACAAAAGAAACCCAGCTCCTTGGGAGGGATAATGTATAGAAGGTAAGGCAGCTATGCAGGAATTTGGAGGAGACTTGCAAGAAAGCCAACAATGGAGCATGCATTTGCAAAAGAAACTTCAAGCCCCAGAAGGGCTAGTCTGAAAAATTTTTTCAAAGGACGCAGTCCAGCTAATACATACCCAGTTGGAGACAGGCTTAGCTGCGATTTCCAAGCAAAGAACATGGTGCTTCAGGAGATGTGCTAATATTAAAAAGCAGGTTTGTAGCATGGTAAAATCAGAGGTTCTGAAAACAAGTTCTCCAGAAATGGCTTCCCACTCATATCCAGAACCTTGCACATAAAAGGTACCCAATGAACATTTGCTGAATGAGCAAATTTTGTACTTTAATGTGTTTACAAAATGCATTTTATGCCACTTGGACTGTTTATCCTCTGAATCCTCAGTGGCTATGAGACCTTTGTTTGGCTCACGTGTACATCAATTCTTTTTTTTTTTTTCTTTGCGGTTTTTAGCCGGGGCTGGGCTTTGAACCCACCACCTCCCGCATATGGGACTGGCACCCTATTCCTTTGAGCCACAGGTGCCGCCCTACATCAATTCTTAATCCAACAAGTGGGACAACTGGCGAGACAACACTCAATGACGAAGCATGTGTGTATGTGGGAGGGTATGTCAGTTCAAGCAGCACTCCATGGAAAAGACTGGAAGGAAATATACAGAACCTTCAACCTTAAAGACCAGAGGCCAGTGGAGTCCCACCCCTCCATGGGGAGCTGCAGGTCCCAGAAGAGTCTAAGTTATTCTTCAGCAAAATCAGCAAGAACTGCATCCCCTATGTTTCCTATATGTGGTAGTATTGGAAAAGGCCACAGTACTTTGCAGCTCCTATCAAGAGGAGATGACTTATACCCTTATACCTAGACTGGCCCTGTGACTGGTTTTGACCAAGAGAACATGCTGGAAGTAATCTTGTGGGCTATTTCAAGCCCAGACCTTAGGGTCCTGCAGTGTCTGCTCTGGGAAACTTTCTTCCACCACGTGAACAACCTCAGGCTAGCCAGGTGGAGGACAAGAGACCATGCGGAACAAAAGTGAGCCTCCAGCCACACCAGCCCATAGCTGATCTGGTAACTTATTGTTGCCTCTAAGGTGATCCTAGGCAAGACCAGAAGAGCCACCAGCTGAACCCAGCCCAAGCACCAACCCTCAGAATCAAGAAGTAGGTAAATATTTATTGTTGTAAGCCACTAAGTTTTAAGGTGTTTGCTATTCAGCAAAACTGATACACTATAAGAAGTCTGGATTGCAATCACAAAATTTACTCATGTTAAGATTGGCTCATACCACCAATTAATTAATCTCTGAACATTCTGATGTCTTTTTCATAAAGTGCTAAGTTAGGAAGCCCCTCTGGGTGATAGCACAAAAGATTTAGAAGGACCGTCAGGAAGTCCAACCACCCTATTTCACTGTTAGGGAAACTGGAGTTCAAGGAAGAGAAGGGACCACATTCACTCAGTACACAAATATTTCCTGAGTGCTATGGGCCAAACATTGTACCCCACTAGGGTACACAGCAGTGAACAAGAGAGATCCTCCCCCAGTGGAAGTCACAATCTAGGGTGAAAATCAGATGTCATTATAACTAAGTCATTACACAGACAAATAGACGACCACAAAGAGTGACCAGCACCATGAATTAAAGTGATCTGGTGCCACGAGAAGAATCGTGGAAAGGGGACCCCATTTGGATCTGGAGGTCACGAAGAGCTCTCTGTAGAAGTGAGTTGGTGGCAGCCTCAGAGTGAGAATGGGGCTCTCCACAGACAGGACAAGGTAAGTGTGTGAAGCTTTAAGTCCCTGCTGTGCAGGTCCAAAGGCCACCTATATCACTCCCAGGCTGAGTCACCAGAGCTGAATTGGCAAATGTTCTCGAGCCTCAGTTGCCTCCTCTATAAAATGAGCTTAACAGTGATATCTACTCATCTCAAAGCTCTTCTGCAGATCAGCTGAAATAACCACTGAAGAAAAGACTTCGCAAACCACAAGATGTTGGGTGAACAGCTGAACTTGATACTGTCAATGGTTTGGGGAAGGTGACATTTTCCCTGAGTCACCTCTCCAAAGAACCATGCTCCCCTCTGCCCAAGCCTTGACCAGACCCAGAGGCTCATGGAGTACCACTTTCTCTTCTTGGGGGAAGGATGGTGCCAAAACTTTCCATCAGGGTCTGAGCCACAACCAACTTTATTTACCATAGATAGTTCTGAAAGCCAGGGTTCGATATGTTAACACATTGCAACTTAAACATTGTGCAAGGCTCAGATGAGATGTTCCAGGCGAGGTCTGGTCTGTCGTGATGACGACATTACAAGCTGACTGTATGCAATTAAATGGCCTCCATGGAGTCTTCCAAAATGCCCACTTCCCAGACCTGGAGTTTAGACCCCCAGTCTATCAGGCCGACACACATCCATGCAATATAAAGACAGCTTTGCAGCAGCAGTGCAGGGCTTACATGGGGACAGGCCAGAGAAGGGACATGGCAGGGCAGCCCCCACACGAGCAGCCCTGCAGGGACAGGAGAGAGGATGTGGCACCTGGCAGTGGAGTTTCCACGTCTCCCTGAACTGCAGTGTCTTCCTCACTGGGAGTGTCCCCTGTGGCCTCTGTGTTACTCATCAATGGCCCCCATGGGACCTACCACAGAATGGGGCACATCAGTGATGTAAGTTAATAGGCTTCTGCTGCCCAAGCTGGAAAACATGGGCCCAGCCTGATAGCTGAGAGGCCACCCAACTTGGACTGCTACAGTGACAATGGCAGTAGGGACAGGGTGGAGGTGAGCTCCGGGCCGGACCATCCCCAAGATTCTCAGCAGCTGTGGAACTTCCTGCCTCTCCATCCAGCACCCGGACCTGGTGCCATCCTACAGGTATCACTGTTTTAGAAACCACGCTCTATCATGCCATAGGCTTTAGTGAGCACCCTCCCCAGGGTCCCAACACCCTGAGCACCATCCCTGGCATCCTTCCTGGACCCTCAGCCTGCAGTGAGGACCCTGTGGCATTATCGTCTATAATGAAAATGCTCCCAGCTGAGAGGAACATTAATTTTCAGAGACCTGACTCTCCATGGTCTCTGATTCCCACTGGCATCTATGTCCCCTAGAGGGCTGGGCTGGGGGTTGGGCTAGCTTTGCCCAGGGATGAGTCAGCCTCCTTCACCACTGGCAAGGTTCTCACTAGAAGGCTCTGGTCCTTTCCCTTTGTGCCATATTCATAATGCTCCCCCGGGGCCTTGCACAGCATTGGGTGGGCTGAAGAATTCTGCATACACCCACACCAAAACACGCTCCACGGGTGCTATGAGGGGGGAAAGGCTGGCCATGCCGGGGCATAGGACACCTGACTCAGTGCCACTGAGAACTCCCCTCTGAGCCTGGGAAATGTGGGCAGCACATTTCAATTTTTATCCAGTTCTCAGTAATGTCTGTTTTAAGCCAAGAGTAGCCAGGTAGCTGACCAATAGAAAACACTCTAATCCCACTTTGATTGTTCCTTTCAAGGGGACTCAGCTGATATTCTTGATCATTCTGAGAGAGGCCCAGGGCAGGCTGGGCTCCCTGCTCTGTACCCTCCCTCCTCCACCCAGGAGCAGCTCAGCTCTGCCAGCCCAAGGCTGAGACCCCCGGGCAGGGAGGACAGTGCACCCACCTGGCTGGTTGACAGGAGCTCTGGGTTTCCGTCACTCATCCCCACGTAAGCACTGTCACCATCAAACTAGAACAGAGAGAGAGGGAAAAGCAGCTCTGATTAAAATGTTCTCAAGGAGGCTCCAGGAGAAGCAGCCAGAGGAGGTCACGGGACTGAAAGCGTGGCCGGGGGGGCCTGCAGAAGCCAAGATCAGAGCCCAGGAGGCAGAGGCCCCATTTGGACCATTTTTGTGGCCCGTTGGGGTTCAGGTTCACACCATTAATCATACTTGGGAGGAAGACAGGAAAACCTTTCTGCCTTCTAGACTTCGTCCAAAGACTGCCGCATCAGGTACTGAGCTTCCCATCCCTGGAAGTATGCAACACCTCCCTTGGCCAAAACAACATCAAGTGACCAGCTAAAGCTAGAATCTCATGTTCCAAGAGAGACCCAGATCTCCAGAGCCTTGGGGCCATGACAGCTTGCCCCAGACATACTTCTTGGCTTTGTGGCTTTGCCCCTTCACCTATCCCATCCTAGCCCCTAAGGCCTTCCCTGGCCACAGACAGTGAGGGTTGTGGGAGAAACAGTGTGTGTACAGGGACACATGTATAATACAATCCTGTATTTGGAGAAGCTGCCACCGCTGAATACAGGAAGACGTCCCTACAATGGAGCAGATGCAGTGGATGAAATGTGGGTCCTGGGGCCCTTGGCTCCCTCTTTGCCCTGATGTGTGACCTTGAGCAGGTGTCCAAACCTCTGAGGCTCCTTTATCAAATGATCATGCTCCCCTCTTCAGAAGATGTTGCACTGCTGAGCTCTTGACTCGATTACAGCTAGTGGCCTTCTCTTGAGCTACACAGCAGTCTGACTCTGGGTTCTCTAGAAGCAGAGCCTGAGGCAAGGGTTCAAATTCATGTGATTTTTGAGGGACTGCTCTTTAAACATAACCTGTACATGTGGGAGGGAAGAAGAACAGGGCAATGAATGCAGCTGAGCCAGGTGGTAATCTCAGCTAATGACTTCCTTCAGTCTGACCCCATAGGGAGCTCTAGGGCACAAACAGCACTGTACTGTCAGTTCCAAATGAAGCAAGGAATAGCCTTTGCAGGCCGTGTAAGTAAGTCATTGGCTGTGAGCTGCCCTTAGGGGACACACGGATGCATGACCTTCTGAGCACGATGGTCCCCATTTGGCCAAGGATGACTCTCCAGGGTTAACCGGACCAGCTGCCAGCCATTTGTTGTCAGCGCTCACAGCAGATGGGAAATGTCCGTGCTGGCTGGTAACAGGTTCTGGGTGGGCCACCAGTGGCAACCAGCCATCTTATTTTAATTGAATGATTTATTTATTAGGAAATAGTCACATGGTTCAAAATTCTAAAAGTACAAAAAGCAACACCACCCCTCCTCCCAGCCAGCCATTGTCCTTCCCCAGAGACTCGTGTTTCTGGCAGCTGCTTTGTGTCTTTCAAAGACTGTCACCATATATACATTTTACAGTCATTCCTTCCACAAATGGCAGCATACCAGACACCCTGTTGTACACCTTATTTTTGTCTTAACAACACATCTTGGAACATGTTTTATATCAAACATAGCTCTGTCTTCTGTGCCTCATATCCCGTAATATGGATGTAACATCCTTAACTATTAAATAGTTGAGTGCATGGGCGGTTGCATCATTTCTAGTCTTTTCTATTCCGACACTGTTCCCAAGAGTACAGCCAAGAGTAGCCAGGTAGCTGACCAATAGAAAACACTATAGTCCCACTGTGTTCCTTTCACGGGGACTCAGCTGATATTCTTGATCATTCTGAGAGAGGACCATGGCAGGCTGGGCTCCCTGCACTGTACCTCCCTCCTCCACCAAATATTTTTATACATCTATCATTTATCCTGGGTGCGAGTTTAGCTATAGGATTAATTTGTATGACTGCTGAGCCCAACTGTCTGTGTGTTTATAATTTGGATAGACATGACCAAGTAGCCCTTGGTTATAGAAATTCAAACTCACTCCCACCACCATGCTTGAGGTCCCCCAGCTTCACTTGGAGAATCTTTGCTCAACACCTGACTCAGATGCCAGCCCCCTACCCCTGTGGGCTGAGAGCCCCCCACCACCTCTACCACCATTCCTTGCTTTACTTTGTTCTTTGTTCCATAGCCCCTCTGACCTCCTTACCTTCTAGAACTCTCTATAATTTACTTATTTACTATGATCATTGCTTATGGTTGGATTTCCTCTACTAAACAGAGGCTCCCGGGGTTCTGGGATCTTAGTCTATCTGTACACTGATGCCTCCCAAACTCCTAGAATGGTGCCCAGAACAGAGTAGATGCTCAATAAATGTTTGCTGAATGAATGAACAAATGAATGATGCAGCTACTACAATATTCATATTATCCCTTACCATGCCAGTCTTCCCATGGAGGCAGTGGGGTTGGTGGTTACACCCTAGAGCCTCTCAGCACAGGGATGGGCAGAGTTCCTTGGCAACTGTGGAGTTATCAAAAGGAAAGTCTGTGCCACGCCTAGAGTTTATGCACTGACCCCCGTACAGAGCCCTGCCCACCATATTGCACCCAGAGCTCATGATTCAAGGCCTGCACCTCCCCCAGGAGGTCTACCATGCTCTCATCTTTTCTGGCTGTCCCTGTCATAACACAGACTGTCTGCACATTTGCCATCTATCCTGGAGTGGGACCAAAATGGAGGCTGGAACTGTGTCCTGGTCATATCTGAATCCCCCCAGCACCAGGCACAGGCATTAAGCTGGCAGGGTAGTGTCACATTCAATGAAAGCTCCTGGATACAGTCATTGGTTTCTTTAACATAAAAAAGACTTTGTAAGCATCATACATAATGTATAAGTAACATATTCTAATGGAAAGAATAATTAGAAATGGGGGGCATTAAGTTTAATCAAGTGTCTGAAACATTGCATAAAGCAATACTAATCAAACAGTATGGTACAGGTTAAAAATACAGAAATATACATCAGAGAGACAGAAGACAAGATGTTTGAAAAGCCTTTGTAGCAGCCACTGTTTATTAAATGCTAGCTAGAACACAGCCACCACAAGGGCAGGGGCCATCATCTGTTTTGCATGTACCCCATAGGAAATAAATAAGTATGTGGTGAATGAATGTATCTGGCCCTGAGAAAAATGCTTCACATAAAAGATCTCATGTCCTCCCAATGAACCAATGAAGAAAGTAGTCTTTCCCTGTTTAAAATCAAGGAAACTAATGGAGAGAGGAAAAAGTGTGACCCAAGATCACACAGTGGGGGAGAAACTGGACTTTGAGAATAACTTGATTTTTTTCCTGGTCTGTCTCTCCTATTAGGCTGCAAGTTCCTTGACAGCAGGGACTCAGGGTTTTTTAGATCCTACCACATTAATAATTAGCCCACGGCCTGGCACATAACAGGCGTGTAATACGTTTGTGCTAGAGGTTCAGGAGAGGGAGGCGTTATCCACGGTGAGCAGCGACCACGGCATTGAGAAGCAGGGCAAAGATGCCTGGATTTCGGTGTGTGTGTGTTGGGGTAAGCAAGACTGGGGGCAATGGGTACCCATGAGGTCACGAGGGTCTCTCTTATTCATTCACTCATTTATTCAACCAACACCTAAGAAACAGCTGCCACATCCCAGGGCAAAGATGCTTCCAGCTTTTGAGTTTAGTGGAGGTTCCCAAGACAGGGCCTGAGTCACCTCAGTTCAGTTACCCCTGAATGCTCTGCATGGTGCCCTGGAGCTACTGAGGACCAGTGACTAAGAGAGCAGAGACCCTGAGCCAGAGGGGAAGCCAGTTCTCTGCCCACCTCTGCCTGGGCTCCACCAGGACAGGGCTCTTAGAGAGGGAAAGGGGACCCTGAGGGCTGCCAGGCATCCCCTGGCTTGACCTCAGGACACCAAAGCCCAAGACTTACCCCCTCATTCCCTCCTCATTTGGGACCCATTCTTGAGGAATGAAGCCGAAAGCCAAGCCACTGCTGTCCCCAGACATAGCAGGGCTACCTCCTCTGTGTGTGCGCACAGACAAGATCCCAAACTCCACATCCTCACCCACCACACTGCATACGCTGAATATGGGCACAAAGGTATCTGACATATGCTGAGGGCACAAGGATGGGGGCACACACATGCACCACACATCGACTCACATTACACACAACACAGCGTTCAAGAGAGCACCTAGTCGCACATGTACTACACCCATAGGTACACAAACCAATGGGTGCATGGTACAAGCATGTGTGTGCACATACCAGTGCCCTTGAACATGACTGTATATAATGCCCACGGCATGCACACAAGGGAAGGGAGGCCACGCCCAGACGTGTATAAATACCCCAAGTATTTGCACCTGTATAAATGCAGCTCACATACACGCCAATACATACACTGCAGGTGCTCGTGGAGATATACAAAGCAGAGATGCACCTGAACTTAAATTCTGTGCAGATTTCACAATTTATCAGTCTCTAGGTCAAAAATCTTTCTTTCACACACACAACCTTCTGTAGGCTTTAAAATGCAGGAGAGGGGGAATGTAGGGAGAATCAACAGCCTCAGAATTTCCATGAAATGCCAGGAGAACATCCTCTTACCAGCGACTGGAATAGATTAATTTTCCCCATTTCATATTCTAATTATAATTCCTTTTCCCATTGCCATCTTCAGTCCTCATTACAGCTGGAAGATTGTTCTGCAAAAGCCAGGCCTTCATCTTCTCTTCCCAAGAGTTTTGTCATGGAAATGAGTTTTGGAATCTGAAAGAACCCACATTTTTGCAAATATCGAATGTGTAGGGATAACCCTTTCCTGACGGACACCAGGGACACAGCTCAGAGAGGTTTCTACAGGGTCTGTGTGGTCCTCTCTGGGACAGGAGTTCCAGGGTCCCTATTCAAATAGCCATGCCCCAACCTAAGCACACCCTGTTCCCCCTAAGCTTTTTAAAAAAAAAAAAATTTAAGGAAACTTAGTAAATAGGCCCCCAAGCTCGCCACCTTAGGCAAGTTCTGTCACTGCTCTAAGCCTCAGTTTCTCATTCTTATGACCCACAGAGTCACTGACTCATGACAGATATAAAGTAAATATTTGTGGGACAGACAGATGTGCTAAGTGGGTGGATGGACAGATAGAATGGAGGCAGGGAGTAAAAGATGGGGTGGAGGAATGGATGGGTGATGGACAGAGGGGGGAAGGGATGGATGACCATGAGATTGCATAAATTAGCACTGTCCCACAGAAATATAATGCAAGTGACAAATGGGAGCCACATATGTAATTTTTCTGTTTCTTTTTTTTTTTTTTTAAGAGACAGAGACTCACTGTGTTGCCCTCGGTAGAGTACGATGGCATCACAGCTCATAGCCACCTCCAGCTCTTAGGCTTAGGCCATTCTCTTGCCTCAGCCTCCCAAGTAGCTGAGACTATAAGCGCCTGCCACAATGCCCAGCTATTTTTTTGTTGCAATTTGGCCGGGGTTGGGTTTGAACCCACCCCCCTCAGTATATGGGGCCTGCGCCCTACTCACTGAGCCACAGGCGCTGCCCCTAATTTTGATTTTTCTAGTAGTCACCATTCAAAATGTGAATATACACAGATGAAATTAATGTCATTGATATATTTTACTTTAATATATTCACATTTCAACAATTAACCAATATAACAATGATTAGTTATTGAGGTAATTTATTAATGGGGCAAAGGAATGGATGGGCAGACAAGGATATAGGTATGGATTAGATGGTTGGGATGAGAGGGAGGAACAGAGGATAGATGGATGGATGGATGGATGGATGGATGGATGGATGGATAGATGGATGGATGGATGAGGCTGGGTGAGTGTAAGGCACAGGTGTATGGGAGGATGATTGGGATGGGAGATGAGATAAACAGATGAATGGATAGATGCCTGGATGGGTAGGCACCTGCTTGGATAGAATGGGTTGAATGGGTGGGTGAGATGGATAAGTGGGTACATGGGTCTCGTATTTCCTCCTCACCCTCTTTATACTTTTCCTGGACAACGTCACAGATTCTCAAAGTAGCAACATGTCACTCACTCTTAACTCCTCATCTATAGTCAAGTTACCTCCAGATTCCAATGTGTAATTTCCCCCAGACTTCCCCCCATTTGGCCCATGATCACCTCAAATTCAACCCATGCAATACCAAACTCATGATATGTGCCAGGACTTGCCCTTTCTCCGGCACTCCCTCATCATCATCCGTCCCCACCTCCCCCAGCCAGTGCCCCTGGAATGACTCTGGACTCCTTCTCCACGCTACATCAGAGAGCTTCCGGAGAGCTGATCCAGTCACCTGCAGAAGAATTCTCCTCAGCCTCCCACCAATCATCATCTTCCACACTGCCACTCACTAGTGATCTTTGGGCAATCACTTGACTCCTCGGATCAAAATCTGCAGTGACTCCCATCACGTACCCTGTATCCAGGACCTGCCGTGACCCCAGGCCCTGAGCCCCAGCTCCCAAGGGGTCCTCAGTGTGACTCCAGCACCCTTGCCGGTGCACACTATCCCATCCCCCATCAGCCTAGAACAGCCCCTTTCTCCACCCATTGAAATTCAACCCTTCCTAAGTTGTTTTGGTTTTTGGCAATGAACTCCAACCTTAGCAGTCTTGCTTGCTTTTATAAGCCCAAACTCCTTGGACTTAATTCAACTTCTGTGTGTAGTATAATATACTGGGTAATAGCATTGATTCCTAGATCTGAGTATTCCACCACCTACCTGCTGGTGAACTTGGACTTAACTCCCCTTTGCCTTAGTTTTCTCAGCTATAAAACAATAAACTTGTCAGTTACATTGCTACCTCCTAAGATTCTGGGTATCTGTCATAAGCTATCAGATATGAGTTAATATCTGTAATATAATGCTTAATAATGTTAACTATTTTTGACAGGTGCTTAATAAGTGTTATCTATTATTACCGTTATTATATGCTAAACTCATATTCCTTTATCAGCCTCAATCTCCCTCAGTCTAGCAGAGGACCTTGTCTCTTCTGTCACTGAAAAATTGAGGCCCTCAGATATGCCCCCCAAGCCTCTCAGCCTTCCCCACATTCTGTACATCATCCTATCCCAACTTCCTTTCCTTTTGCCTGAAAAGACGAAGTGTCTCCCTCCTACTTAAGGTCAGCTCCTTCACCTTGACCCCGTCCCTTCCATATCTTCCTCCCATTTGTTCCCACTCTTGGTCCTGGGTGTTAGGTCTAATCTAAATGTGCTGAAGCCCAACGAGAGCAGGCAATGCCTCTGTTGTGCCAGGTACTGAGCACCTACATTATGCCAAGGAACACGCCCCCGACCACGAGGGACTGATAACGCAAGTTTTGCTGCCCCTTGGAAAATGACAAACGTGCAAATAGAGCATCACAAGTGCTGACAAGCAGGAAAACAAAGGGGTTCGGAGATCACAGAGGGCGCAGCAGCCATTGTTTTTTGAACACTATCTAGTGAGTGCTTACACAGCAGTAGGTGCCAGGGATCCCTGATGACTACGACATGGCCCCTGCCTCCAAGAAGCCCCCCAGGCCTTCAGAAAAGCTGACAGCTATAACAGGAGAATTAAACCTTCCTGGTCACCAAATCTGAAAAGACCAGCCATTCTTTGGCCGTACTCCAAAGCTGCAAGTAATCACGAAATCGGTTTAAAGACCATTCTGAGAGGTCAGTGACAGTTTTGCAATCCTTGCTTCTGTGAACCAGGCAATCAACAATGGTCTTACTCCATTGTCAACGGCCCCTTGTCCACAGCTACAGCCACCCTCAGAGCCCAGGACGCCACACTCCCCTATGCCCTGGGAAGATAACTCAGTTTGATTTGGGAAGACTAGTTTTGCCAGGTACAGCAATGGATTCCACTTCTCGCACAATGCCCTCTTCCGTGACACCTGAGACAAGGCCCAAGATAACATTAGTGCAGCGGAGTAGGAACAGGCACAAGGCCTGCCAACAGAGGCATCCAGACCAAAGTGGCTTGGAAGTTCTAGGATGTGGGACACACAGGAGGTGACTGGGCAAAGATCAGGGAACGTGACATCCAAAGTGTCATCTAAGGCTGCTGTGAGCATGAGCCAGTGAGCTCTAGCTTATTGCCAGATTTTGTCCCAGAGCTGAGCCTGGTCATCTCACTGGAACCCACTGGAAGTCCCCAGCATGCAGACACAAGCCCCACTGCAGACACAAGCAACATGAGGCTCGGAGCAGTTGAGGGCTTGTCCAAGGCCATCCAGTCCCCTTAAATTTGGCCCTGACCCAAAGTACCCAAGCAACAGCTGTTCTGTAGAAGCTGCTGTTCCTCCCCTCTGCACAGAGACACAGATCAAAGACCAAGGATGCACAGCCCTCACCCCAGCCAGTCAGAGACGGGCGAGAGGCGGCTCTCAGAGATCTAAAGAGGAAACAATCAAAGCAGCACACACGCTCCCGCCTGCCCCCCGCCTGCCCCCCGCCTGCCCCCACCTGCCCCCGCACTGGGCGTGAGAACACTCGGATAAGATACAGCTCAAAAGACAGAGGTAGGGAACGTGGCGGCTGCAATGAGGGCGGGTTTTATGTGGAAGCTTCTCAGGTCGATATGCATCAGGGCCAGGGGGATGTGGAGGGTGACGTGGGGGGAGGTGGGGGGCACATGGGGGGGCTTGGGGGAGTGGGGGACATGGGGTGGGGCTGAGAGGCCTGCACAGACAGAACCCTTAGCTCAAACTAACCCAGGCCCCAGATGCCCACCTCGGCCTGTCACCCCTTGAAGCATGACAGCACAGGAGTTACAGACATGGGTCCGGGGCCAGGCTGTCTGGCTTCAAATCCCAGCCTTGCTACCTTGAAGCTGTGTCACTTTTTAAACAAAGTCACTGAGTCTCAGTTCCCTGATCTAGAAACAGAGTATGACTATTGTTTGGGTTAAATAAATTCATATACAAGAAGGGCTTAGCTTACTTAGCACACAGCCTAGTACAGAGAAAGCACTCAATAATTACTGGCTATTTTGCATTTTATTGTTGAATTCTCACCACAGCCTGGTCAGGTTGCTGTCACTGCCTCTCTTCTGTAGGTGAACAAATTGAGTGGGGCTATGAGGAAGCCTCTGCAGTCTTAAGCATGGGAAAGACCCCTGCGGCCTCTGCCCACTGTATGTAATTTAAAATGCAATTTGTAAATTAAAGTCTTTGTAGGAAAGTCCAAGGGAGGGTTGATTTTTTTTTCCCCCAAGAGTATGACTTTTGTGCTTTGTTCCTAAAATATCAAATATCAGTGTCCCTCCAAAAAAAAGGCTTTCCTCCCAACTGGAGGTCCTGCTTTGCCAGGTATAATGCACACTCTTACTCTGCCCACTGAGAAATCCAGAGTTATAAATGAGGCCCAGAGAGGTTAGGGGATTTGCCTAAGGCCACACAGCCAGGATGTATCCAAGCTAAGTCTGATGTCCAGGCAGCTGGCCCCCACCAAAAGCCCACACTGGCTTCCCACCCCTACTATGTCAAAGCTAGGTGAACCAGAGAAGGTGATCTCATGACTCTGGGCTGATGGACTTCTCCACTCATAAGGAGGGACAAAGCTTCTGGCATGGCCACCAAGAGGAGCCAGGAATGTGCCTTGTGAGCAAGCCTAGTGCTTTGGGGCACTGCAGGACCCTCTTCCCCACACCTAACAGGAGTTGGCTGGAATGGTGCTCCTTTTTTTTTTTTTTTTTTTTGGGCTGGGTTTGAACCCGCCACCTCGGATATATAGGGCCAGCGCCCTACTCCTTTGAGCCACAGGCACTGCCCTGGTGCTACTTTTTTAGTCGATAAAAACAACAAGCTTGGCTTGGCACCTGTAGCACAATGGTTATGGTACCCGCCACATACACCAAGGCTGGCAGCTAACATTGTTTCAATGTGTAATTAAAATACAAATATTGGTGCTACCAACCTTTGAACCCGGCCCAGGCCAGCTAAACAACAATGATGACTGCAACAAAAAATAGCCAGGCATCGTGGCAGGTGCCTGTAGTCCCAGCTACTTGGGAGGCTGAGGCAAGAGAATCGCTTAAACCCAAGAGATTGAGGCTGCTGTGAGCTGTGACGCCACAGCACACTACCAAGGGCGACATAGTGAGATTCTGTCTCAAAAAAAAAAAAAAAAAATCAAACTTGAGGCCAAGAGTTCAAGTCTACCCTGGGCAACATATGGTGATCCTGTCTCTACAAAAAATATTTGTATTAGCTGTGTATGATGGTGGGCACCTGTAGTCTCAATTACCCTGGAGGCTAAGGTGGGAGGATCACTTGAGCCCAGGAGGTCAAGGCTACAGTGAGCTATGATCACATCACTGCACTCCAGCCTAGGTGCCGGAGCAAGACCTCCTCTCAAATGAAAATAAAAATCAAAACAAAACATCAAGAGGTGGCATGAAAATAGCAGGGGCCACTGCAGCTACCATGGGGAGCACTACCAGGTACCTGGCTCCTCTGAAAAGTGGGAATCACTGTCCCCATTTCACAGATGAGAAAGCAGAGCCCACCCACCTGTCTCTGGCTGTTCAGAATAGGGGAACTGGCCACATGGGGCTACTGAGCCCTTGAAATGTGGCCCACCCACATTGAGATGTGTCTAAGTGTAAACACACACCAGATCTCAAAGGCTTAGAGCAACTACAAAAAAGGATGCAAAATATCTCACCAATATTTGTATTTTAATTACACATTGACACAATAATGTTTTGGATATACCAGGCTAACTACAGTATATCTTTAAAATTAATTTCCCCTGTTTCTTTTCACTTTTTAAAAATGTGGCCATGAAAAAATTTAAAATTACATGTGTAGTTTGCATTGAATTTCTACTAGACAGTGCTGGTCTAGACACTGCCCTGGCCATGTCTGCTCCTGACCCAGAACCCTGGAGACAGAAGAACTGATGTTGACAATAGCTACATTCAATTCTCTGTGATAGATCTGGGGAAACTGAGGACATCAGAGTCTGGTAATGACATTCATACACTGAAGCTCTTCTATGTGCCCTAGGTGCTGGGATCCAGCAGGAAACAAAATATAGGGCCACATGCCAGTCCAGGGTTCTGCACCGATGCCAGCTTGCAGGCTGGAGGTGAGTGTGGTGATGACACTGGAGTTCTTGCCCGGCCAAATCACCTGGAGGACCAGAGCAGCTGGATTCCACACCAACCCCTTCTTTTCTCACAGCTGGCTGGACTACAGATTTCTCAGACTGCAGACAGGAACTCCAGCTCCAACCCAGAGTCAATCTGCCTCTGAGATCACTGGCAAGCCCCATCACAGCACATTTAACAGGCTGCAACTGCCCAGAGGATGCGATGGGCAGGGCAGCCAAGTGTGCACAGCACAGCGGCCTGGCAGGCCCGTGTTTCTGCCCGGTGCAGCCACCGGTAGCTCACACACAGTCTGCGTTACCGCAGATTTATGGCAAAAATTATCCTCTCTCTCAGCTCCATTTAAAGCCATTTGGAGCTTGCTCCCATCCCCAATTATAAATCTAATTGCACATTCCAAACAGACAAGCGCTCATTAAGCTTTAATTATGCACATGTTGTTTTCAACAAACATTTTCATTTGGCCGCTGTGAGAGGGAATGTTCCAAGGGGGCTGCAGAAGCTGCCTGAAGCTGGAGGGAGCTGGGGCCAGGAAGTGGGTCAGGGTGTGGTCAGATGAGGCCTTTCAAGGGCCAGGGCTGGCCAGGACCCCATCAGATTGGGCCCGTGACTTTGTGGCCTTCCACCAGGCTTCTGCTGTGTGTCTCAGTTGGTCTCACCTGCGCTCCCAGAGTCCCCGTTGTCATGTCTAAGCTGGCACCAGTGGACCTCTCCAGGGATGGGGAGGAGGGAACACAGGGAACCGCAGCCCCAGCTCTAAAGGATAAACCCCCTCCACCCAAGAGCCAGTTTTTTCCGAGCCTCAAGGCTTAGCCCTGCTCCCGCCCACCCCACAGTGCAGTGCAGACGTCTTCTCCAGCACCATCTCCCCTTCCCTCATCCGTTCACTTATTCATTCCACAATTCTCTCCCAAGCATTGACTGGGTCAATCTGGGGCCAGTGGGGATCACAACTGATAAGAACCTTATGTGTGGTTCTGCCCAGGTCACTCTTCGTCCAGCTCCACCTCCTCCCTCCACACTGGAAAAAAGTCCAAGTTCTTGACCACAGCCTTCAGCTGAGCATCTACTCCCAGCCAGCCTGACCATCCCCAATCCTGCCTTTCTGAGACGACTCAAGCCCCTTGCATGGACCATGCTCCCATATACCTGTACTCTCCTGAAACTCCCTTCTTTTTCTTCTCCATGCAGTCAATACCCATTCACCTCCCATGTCACCCCTCCAGGCAGCCATTGCTGATACCCACTCCCAGGCTGCACCCACTGCCTCTCTGCTGTGGGTACCCACTAAGGTGTTCACCAGACCACAGTGCCACAACATAACCATCACACACGTCTGACTCCTGAGACCAGCCTGCTTACCACATGCCCAGGCTCCAGGGCCCTGTTCACCCTATAAGGGTCAAAATAGGGGCACCTGCCCCTATGTGGCTTTGAACAAGGCCTTCCCCTCTCTGGGACTCAGTTTCCTCACTTGTCCCTGAAGGGGCTGAGGTGAGGCTTCCTGGGCCCCTTCAGCAGGTCCACAGTTGGAGGACAGTTGGGGGAGGTTGGGGGGGGTGAGCAACAGAGGGGTGGGAAACTCCCAGGACACTCCTCAAAGAGCTGGAAATACAAGCAAGTGAAACACTGCATGCTTTAAAATGGAAATCAGGATCCTCCAGCATCTGGAGGCTACTCGTCATTTCAGGGCAGCTGGTCTGGAACACACTGGGGGTGAAATCTCCAGGTGGGAAACTTCCTGGGGAGTAGGAGAGGCCAAAGGGGCACACCTTCACCCACCTGTCCCAAGGGGAGCTCTGGGGCTGAGGTGGCCCTGCACAGATGCTCCACATCACAGCAGGGAGCCAAGCACTATGTCCTCAAGTGGTCCACCCATAGAATCAAATGACCTTGGCCATGGCTTCCTCCTTCCACCAAAGGCAGTGCCCAGAGAGAGGTCCCCGGCAGGCAGCCGGAAGAGTGAGTACCTCAGTCCTGAGGAAGGGTCTGGGTGGCGCCTAATAGCACTCACTACAGCTATAATCATTTATTCATTTGAAATAATTTGCGTGACATTTATGTAGTGCTGACTATAAGCCAGGCACTCTTTTAATTGATTTACAAATATTAATTCACAATCCTCTCAACAACCTCATGAGGTAAGTTACTGTGACGAATGCTCCCATTTTATAGATAGGGAAACTGAGGTCAAGTGGCCTGCCTAAGTCCACTGAAATGACAGCTAGTATGGGGTGGGTCAAACCCAGGAAGTCCAACCCCGAAGCCCGTGCTCTAATGTCGAGGCTGTGCTACCTCTGGGCCTTATTACCTCCCAAAGCATGGAGCTGCCCAACTCCCAGCCGCTTTCCCCGAGGCTATGCTGCGGTCAGCGGTCTGGAGCCTTGGGCTGCCCAATGCTGCCAATATTTGTGCTTGACAAATATCTATCATCCAAGCGGTTGGGAACAAGTCCCAAAACTGATTCTTGCCAAAGACAATTTACTAAAAGCCACATGAGCGTATGTTGGGTGGCACTGTGGCATTGGGGGTGGGGGGGTCCCTGAGACAATGAGCTGCAGATGATTTGGAAGATATTTTCTCCCCAGCCCTACAAAACAAGCCCTCAATCATGCCTCAAAGGGCTGGTATTGTTGGGAGGGAAATATGTCAACGACAGCCTTCGATTGTGGGATGGTTTAAAAAAAAGAAGAAAGGAAAGAAAATGTTTTGAAATTGCAATTTGACCTAGAAAGGTTTTTCTAGGTCACCTGAACTTGGCACTTATGCATCTAACCCCAAAACCTAACACAGACAAAGTGCCAGGTTCACTTCCTTTTGTCAGTACCAGATAACACAGGAGATGATATTTGTAAACACGGCTGACAGACTTTTAAGTGCCATATTAAAATCAGCCTTTGAACTAAGAGCTGTGAGAGTGCTGCTACAGCATAACTCTGGAAACAGGCAGGCCTGGGTTTAAGTCCGGTCTTTGCACTTAGCTGCTGCGTGGCCACCGGCAGGGATCGTGCCCCTTCCATTCTCCCATTCCTCTCTTGTAAAATGGGAGTGGAGCTGCAGGGGCTCACGGGCTGCCCCCCCACCACCACCTTCTAGCACAGCTGTCTTCCCAGGCCGAGGCCTCTCAATTGAACCCTATGCCCCAGATCTGGGCTCTGTCCTGGAGACCCAGGAAAGCAGTACAGGAATCTGCCCTATTAGGCCATCCCCACCCCTCACCTCCACCCAGAAAACAGAGCACACACATACCACACGGCACCTGCCAATGAGTCAATCGAATTCATCTTCCGTAGAACCACCCGTTTAACATAAATCATGGGGCTTCACAGATGTCAGAGCTTCATTCACCTTCTCAGTATCCCACTGGGGAAACTGAGGCTAGGGCTGATAGATAGCCCACAGTTATTGGCAACATCATGTCAGGGTTACAACCATGGCACTGTTGGGTCCCCTGAGTGTGCATCTCCAGGAAAAGCCAGATTTGGCCCAGTTACTGTCAAAGCCCAAAGGCGTGGTGAGCATCCCAGCCTTTCCCAAACCCTGACCCCACCTACCAGGTATTCAGCCATGTGCCAGGCTCAGGGGGCATCTGGGACCTAGAACTGATCCCCAGGGAAACTTAGATGCAGAGTGGTACAGGCAGCAGCGTGCTGACATCTGGGGGTGATACGGCACTGAGGTGGATAAAAGCCAAGCGTGTGCAGTCAACACACACCTGTCGCCAGAGTGAGCCAAGCCTAGGACCTGGGAGGGTGAGAAAACCAGTGTGTGTGCTGGGGGAGGAGGGGGTCCACACATCTGTCATTGAGACAGGTTCCAGAGCCTAACGGGAGCGAGGAAATAATACTCAGGGAAGAAAACAGGTGGGGGTTTATTAAAGCAAGTTTCCCAAAAGTAACAAAAGGGAATCCAGCTCCAGCAGAGAGTAAAATATTCTGTGAAGCCACAGTTAAAGCGGTGCTACAGTGACGGAAAACAAGAACTCCTAATCAATGTGACAGAAGTAAAAAGGATAGAATTAGACCCAACCAGGGGGTGGACATGTACCGTGATTAAGGAGCGCGTTTAATTTATGCCAGGTATCACATGATGTGATCTACACTCAATCTTTGCCACAATCCTGGCAGGGAAATACTATGATCCTGTTTCACAGCGGAGAAGACAAGCTCAATTTAAGCAACATGGTTATGGGTCACAGAGCTAGGAAGTGGCAAAGCCCCAATCTTAACTCTGCCAAAGCTCATGCTCATCACAACTACTCTATTTTGTCTCTTCTTTTAGAAACAAAGAGACAAAGACCAATTATTTAATAAACAGAATGGGGACAAGAGGCTTATCCTGTTCCCATTTAGGAATACTGGACTAGATTCCCACTGCAAGACACTCGCCCAGATTCACCGCGAACGGATTAAAGAGTTAAGCATAGAAAGTCACGTTATAGGGAAACAATCAGAAAGCAGAACAGAATGTTTATCAGATCCGTGGAGGTTGGATGACTTCCCTCAGCCCTTGAAGCAATCGCAGAGAAAGAGAGATTGACAGATTCAAATATATATGCATTAATATCTCCTGTGGAAGGAAACATAATAAAACCAAAATGAAAAGGACATAGGACTAAGAAAATATCAGCAGCAACGATGAGACGGTTAATATATACGACGCAGAAATGGCTCAGTCAAATTAAACAGAAAGCAAGATGCTGATAGACAAAAAGACATGGGATTCAAACAGAAAAGTCACGGAGAGGCAAAAACAGCCCTTGATTCAGTGGCAAGGGGAGAATGCACATCAAATAAGCCTACCATGTGTATAATGAAACGGGGGTATTTCTCGCCCCAGCTAACATGGAAAAACTGTTCTAGATTACTGGAAAGCAATGGAGGCCACCTCTGAGCAGACAGATGGCCAGAGGCAGGGGACAAGGACCAAGCACCCTGCTTGCTGCCTCAGAGAACAGTGCCTCACCACGCTGCCCATTTGTCTCAAGTACACCCCATCCTGCTTCAAACAGCCTTTTGCACTGAGTGTCAGGGATGGTTCTAGTGATGTATAGGTGTACAGTTTTTGTACTGCTGAAGCTTACGGTCTAGTGAGGGGGACAGGACCAGGAATTAGCATCTGGGTGAGTGGTAAATATACAGGCAGCCAGGTTCATGAGCCTAGTCAAAGGCCATGCAAAAAGACCTCCCAGAAGAGATGGCTTCTAAGCAGATCTATCTATAGAATGTACAGAATTAGCCAGGTGAGGAGAGAGGGCAGAGGGGAGAGGCCAGGGGCAACAGCATTCACCATGCACAGCCACCCTGGGAAGTTGAGACAAAGCCCAGAACGTGAGCTACACACGACAAAGTGGCCTCTGGCTTCTCCACTGGGGAACAAGACCCCAAGCAGGGTTTGGACAGGGAGGGCAGAAACATTGGCTAAAGTAACAGGAAGTAAAACAGTGTGGCAGGGATTCAAAGATAGAAATTGATCTCGATGGCTAGAATGGGAAGTAGCTCTGGAGCCAGAATAAAACCACAACAGCCCCAGAGCATTTTGCAGAATACAGCCTGGAGATAAACAAAAATTGCCAAGAGCAAGGGATCACCCAGGAGTCAGAAAGAGGGGTGACTCAGGCAGTGCGCAAACCCTAATTTCCTCTCTTTGGTCACACACTTCCTTCTCATTTCTTTTTCTGATGATTCATTTAAAAAAAAAATTCCCCTTTTAAATTCATACCAAAAAGGTTTGAGTACCTGGGCTCACCCTGCCCCAGGCTTTCACCTCTGCGCCTGAGCCAGCAAAACCCAACCTAACCCCAGATGACGCCCTGAGAGGAAGGCAGAGGTTTCTGGCTCTGTTATGGCTGTCAGAGCCCCCTTGACCTCTCCATGTCCTGGGAGGGTTTCAGCAGAACCTCACACGCAAGATCTACAGCCCTCAGACAGAACCCATGCAGTTTCAGAATTCAGAATTGGTTTGGATTTCAGAAAACTATTGAAGTGAAAATTCTGCAAATTCTGCAAATTCTGTTGCAGCTTCAGAGGGGCCTGGAACAACACCTGCATATTTCTGGAGTGGAACAAGTTGGGGTAAGTGAAGATGACAAAAAGCCTCACATCAATTCAGGTCATGTTTGGGGCCAAATGAGTCTGCAGCATATTTACAAAACCACTTATGGTTGCAAAGCTTTCTGGATTTCCGATGAGGCAGTTTCGGGCTGAATCAAGCACTGGAACCCATGTGCTAGGCTCTTGTTGGGGGGCATGCCCATTTCACAGATGAGGAAACTGAGGTTCAGAAAGCTAAAGGGAACTTCTCAAGTTTCCACCTCTCACAACTAGTAGGTAGTTGAGCTAGGGTCCTATTCAGGCCCCATGTCTTTCCACCCACCGTCATGGATCCTTCAGGGGGTGAAATGGCAGGCAGAACATCGAACATTATGGGCAACATCGGGAACACAGGGAGTGGGCAAGGCCAAGTACAACAGGAACATAGGAGGCCACTCAGGCACCTAAAGAAATCTCCCCACACTGCTCCTCAGAGGGGCTGCCTTCTGAGGTAGGTCCAGGAGCATCCAGCCATCTGCAGAGGTTTTGAGTTCCCTGCATTTTCCCACAGATGTTTACTGAGTGCCCACTTCATGCCAGCCCCTGTCCTGGGGGCCAGGACACAGCGAGACAATGTCCCAGCCCCTGCAGGGCTCAGGATGCACTGAGGAAGACAGGCAACAAGCAAGCAAACACAAAAGTGGCTACAAATTGTGATAAAGTCTATAATGCAGAGATGGAGGGTGGAGGGAGATATACTCCAGAAGGTCCCTCTTGAGTGGTGACATTTCAACCTTTAAGGAGCCTTGAAGGAAGAGAAGGAGCCTGTCAGGCAATAAGCAGTGTGGGAGTACTGCAGGCAGAAGGAGTGGTACATGCAAACTCCCTGAGATCAGTGAGTAGAGGGCCCTCACATGGGGACAGAATGATGTGTCTGGACACAGGAGGTAGAGGGATGGGGTGAGGACAACATGTGGTCCCCAAGCCACGGTAAGGCACTTGGATTTCACCCCCAATGGGAAGCTCTTGAGAGTTTTTTATAGGGGAATAACATGCCCTGATTTGTTTTAAAAGACGACTCAGGCAGCCATGTGGAAGATGGATTCTGAGTCTCCATTTCATGGACCTCAGTTTTCTCATCTATTAAATGGGTTCGTGAGAAACCTTGTGAAAAGCATAGCCAAGCGGTATCTGGCACAGAGTTGACTCCCAGAAGGTGGGAGAATGAAGACGGGGTCATCTAACCTAGTCACAGGTGGGAGAACCCAGTCATAGGTCATCCATAGTCACCCCCCTGCTCAAAACTCTTCCAAGATTCCTTACTGTCCTCAGGACAAAGACCTACCTCTATCCCCAGGTGCTGTGGTCCTGCTTGACCTGGTCCCTGCTGCTTTCTCTAGCCCATCCCTCCTCCCCTCACTGTCTCTCACTGGCCTCTACTCATCTACCAGCTGAGCCACTCTTGTATCATGCCAGGGCCCTGTTGCCAGAGCAGAAGGCCTCCTTTACACTGGTCTTACCATCAGCCTCCCCCTCCTTCCTGGGCACCCAGCCTAGGCCAGCCCTGACCTGAGCAATGAGGTGAAAAGACAGTATTAAGAGATCCCATTACCTGTGCATGAACCTGAGGACAGAGGGGTGCGAGGAGCCTGGCAAGAACACAGGAGGAAGGGGCTGGTTCTATCTGAGTGGACAAAGAAGGCTTCCAGGCCATGGACCTCAAATTGGTTTCTGATTTAAGATAATATATCAGTTTACTGTTGTTGCTGTCAAAAATCAACACAAACTTGGTGGCTTGTAACAATAAATGAGTTATAGTTCTAGAGGCCAGAAGTCTGAAATCAATCTCACTGGGCTAAAATCAAGTTTTCATCAGAGCTGGCTGTTCTGGAGGTTCTGAGAGAAAATCCATGGCTTTCCCCGGCACTGGTGGACACCCACATCCCTTGGCTTGTGGCCCCTTCCTCCATCTTCAAAGCACAGCACTCCAGCCTCTGCTTCCCTCCACTGGCTCTGACTCCTCCTGCCTCCCCCTCTTGTAAGGTCCCCGGTGATGGCATCGGCCCAGCCAGATCACCCAGGATCATCTCTCCACCTCAAGAGCCCTAACTTAATCCAGTTCCAAAGCTCCTTTTGCCACTTAAAGGTAACATTCACAGGTTTTAGAGATTAGTACCTGGAACTATTTAGGGGCCATTATGTAGCCTACCACATTGAGTTCCACCAGGCTACTGATGAAATATGCCTCAGTTTCCCTGTGTCTGAAGAGGGCAGGGAAGGAAGTACCTGCTGTGTAGACTTTATTTCTGCTCCCACTCCTGGCTTGTCTCCCCTTCCTGGCACATGAGCTACTACACTTTGGCTCCCTTGCCATTTACAGGGGCCACACATCCAGTTTAGGCCAATGGGCTAAGAACAGAAATGGCATGGTCTTCTTCCACATGGACACACAGAAAAGGAAACATGAGCTCTCCAGGCTCTCTCTGTAGGACCAGCAAAGTTCCAATGGTCAAGATTCGATGAACCTACAGCCCTGAGTGATTCCATGGAGCAGAGCCCAACTCCCTACCTCTAAGCTTACTGTCGTGGGACATGCAGTAAGACCAAAAATAAACCTTCCTTGTGATGAGCAACTGAGAGTTGGGGAGCAGTTTGTTACTGCAGCATAGCCCAGCCGAACTTGACTAACATACTCAATTAATAAGTTAAATAACAACAACCATTCACTGTCCATCTCCTATGAGTCAGGCACTTTCCCTACTTTACACATAATCTTCATAATCACTCACCAAGCAAAGTCAGAATTATTCATTTCAAAGTTGAGGAAACTGAAATACAGAGAGGTGGAGGTGAAGGCCAGACCCCTGGGAACAGACAGAGCTGGGATTCAGACCCTGACGAGCGCAATTCCAAAGCCAAATTCTTAACTGCTTGGAGGGGCTCCTCCTACAAGGCACCCCAGGTTTCCAGAGCTTTCTATGGCCCTAGATAGCTGCCACTTCAAGGGTCACCAGGGACTTCTAGCCAATGCAGGTGAATCCTGGGCCCAGAATCCTCAATGATAATGTGAGTCCAGCCTTGGGTCCTGCAACCCTGAAACAAAAATGACCCCTACCCCAAATCCAGCCTGAGCCTCTTTTGATCACTGGAATGGCTCTCATTCACACACCCGGGCATCCAGGTACCAACAGGGTATTTGTTGCACATGTGCTTGGTGCCAGGCCCTACTCTGGGAGCCTGGGAGACAGCAGTGCACAAAGCCCCCTGCAGTTTACACTCTAGCATGGGAGGCAGAAAACAAGCAATGCACACAGTTGGTAAGTAACTTACATAGTATGTTAGAGGCTACAAGTACTATGGAAAGAAGCAGTGGGAGAGGGAAAAGGGAGGACGGGGATGGAGGGTAGCAAGTTTAAACAGGGTGGCCAAGGTGGACCTTGTGGGGGAAGCAATAGTGGAGCAAAGATTAGAAAGGGGGGTGTGAGTGAGCAGATATGTGGGGAGAGAATTCCTGGCTGCCAGACAGGCCTGTGTGAAGACGGGAGGGTGGGAGGGCTCAGCAAGGTGGGCAGAGCAAGCTGGGGGAGGGGGCAGAGGGAGGAGAGGCTAGAGAGGCAGCTGGGGCCAGAGTGCGCTCGCAGATGGCACTGAGATTACCCCTCCCGGAGAGAGGAAGCAGCACTTTTTCCACTGGCCTTATCTGATGCTGTGGTTGAAGGAGCCAGTGAGGGCAGGCTCAAGGGGCTGCGGGGCTCGGCACAGCCGAGGAACCTCAGCAGAGCCTCAGAGCAGCGACATCCGCTCAGCCTGTGGCTTCTGCTTGTGGCTTCTGCATCTCAGGTTGTCCCAATGGCTGCTATTTTCGCTCCTGTCTGGGGTTCCATGGAGGGCTCCTCTCTGCACAGTTTGGGTTTGCTCCACCCAGAGCAAGGAGCAGGTAGGGGTCATCTAAACACCCTAAGAGTCCTTGGGGGACAATGACTATCCAGCAAGTGGGAAAGAGGAGAAAATCTGTCATATGTGTCATCTTGTCAATCCTCATTAACCTCCAAGCTCAGAGAGGTTAGGTGGCTTGTCTAAAGTCACACAGCCAAAACAAACCACACACTGAGGATTCTGCTCCAGCCTGTCTGAGTTTGTAGGTCTTGAATTTGCAGGGAGGTCTTTGCATTTACTACCTAAATTAATGTTTCCCAAGCAGATCCTCTGTGCTTTCCAGGCTTTCAAAAGATGTGAGAATAAAGGTGCATCTCCACAGGTGACATCTTCCCAGAGCATCAACAGCCCTGGTGAGGAGGACCATGATAAGGTGGGCACAGGGAAGGGGCCCCTGTCACTGGGTTCTCAGGGGGCAGAGAAGGCTCCTCAAAAGCCAAGATGTTGCATCCATGTCTCCAAGAATGAGCAAGAGTTCAGGGGGTAAAAGAAACCATCCTGGACAAAAGGGTTCCAATAAACAACATCAGGAGGGATGACTGCTTGGCCAGTGGGGGAGAGGCTTTAGGAAGGAGCAGGCCAGTGATTCTGGAGGAGGCAGAAGCTCACCGGTGTGGTGCAAAAAGTGAAATCAGACAGGTGCCCCAGCCCCCGGGGGAACAGATCCAGCAGATGACAAGGGAGGTCCAAGAAAAGACTTCAAGCAGGGGCTGTGTGCATCAGGTGGTTCATGGGGCTCTGCTGGCAATTGCATGAGCAGACTCAGAGGGGCGGGTGGGGACAGGAGACCACGCAGGAGGCTCCTGAAGCCACCCAGGTGAGGGGTAATAGCAAAGTGGGAGCTGTGATTGCACCCTGAGGGCAGAGCCAGCAGCACACACAGGGGAATGAGATGCAGAGAGAGAGGCAGACAGATGGCTCAAGGACAACTCCAGATCTGTGGCTGAACCCACGCAGGGAAAGTCAGTTTACTGAGATGGGCACAAAGAGGCAGGGGTGTGGCTGGGAGGGAGGGGGCGTGAAGCAACAAAAGGGCCATTTGGAGTCATGCTTCCTCCCAGATGAGTCCTCTGGAGGTGAGGACTTGCAAATCAGAGCTGCCCTTCCACACTGACACCCCCCATATGAAGGTCTCACCTGTTCCTCACAGCAAGTGAGACCCAGAGCAGGTTAGTGCATCGCCTCAGGTCTTCAGGCTAGAAATGCAGGCCCACCTGATTTTTCCTCTGGCTCCTCTCACAGACACTCAACAGCAGGAGGTCCCCAAGGCCCTCCCTGGGGCCTGGGAGAAGCAAGAGAATCTACCCCCAACCTGTGATGCTTTGGGCCTTTGCAACTGTGCACACACTTTAAGCATTTGCCAGGCCCCCTGGCAGGACAGAGATGGCGGCTCCTGGGCTGCCCCTGGACCCCCTTCCCAGCTGGGCTAGAGCCACTGCCCTGCCTCTGCTCCCAATTTCATTAATTACTGGTTTGTTAATGCACAAGACAGTGGGGGGAGAGTCAGTTGGGATGCCGCCAGCCCCAGAAAGGAAATTAATTTCCAACACAAAGCGCATCCTCCCCTGGAGGCTCCCCACATGCCCCTGATCTCCAGCACTGCTGAACTGCAGGGCCGTGGGACCAGCCAGAACTATTCTTAGGAGAGAATCGGAGACCCAAAGAGGATGAAGAACTTGCCCAAGATCACCCAGCAATTAAGTAACAGCAGGAAGAGTCCTGTGACTTGTGCTTCCCACTCCTGGGGCACCTTCATTCTTCCTCCAAATATCCAGGGAGTCCAATCAGACCTCCTGGTCCCAGTCAAAGGCTCGCCAGAGTCCCTCCCCCCCAGGAAGAGAGACCACATTCATTTCCTGAGCACCAAACACATGCTTTATGCATCTTATCCCACTTCATCCTCCTAACAGTCCATCATTTTGTTTTTTGTTTTGTTTTGAGATGGAGCCTCAAGCGGTCCCCCTGGGTAGAGTGCTATGGCATCACAGCTCACAGCAACCTCTAACTCCTGGGCTCAAGTGAGTCTCCTGCCTCAGCCTCCCAAGTAGCTGGGCCCATAGGCTCCGGCCCCAATGCCCAGCTATTTTTTGGTTGCAGCCATCATTGTTGTTTGGCGGGCCCAGGCTGGATTCAAACCCACCACCTTAGGTGTATGTGGCTGGCGCCTTAGCCACTTGAGCCACAGGCGCCAAGCCCAGTCCATCATTTTGTAGGTGAAGGGACTGGCTCAGAAGAGTAAGGTGACCTGCCTGAGGTCACACAGTAAGCAAGGAGTAAAGCCCATGGCTCAAATGAGGTCTTAATACCCGGGTTGAGCGTCTGCTCTCTATGCAGGGAATTAAGGGGTGGTGGAGGCCATTCTCCAGCCACACTCTCCCTCTCTTCTCAGGCCTTCCCCCCAGCCCAGGGCTCTCAGCAGAATGCTGGTTGTTGGCCGGCTGTTTCCCCAAGACCCCATCAATATAATACTGAGGACTGGTCTGGTATTTGGTACGTTATTCAGGAAGGGTTAGAACTAAAAGAATCCATTCTGCTTCAAGATGGCCAGTCAGTCCCTGTGATGACTCCTCCCCCAGTCAAGAACTCATGAAAGTAACCAGAGACGCAAAGAAATTGCTACCTGCCAGGTCTATAGAATGAACATGGTCCTGCATTGGTGCTTCCTAAACAGAGCCCAGAGCACTACGGGAGAGCTCTCTGGGTCATACACACGCACAGCCACAAACACATGCCCCTGTGTGAGCCACATCCTCTTCCCAGGCTGAGCCAATGTTCTGGGTCATTTGTTCATTTATTCATTCATTCAATATTGGTGCAAAGTGTTAGGTCGTGTGTGTGGTCATGTGTGTGCTCATGTGTGTGTATACATACTTATAGACATAAACACACATACATACACAAGTGTATACACAATCATCACAACACAGGGCAGTGGGTATCAGTGTCCCTATTTTATGGATGAAGAGACTGAGATCTGGAAGCCTCCAGGAGCCTGCCCTGTGCCACAGACCATATCTGCAGCAGAGCTGAGATTTGAATGTAGTACCTAACCCAGTCCCGGGTGCACAGTAGGCTCTCAGTAGCTACCTCCTCTGTGGCCAGCTGGCTCCAAAACCTACCCTAGCAGACCTGAGCCTGCTGCCTCTTGCTCACTCAGACCCAGGGTGGAGAAAGGGAAAATCGTCACAGGAGGCACAGGAGCTCTGTCTCTCGGTTTCTTGATTCACCGGGATGCTCCAAAAATGAGGGAAAACAGACCTGAGAAGGAGGATTCTGTTTCCAAGGCACACATGCTTAAAGCCAGATTTTCACCAACTGTGATTAATCAGAGCACCAGAAGAGGTCGGGCGTCCTGGGCTGCTGGGTACAGCACTATCAACAGCAACAAGCCCTGCCCCCAGCCCAGCCAACTCCCATCACCAAGACAGCCTGGCAGGACAGCTGGGGCAGTCATTCGTGCTGGGGTTCTGCCCTCGAGATCTCTGCCACCCATTACGTGCCTGTGTTTGCCCCCACAACTGTACCTAGGTCCTTCCTTATTGGCTGCTGTCTTTACTTCTGCAAATGTATGGCAAGCGGAGATCCCGACTGGTTATTTTTCAGTATCCTTACTTCACAAAAGGAAAAGGTGGCATTCGTTACATTTGGGGAGGAATTCCTATAGATTCCCCAAACCTTCAAATGCAATGGAAGGGGCAGCTGAGACTTTGTTCCTGGTGACATCCCTGGCTTTTCCTCACCTGGATACCTGGGTGAGGTTCCCACTCCTCAGCCAGGGTACCTTCTGGCTGTCTCCCTCACTGCTCTCATTGTTTCCAGCCTGAATCAGCCAGACCCCTCAATCCTCAACTGGCCTGCCCACTGCAGGGCATGCTAACTGAATGAATGAATGCTTCCTGAGCACCCTAGGCACCCAGACCACAACCTGACTCTGCTCTCCGGAGGCCAATCCCAGCCTCCTCTAGAACGCCTTTTCAAGAAGGAGCTGCCAAGTGCAAGCCTCCTGGACCATCCAAAGCATCTTCATTCCAGAATGTGACAGGCACCAGTCCAGGTCCCTGCCTGCCCCCACCCAGGCATCATCTGTCCTCAGCCCACAGTGACGGCCTGATCACCTCCACCCCGGGAGGCGGGAGGCACCCACCGCTTACCTTCTGCGGAAACACACCTGCAATGCACCAGTGTCTTCCAAGTAGAAGGAGCCCGAGTCTCATTCCACAGAAGCCCAGGCAGCGAGAGAACGCGCCCGCGACAGCCTCTGTACGATTCTGCTGCATAATCAGCAGAGAAAGAGAAAAAATGCCAGAAATAGCAAGCTTTATAAGCCCTCCTGACAACTCTTGGTCCTCTATTGGCTGGAGGCCCGGCACCCCCACCCCCCATCCCGTTCCTATAAGGTGAAATGGAAAAACCTGTTATTTAACCTCTTTTATCAAAATCCATCTTCTATCCCAATTTGGGCCTGCATGCTCGGAGCTCCTAGTGGCGGTCTCCACGCCAGGTCTCAGGGAGCAGAAGGGGAGGTAGCCCCTGTCTCAGCACAGCTCCACGTCATTTGTGGCTTCAGAGCCTTCCCCACTCACGCACGCTGCCTTGGGAGCCGCGTTGCACTGGAAGGGCCTTCAGAAGGCAATTTGGCAGCACCTGTCAACACGTGAAACTTACACGCCTTTTCATTCAGCAATTAGACTTCGGAGCATCCATCCTGAAGAGATACCTGCACTCAGTGCATGGATGCACGCCCATGCATGCTGCTTGTTCCAGAGAGAATTAGAGATAGCTAACTGTCTAGAGTCAGGGTCTGGCTGAATACTCTGACATACATCCCTTCTATGGAATGTGATGGACTGAGGAAGGCCGGTAGGTGCCGATTTGGAGCTGATCGGGAGAGAAAGTCAAGGACATGGTCCCGTTTTCATGAAAAACAATAACTCTGCGCGTCTTTGGATATGCAGTATAAAAGATAGCCAGGCTGTTAACAGTGGTTACACCGGGGAGAAATGAGGTCTTTCCAGTTGCTGCTTTTTCCTTTCTTGTTTCATTTTTTTTCTTTACCACAAGCATTTATTACATTTGTAATTTAAAACAAAACATAGGAGCCTCCCTTGGTTCCTTCCCACTCTTCTGAAGCCAGCAGGCCAAGGGCAAAGGTCACCCACCACAAGCCTTAATTGGGCTTGGGACCCCACTGGCCTGAGGCATTATGTGTCTCCCAGCAGCCGCCTCAGCTCTCACACAAGCAGCTAAATTCCGACAGAGCTGAGTTCAAATCTTAGCTGTGGCTGCTGGGGCAGCTGACTTCCCCCCCGCCTCGGTTTCTTCACTTACAAAATAGGGGAAAGAGTACCAAGGCAATGTCACGTGCTGTGCAGGTGCTAGTTAACCAATTTTAATGTTTTGGACACTTCAGAAGCAATGAAGTCTGCTGAAAGAAGCATTACAAAGCTGAGAGTATGCCGGACTGAGTGAGAAGAATCCTGGGAAAATCCCTCATTACTCAACACTAGAGCAATCAACCAAGCGACAGAGGGAAGAGGCTGGGGAAGAGCATGTTCCATGTGACGAAGGGGGCTGACTTCCCCCGTGTCCAGAGGAGGAGGGTACCAGGTGGAAGGGGTGATTGGAAAAGACCAAGAACCAAGAACCTTTGCTTCCCAGCCCCCGTATCCATCTCATGCTGTTCCCTCCGTCTGATTCTTCCCCAGACCTTCCCACAACTGACTTCTCACCCTCCCAGCTCTGCTCTCAGATCTCCTCTCTCTCCAGAGCAGGCACCTCTGATCTCAACTGCACCCAAATCATTTTCTCCACAGCACCCTCATCCAGCCAACTGGTGTCTGTTCATTTTTTTGACGGTTTCGGTTTCTGTGTTTATTATTCATCTTCTTCGTTAGATCAATGAACTCTAAGCTCCTTGACGACCAGGATCATTGGTTTTGCTCATTTTCAGGTCCCAGCTCCCAGCACAGAGCCTGATACACCGTGGGTGGTCAATGAATGAAAGTACACAAAACCCATAGATCCAGAGCCAAGATCCAAGCTCATGGAGCTTGTCTGAAGGAAAAAAAAAATGCAGATTTTGTACCACAATACAAAGATGGACGGAAATTTTAGACACACTGAAGAATTAGAAACACAAACACACAGCTATATAGGTGGTCGCGGAAACTATTCATGAACATTTATTTATATATGCTTAGGATGGGAAAGAACTTCCTAGGCCCACGTATGTGTGGACAAGGATGTTTACTGCATCATTATTCATAAGAAAATGGAAATGAGACACTAAAGTCCATTGACAGGGGATTGGTTAAATAAATCATGGCCCTCCATACAAAGGAATACTATGCAGCCATGAAAAATGATGGGCTTTTGTTGATGCAGAAATAAGCCCATATCATTTGTTGCATATTAAATTTGTTCACCGGAGACCAGAGAGTCTGTAAAAATTCTTCAATTGTCATTTACTCATTTATTTATTCATTCACTTAACAAGCATTTTCTGTTTCCTCTGTCTGTTCCCTATCCCCATGCAGGTCACAGTTCTAGATGCTGGAGCAATGTATAAGAGGACACTGTCCCTGCCCTCCAAGGCATCTAGCTTACTCCTGTGGGTGAGCAATTATGAGATAGCAAAGAGTGCTCACAGCTGAGAGCCTCAGGGGGGTTGGCTGAACGAGGACTTCACCAAAAAGGTGTCATTCAAGCTGGGATTTGAAGGAGGGAAAGAATTGGGATATAGAGAGAGGGAAGGAAGCATTTTTTTTTTTATTAAATCATAGCTGTGTACATTAATGCAATTACAGGGTACAATGTGCTGGTTTTATATACAATTTGAAACTTTCATCAAACTGGTTAACATAGCCTTCACCGCACTTTCTTAGTTATTATGTTAAGACATTTACATTCTACACTTAATAGATTTAACATGCATCCTTGTAAAATGCACCATAGGTGTGGTCCCACCAATGACCCTCCTTCCACCCATCCTCCCTCCTCCCTTCCCTCCCCCCGCCAAGGAAGCATTTTAAGAGGAAGACTTGACACCATGGGACAAGTACAAAAAGTCCCTGCATTCTTCATCACTAACTGAACTTGACCATCTATCTGCAGGAGCTACGCCAGGGAGCAGAAGATTCTGGACTTCATTTTGCCACATGTGCTGGGAGGAAGAATATCAGAGTCAAGACCACACTGTCCACAGGTGTGAAGGTGAGGAAGCAGCCTCTTGACCCTGCAGCCCCATGGGGGAGAGAGGGGTGGGGCAGGTGCAGCCACCTGCTGGGTTGGATAATGGAGGCTCAGCAATGTGAACCCCAGAGTGTGGGACTGGATTCCAGATGTGGCGCCGAGGTATCCAGTGTGGTGGGAGGAGGTTCCCCTCTCTGTGGACACTCTGCTCAGCTCCATCTAGGGTGAAGCTAGGGAGAGGCCCCCACGCCTTGAAAGAACTCAGCATTTTTTATTTTTATTTTTATTTTTCAGATTCTGAGGCAACTCGATGGTTATGGTTCAAAACAAAGAGAAATGACTCAGCTTCCTGTGGAGGAGCTGCAGCCCTTTTGGAAAGATATTTCTGTTTTAATGCTCCTCTCTGTCCTCAGCCACACAGGCAGGTGGTCCAGGGTGCTTATTTTCTTGCTGTTCAACTGTCCCCCCGGGTGAGGGGCAGGGACAATAGCCAGGCTCTGGGGCCATACTTCTGGGCTTGAATCCTGCCTCTACCCCTTCCTTATCCAGAGAACCCGGACAAAGTTATATCCTCCATGAGCCTCTGTTTACTAATCTTAAGATGGGAATCACTATTCCTTCCTGGTATGAATATTTGGCAAAACAGCTGCCACCGATGAAAAGGGTCTGGTCCAGCCTATAATTATCATTGTTAATATCAACAGCCACCATGCTGAGGGTCTGTGGTGCCTAGATTATCTGATTCAGTCTTCATGCCTGCACAGCACAAGTCCCCATTTTACAGATGAGGAAACTGAGGCCCAAAGCAGTGAGTTGACTTGTCTTTTCATCTCATGAAAGTCAGCACACACAGCTCAGACCAACTCACAACTGAATCTGCACAAGCCTTTCCCGTTGACTCTCATTCCACGGGGGGCTCAGGAACTTTTCTTCCTCCAGGTACTGAGGAACCAACGAAGGACTGAGCCCTTCTTGGGGGACCCCAAGGAGAGGCATGAAGCTGTTCAGGGAACCCCCTCCCAAGTCTAGGGAAAACTCCGAAGCTGAAGAGGGGGCAGGCTCATGCAAATCAAAAGAAGAGGACTTTAAAATGACCCATCATCCAAATGGCCCCCCTACGCCATGACGCTAACACTGAGTCTCTCAAGTCTTTCTAGAACTCACTTAAAAAAACAAACCTGATGCAGGTGAATACAAGGTAACCCGAGTCAGCCGCGAGCCAAGTTTCTATCCCCTCTTCCCTTCACCCTGAAGCACGTGCTGACAGAGCAGCCTTAATAGTAACTGCCTAATTTTAAACCCTGTGATTAGCGGGGTTGATTTCCACGGAACCTTCCTTTCACTGCACCGAGAACCTCTCATGAGCAGTAATTGCCAAGTTCAATTTTAGCTCTGTCATGCCCAACCATCAGTGCTAACTAAGGCGGCTGCTTCATCGCCAGGTAAGCTGGTAATGAAGTCGGCTTCACAGCTTAATTTCACAATATTGTGATGCCCCCGTCAGCACCCGTTAAGTGTTGAGAAGCTTGGAGCTACTATTAAACAAATCACACCCGAGGGACGAGGGACATGACTAAAGCTGCTCTGCGCCTCTCAGGTGGCCTGCCCAGCCCCTCATGCCCACGATGTGGTTGCTAATCCCATGCGCCTCTTAAACTCAAAGCACAGACCACCACAGGCCCGGGCCACCCCCCCGAGGGTGTCCTTCTCCCTGCTGCCTTGGTCTCTGCAGTCACCTCCTGTTTCCTTCCCATCCCTACCACCCTGGCCCTCACTCTTCTGGCCTGGATCCCCAAACCAGCCTGTTAGCTCACTCTCTCCCATTCATTTTCCAGACCAATCAGTAGAGCTTTCTTGAAGAAAAAAAAAATGTGGCCCCCTATCTGCCGTTCCCCATCTGAAAGCCTTCAGGGAGCCCCACTGTCCTCAGGGTAGAAAGCACTTTCTTCTAAGGCTCCCCATGATCTCACCCTGCACCAAGCTCTCAGACTCACAGCCCAAGGACTCTCCTGCCCCAAGCTCCACACACCCCTGGGCTGATCACCCTGGTAAACAAGTCCATCCAACTTCATTTTCCTTAGAAAAAAATGTCTCAGCCTTGACTTCCTGCCCCATAAGGACAGCAGGAAACCTCTGCAGAACAGGTCAGAGGTCAACAGGTCAGCTTGGCATGACCTCTGGGGTCTCTCAGCAGCAGCACTGGCTGAATCTTTGGGCCACATTGTATAAATGCCCCATAAGACACTCTTAGCAAGCACCTGCTGTGTCCTGGGCACTGGTCTTGTCTCTTTCTCCTTCAATCCTCCAGCAACCCAGAAAAATGAATTAGCTGCCTCATCTTTCCGGTGGACTTACAGGCTCAGAGAGGTAAAGTAAGCTCCCAAGGCCACACAGCTTCCAAGCTGCAGGGTAAGAATTCCAACTTACATCTGATTATACAGATGGTCTCCCCAAATGAGCCTTCATCTGTCTTCCAACCACACTGTGGGGACTCATTTGTGGGGCTCATGGGCAGTGCCACATTCCAGTCTCATTTTGTTAAAATGCCTGGTTGGCCTTGACATTGTCCTATTATTAATCAGCCCGACCCTCTCCACATACACTCTGCCCCTGGCTGGAATCTGGCAGCAGAACTGTACTCTGGCATGGCTGAGTTTGGGCTGACATTTGCTGGCTGACCTTTGCTGGCTTCAGCTTTTGCCCAGAAATTGACGGGAGCTACTATAGACTTGGGTTTGGTCCTTTCTTTTCGCCCAGCTTCTCCGGTCCCAATGTGATGAAACTTCTGTGCAAACCTTGACACAAATTAAAGTAGATGTGATTATTAGCTCCATTTGACAGAGGAGGAAACTGAAGCACAGGGAGGTTAAGTAACTTGCTAGCCGTGTACACTTGGTAACTGTCAGAGACAGGATTGGAACTGAGGTGCTGGGCCCTTCCAGAGATGCCCGCCACACTACGCTGTCCACTGAGTCAGGGACTCTCTTATTTTATTTATTTATTTATTTATTGCAGTTGTTTGGCCAGGGCTGGGTTTGAACCCACCACCTCCAGCATAAGGGGCCGGCACCCTACCTTTTGAGCCACAGGCACCACCCAGACTCTCTTATTTTACAGATAAGGATGCTGAGCTTCTGAGAGACAAGGGGTTTGCCCAAGCCGGGACTCTGATATCCAGTCTGGAAGGCTGCAGGAGCAGAAGGTGAGGCCAGGAGTTCTAGGTAGCCCTACCTACAACTTCCAGCTAAAGAAAGACCAAGCTTCCAGGAGCAAGGGAAGAGGTCCTTCCCACCAGAGGTGCACAAAGAGGCCACAGGGCAGAAACACAAGGGCTGGGAAACCTCCCTTGTCTTCAAGGCCACCTCACCTACTGCCTCTTCACCACCTCCCTGGACCCGCTGTGCTGGGGGCAGGCGTCACAGGCCAGGAGCCTCCACACAGGGAGCTGACAAAAGCTCTATCCTTGCCACGTTGGTGACTGAGCCCCCACATCAGCTAAAGATGGTATGAAAATAAGTTCTGCTGCATGAAGACACGAGTTCAAATCCCAGCCCTGCCAGTTACTGGGTAAGGGGCTGAGGCCTTAAGACCTCCACCTCTCTGGACATCTGGAGCCTGAAAGAGCCCGCAGGCCCAGCGCCCACCCTACCAGAGCAGATTTCCCACTGTCTCGGCGCCCACTTCCGCAGCATGCCGGCAAGCCCTTCTACTGCATCTATTAGGAGGCGGTGGAGGGCTAGCGAGGGTAGGTTGCTTTGACTTCCAGGACAAGACTTAAAAGTAAAACCAAGTAACGATAAAATTTCAGTTGAACAGCAACCCAGAGTCAGGAATGATTTTTCTAGAACTTCTCAGTCCCATATTAGGCAGGAAGGGAGGGCTAAGGGAGTCCCATAGGTCAGCGCACAGCCAGTGGAGTCGTGAGTGGCCCCTGTATCTGTGGCAGGCCCTTCTCCTGGCCTCCACTGGGATGGGCTGCCAGCCCACGTGACACTTCCCGGTTGCCATGGTTTCTGTTTATTCTGAGGAAGACAGCTTCATTGACACCCAGAGCCTGGTAAGAGGAGTGTTCGCTTCTCTCCACTGTGCAGTCACCACGGTCCCTGCATTGTCCTCAGCCACACACAGACAAGAGCCTGGTGCACATGAGCAAGGGGACTACCATTAACTCAGGCCCACAGGCCCCTCCTCTCTTGACCCACCGAGGATGGAGCTGCCCCCCCCTTCCAGATCAGGAAACCGAGGCTCAGGGCTGGGCAGCAAATTGCAGAGTCTCATGGCTGTGTCAGCGAGAAGCAGAGATTCACACTCAGATTTGTCTGACTTGCCCCGTGTTTCCAATCTGTACTGGCTCATTTCTGATCCTTATCTTGGCTCTCAGCCCTGCCAGGACTCCTCAAAACCACAGCCCCTGCTGTGCCTTTAGAGGACCTGTGGAAGGCTCTAGAGACAACAAAGGCAGCTCCCAGGAGGATTCAACCATCAGGGCCCCACCCAGGACGGCCGTCCCAGCCTGAAACACGGACGGCCATCCCAGCCTGAAACACGAACACAGCGGCTGTTTTAAGGTTAGAGGCCCAGAATGTGCTGGGGGGGGGGGGGGGGCTAAGGATCCCTGTGTGCACTCTTTCCCCAGATATGAGCACCTCATTCTCAATTCATGGTTCAAAGACCACTGGCCAAGAGAACTGAGCCCAAACGCCTCTGCCTGGCTCCCCAGCACCCTGCTTACCTTACCTTGCTTACACTTCACACAGGACCCCTCCTGAGCTGTGCCCAAGACCCTCCTCTTCCACAAGGATTTCCTGGGTCCCCGTGTGGGCACCAACCCCTCCCTCCTTGCACAGCCCACAAAACCCACTACGTCTGGTGCAGCTGTCCGCGGGAAGGGCCTGCCCCACCTCCCTCCTGGGGCTGCATCACCCAGGCATAGGCAGGGGACATCTGTGAATCAAACCTCCTTTCCTCAGCCCAAAGTTGCCAACACTTGAAGGGGACTGGCTTTTCCCTGTGCACTCAGGGATGCCAGGTCCCCCCTCCTACAGGGCCTTTGCACATGCAGTTCTCACTGTCTGGACTGCTTCCCCCTCTCCCACCATCTAGAAACTCCTAGTCTTTCGAGGGCATCCCCAACAGTCCTGGTGGCCTGGGCTCCTGGCCTGTGTGCCTTCCTTCAACACACCTGTCATGCTCTCATTGTTTCAAGCCTTCATTATTCTCTGGCTAGACTCGAAGCCATGTAAGTACACCACTAGGCCTGTCCTGCTCACCCCAGAGTCAGTGCCAGTGCCTGGGACATAGCAGGGGCTCAGTGAAGGTTTGTTGTCTAAAAAACGGCAGCAGCTGCGGTAGGTTACAAAGATGACCGGGAATCTTCCCACTCCTGCACGCACACCCTCTGCCTTGCTGATGCTGCCATCCTCAGCAAGACGAAGTCCACCTCTTCATGCCTTAAGTCTGGGCTTGGCCCTGTGGCATAGTAGCAGATGTTACACAAGCCAAGGCTTGAAAAGCACTGGGACATCGGCCCTTGTTCCTTCTCACTATGCTAGGAAGCCTGGAACTTCCAGATGGATGAGCCCAAGCCAGTCCACTGGAGGACAAGTGACCAGGGAAAAGCTGACCCAATCATTGGCCAGGCTCCAACTCTCAGCCTGCTGACTACCAGACATGTGAGGGAGGCCATCCAAGGCTACCCAGCACCCAGGCCACTGGCCAGCTAATCACAGAAGCAGGAGAGAATTTGCAGAGATCAACCAGTCCCACCAGAAAGGCCAGGAGCTAAATGAAATGGCGGGTGCTCCAAGCCACTGATTTTGGGTGGCTCGTTCCACTGATAGAGGAGTTAGTAGAAGAGCATTTGCCATGATGGGCTCACAGGCAGAGAGCATGTGCCCAATCTATTCAACATCAAGTTGAAAACAACAGAAACCACTTGGGAGCCAGTAAGCAGCTGGGGGCAGGGAAGGTCAGGCCACTGGCTTTGAGCCCTGCTGGCCAATGACATCGGCTTACGCCTGGACAAGGTGGGCATGATTTCAAAGCCAGACAGATTCAGGTTCATGATCTACTCTGCTTCTTACAGGCTGTGTGACCTCGAGCAAGTTTCTCTGCTTCTCTGAGTTAAGGTACCCATCTGTGACATGGCAATAATAATGCATAACTTACAGGGCTGTTCTGGTTAAATAAGATATCATACAAGAGACTTTTAGGACAGGGCCTGGCACATAGTAGGTGTTCAATAATAGTAGTTCCTCCTCACACACACCCTCACTCCACTGGTACCTTTCACACTTAAGTCCACCACCCCACTTGGTGCTAAGCGTTTCTGTGTTTGATATCAGCATCTCCTGCCAGGGGCCAAGCTGTGAGTGTGGTTTCCCTAACATCCTGCTCGAGAGAGGTTTACATGGAAGATGTGGGAGAAAGATCTGGATGTTTCCAGCACTAACTGGGAGAGAAAGCTGAGGACACAGAGTCGGGGAACAGAGTAAAGAAAACTGAAGATAAGTCAGGACAGAATCCTCCCCTCCAAGTCCTGACATACTCCAAGCCCACAGATGTCTTTACCTGGGACAATTATTGTGGTCCTTGCTCCATTCACTTCTATGGCTGTCACCTGGCTGTCACCAAGACCCCTGGACAGCAATATGATTACAGGACCATGGCTGACAGCTTAGCCTGCCCTCTGCCCCACAAAGTACCTACAGCAAGAGCAGACTCCCTCTGCCCTGAGTAGCCTGAATGTCCAGAAAATCATGCAGAGGCATCAAACCTTTTTTCTTCTCTGCTACACACTGGAAGAAGAGGAGCTGTCCTGGGCCACACGTTGAATACACAAACACTAATGAAAGTGATGCACACACACAAAAAGGTCTATGCATAATTTTTGCAATATTCTTACACCACAGAGAATATGGTCCTCACATATTCGAGGGCTGCAGGTTGGACACCCCTGGAAGGGTCCAGATGAACCCCACCCACCCACAAAACACATACACATGGGATGAGCCCAGGGAAGATAGTGTGGAGAAGATGGCTCAAAGTGGAGTGGGAAGGTGCCCCACAGTGGAGGGCATGACGTTACAAGCATCAGCCCTATCCTAAAGCCCTATATGTCCCCCTAATGCAGGGTCCAAACTCTAGAACGTGGCACTCAGTGTCCTCCCAGCCCCCAGCTCCATCCAGACAGGTCGGCAGTAGTCCCCTTTCTCATGCCCTTCCCTACGTGAAATGATCCTACAGGAAGAGAAAGCATGTTTTGACTGTGAGCCACTGTGACCATGACCTCGTCTCTCCAGCCCCAGGCCCTCATCTGCACAGTGGGGATGGCTTGCTATTTCAAGGGCTGTTGTGAAGATTAAATAAATAACATAAATGAAATACTCATCCTATGATGAACGCTAAATAAATGCCTGCTCTCTTCCCCCCGCCTCTGTGTGTCCCCATCCCACCCTTCTTAGAGGTCTTGCTCCCCCACAGCCCAAGAACAAGGACCAAGGACGACCACAACCAAAACTTTATGAGGCCACAGCACAAGCAGCTCCCAGGGAGCGGGAGTGGCTCACCCAAGGGGACACAGCAGAGTGCAAATGAGAGCTCAGGAGTCCCACTGCTCTGTCCACATTCCTCAAGGCCACTTTCAGGCAAAGACCTTAGCATGGACAATACTGGGGTCCCAACCGGACCCCCTTCTCTTAGTTTTGCATCATCCTCCAGTGGCTTGCTACTGCTGCCTAGGTGGTCCATAGCGGCCCTTCCTCAGGAGAAATGTCTTTGCCTGATGGAGATAAGCACAGGGGCACTCCCTCCTCCCCCCACACTCTCCCAGCAGCCCACACGTAATGACTGCCTGACATAGGTGTGCAAAAGGCCCAGCCCTGGCCTCTAGGTGGGGCGCCCCCTCTGGTGGCACGCATGCTCCTGGGCGCTGCTCCTCTTCTCTGAGAGCACTTCCCACCCAATCTCTCCTGCAAGAATCCTCATCCCAGGCTCTGCTCTTTGAGATCTCAGCTTCCCCCAGTTGCCTTCGTTCTCAAAGCATGCCCCATCGACAAGCATCCTCTAGACCTTGTTAGAAAGGCAAAATGTCTGGCCCCATCCTTCACATGCTGAACCAGAAGCTGCATTTTAACAGACACCATGCGGTGGGCATGCCCATTAAAGCTGGAGGTGCGCCGGGGTCAGGTTGGCAGGTACCAACCACTGTGGAGATGAGCCAGTGACACAGGCACCCTCCCCTCTGTCATGGCCTTCACATCACTAATGCTGACGTGATGTGCTACAGTCTGAATGTTGTGTCCTCTCAGAATTCTCCCTGAAATTCTTACAGTATTAGGAGGTGGAGCCTTTGGGAGGTGCTTAGGTCACAGGGCTGTGTGCTCATGACTGGAATTAGTGCCCTTATCAAAGACACTACAGAGAACTAGCTGGCTCCTGTGGCCACAGGAGGTCAGAGTGAGAAGACGGCTATCTATGAAGCAGATTCGCCACCAGACGCAGACTCTGCCGGCACTTTGATCTGAGACTGCCCAGCCTCCCTGACTGAGAAGAATAAATAAATACATATCACTCAGGCTTTGATATTTGGTTATATTTAGCCCGAATGAACTAAGATGTCATCGAGTCCTGACCATTGGCTGTAGAGGTGAGCCAGCTATTGGGGGCATGAATCACCTGCCCACTAGCTGTGGGATCCACGCGGTCCCTTTTGCCCTAGGTGAGCGTGAATCCCAACATCAGCCAAGTAGAAGCTTTCTGTCCTGGTTTGAGCTCTAACCCTACACACCTTCCTCAGTCACCAGAATTCTGCTTCTCCCTGATGCCAGAGGAGCTAGTCCCAGTGTTTGCATGAGTCAATTAGAGCCACTGCCTCTATTTCCTTCTTGAAAGGAGCTCACCCCCACCCCTAGACAGCTAGGAAAGTTTCCCCAAAAGCATCCTGAGGAAGGTGCCAGAAAGAGAGGTAAATGAGATTCTCCAGGGCCCTGGACAACATACAGAGGGGGACCAAGACCCACCAATGTCTCTGCAGAGGAAGAAGTTCCTGGTCTGCCCTGAGCCAGAGGTATTGGGAAAGGCACCGACCCCTCCAGCGGCCTCCTTCCAGGCCACCCAGGCTGGTGGTATGAGCCCCTCCAAGCCCCTCCAAGCCCCTCCGAGGGGCTGCCCATGACCTTTGCAAAACTAAATGCAATAACCAAGTCCTACGTGCTGAGCGGACCCCTGGGCCAGCCCAGGAGGCTGCAATAATCCAGACATGTGTTTGGACAGAAGGCACCCAGCAAAGCTCGGTCAACTCTGCCTGTCGCCGGAGGAGGGAAGCGGCTCACCTTTTGCTAATCGTCCTAATTCATTTTTTATTACTAACTTTCCTGTTTTCTATTTGCTGTCTGATTGAAGATATTACCAAAGGCATTTAAACAGCATCAGGCCGTACCACCATGGCAAACATAACTCTTTTTATTGAAATCTGCATTAATATACATATAATTCCCTGATCACAAAGACCTCATGGGCCACATGCTAGCGCCTAAATGAAGGCAGATTTGACAAGAGGTATATACACAATGGGAGGGTTTTCAAAAGATAATAAGCCTGGGGAGGGGGGAGCTGCAATAAAACGGGCACCTTCTCAAGCTGCTGGAGAGTGTGGTGACACTTTTGGAAAGTGACGTGTCAACAGGAATCAGGACCTATATAAACGCTTGCTCTTTCTGACCTGGGGATTCTACTTCCTGGAGTTGTACCCTTGACACCCCTTCCCTGCCACACCCCACCATCCAACCAGTCCCCAAATCTGGTGTTGTCTTCCTGCTGAGACCTGCCGTTCTCCCCACTTCCCTGCACTCTCTCCCAGCACCCCAGTCCAAACCAGAGAGGACCTGTAGAATCTTCTGCAATGGCAGAAATGCTCTGCATCCACAGAGTATGGCCAGGATGATCGAACAACTAAAATTTGGTTTTCTTTTACCTTACTTTAAGTGTAAACAGCCACATGTGATGAGCGGTCACCTCACTGGACAGCATGGCCTCGAGCCACCATCTGATCCCTCCTGAGCCAGAGGTATCACCTCCCGCCTAGTCTCCTGCCTGCACTCTTACCCATCCTTGTCTTTCCCCACGAGACGGCCATGACAATGCTTCTACAATGCAGCACACTGCCAGGACTCCCACCGCCCTTGACTCAAAGTCCAAGCTCCCAGACACAGCCTTTGAGACCCCTGTCCCCTGAGGACGTTGGGCAGCCAGCCCCGAGAGCCCACAGCATTACTGATCCCAGATGGGGATGGACAGCAGGGAAGGTCCCTGGAGAGGGTAGCTCTTGAGCTAGAACTTTAAAGAGACATGTATGTAAGAGTATGCCAGGTGGCTGAGGAATGCCCACGCTGGAGGCCTGGCAGTCAGAGTGGCTGGGATAGATACACCCACGGGCACGCCACAGAGACCCCTGTCCTGTGAAGCTGGTATTCCAGTGGGGGGATGGGGGAGGGGAAGAGGGAGGGACATAAACAGGAAATTTAATGACTAGGTAAATTATACATTGTTAGGCAGGAAAAGAAAAAGATGAGTAAAGAGTTTCTGGTGGACAAGGGAAGGGTAGAGCAGTTTGCAAGCTTTGAAAGGAAAGTGTACGTGGGATCCCTGCACTGGCGGGATCATAGCAGACAGGTGATGTCCCCCATTTCCTAAACTCTTTGGCAGGTAATAGTATTCATAACGAACACTTTAATAAAGAAAAAAAGAGGTGGTAATTTCAGAGAAGTCACCAAAAAGTCCTGCTCGCTAAACAGAACCATTCCCACGGGCGGGGGAGAGATTTCGTTATCTCTGAAGGCCAGGCTGACTGTGCCCCAGATACCCCAGGCAAGCAACTGGGAGTGACACCTCCCTCCCAACAAAGGCAAGGTCACTCCCCACAGGGAGATGGGAAGTGGACAAAACAGGGGCCCGGTGCACCAGCCTTTGCCCCCGGGAGTCAGGCATTGATTAAAAATCCTGAGGATGAGGATTTCAAACATGAACCCTCTTGACTCTCATTTCAACTTTCCTCCTTGGGCGCAGCTGGAAATGAGCCTGGTATGTTGCTACAGTGAGAGTTTGAGAATTCTCATTATTAACACTGGCAGGCCACAGACATTTTATCCCTCCCATTGATGTGCTTAATCCTCCTGGCAACAACGTACAAACCAGACTGGCGAGGCCCAGAGAGGGTACGTGGATTATTCTTGGAAAGACACCTTGGGACATGGTACTGGGACATCTGTAGGAAATAAAATCCACCGCCTTCCTTTGTTCATTCTTTTCAACAACTTTTTCCTGGGCGCCTGTGACAGAGCGGCCACCATGCTAGGTGCTAGGGACCCAGTGGTGAACAGAACAAATCCAATCTCAGGGGATTTTCAAGTTTGCTGTCCTGAAGAGGGAGGAGTCAAGTCAGGTAATTTGAGAACTACATCATACCGTGAGGAAGAGCCTGATAGAGGCTAGGACGGAGAAAAATGATCAGCAGGTCAGTGAGAAGGTGGGGGTGAAGCTGAGGCCGGAAGGCTAAGCAGAACCCATGTGAAGAATGACAGAAAGAACATTCCAGGCCAAGGGAACAGTATGTGCAAAGCTCCTCAGGCAAGAAAAAAGCATGGCAGGTCTGGAAACAGCACGAAGGTGAGGGTGGCTGGGATGAGAGTCACTGCAGGGATGGGGTCACTGCAGGGATGGGAGTCACTGCAGGGATGGG
>NW_003852418.1:6355085-6367383 GCF_000181295.1 Otolemur garnettii | reverse complement strand
GTCACTGCAGGGATGGGGGTCACTGCAGGGATGGGGTCACTGCAGGGATGGGAGTCACTGCAGGGATGGGAGTCACTGCAGGAATGGGAGTCACTGCAGGGATGGGGTCACTGCAGGGATGGGGTCACTGCAGGGATGGGGTCACTGCAGGGATGGGGTCACTGCAGGGGTGTGACTTTGCTCCCCACTGAGTTCTCAGCACCAAGCCTGGTCCCAGGGACACCAGGTACCAGGGACACCAGTGCTGGGAGTGATGCTGAAAAGCAGGCAGGGGCAGGATCCCGTGAGGACTTGGAGCCAAGGAAGAGTCTGATGTTCTCTACATGCTAGGGGAAAGACATCGGGAGGTTTTAAGCTGAGATCTGAGAAGACATGATTCAGGTTGGTAAGAATTCACCAAGCAACCACAGAGGGCAGCTCTGCACAGAGAAGAGACAGGATCCCATTCACACATCGCGAAGATCTCGGCACTCTGCCTCATCCTGGTAGGCGACTTTCCTTCACTGGATGTCTCCAAACTTCTACTGACAGCTCAGCTTCCCCAACTGAGATATGGGAGTGGCCACCGTTCAGAAAAGCAAGATGGAACCAGAGCACCAGACAGAAGCAAGGCAGTCAGCAGACAGAAAACTGGCCCAGGGGGCCCCTCGCCAGGGTCAGAGCTTCTTGCTAATGTGGAGCCATTAGGAAGACACAATTATGTGCTTCAACGATACCGTAGGACGCAATCTAGGACAGCAGGAGAATATCTAGTTCTCCATCCCAAAGAGCAGCGCCGTGACCAGCAGAAGTGCAGTCGGAGGAAACCCACATCACACAGTGAGCAGCCAGGCCTGTCAGTATTTTTGTAATCCTTGTCTCATTTAAAATCAAAGCCTGACTGTTAGGCATCTGTAGATAGATTTGGAATGGGAATTAAAGCTAACTGTATCAAGTGTATAAACATGCATTATTACCTCAATTAATTTCACAGACCAAGTAAGCACTGCTGATCCCATTTTGTAGATGAGGAAACTGAGGTTGAAGATAAGAAATAACTTTCTACATACCCCTGGCTCCCTTCTCCTGCCTCACGTCCTGACTTCTATGTCTTTGCAAATGCTGTTCCTTCTGCCTGAATGCTTTTCCCTACATTCCTCACTTGGTCAAGTCCTACTCCCCTTCAAACACAGGCAGGTGTCCTCTCCTCTGAGAAGCCTTCCCTGACTATCCCCAGGCTGGCCTGATGGTCCCACAGTCTCCTGTACTACTTCTACCTAAAGCTTACCAAACACACATTTGAAATTATTTATTTTTGTCTGTCTCATGAATAAGACTGTGTCTCCCACCGCCCTGCCACTTGATCAAAGGTCATATCTTAATACCTGTTCCCACTTGGCACCTATCACAAAGACTTGCATACAGCAAGTACGAATGATCTTTGGGTGGCTGAATGAATGAATGAAGAAGGAATGAATAAGTGAATAACTCTTAATAAATGGCAAAGCCAGGATTTGATCTCAGGCCAGTATGACTGCAAAGCATAGCTCTGGGCCACAGCGTGTAGGTGTGTGCTTGTGTCTTCTATAAATCTGTCACGAAATGTCCACAGCATGGAACGTGTTACAAAACGTACTGAGGACTTCACTTACTTTCCAAAGGAGACGCCAAAAAGCACCAGGGTGGGGGTGGGGTGGAATAGGATGAGGACAGCGGGTAAAGGGTTAATCAAACCCATTTCCTGTTGAAGTGAATTTCACCTTGTTAATTGTCAGCATATGTCCCTTGGAAACCTGAGGGAGCTAAAACGTTAACTATCATCTGATAGGTTACTAGGCAACTCTACTCAGGGTAAAAATGACCCCTGATTGATAAGTCGCATCTGGACTAAAAGGAACTATACACAAATTATAAATATCTGATAACGAAGCCAGTGCAATGACATTGGAACTGACATGTCCCTTGTGAGGGCCTACGAGGCTAAGCCTACGGAAGTGTTAGGAGAATGCAGCTGCTGCAGGGAATAAGGGTGCTAGGATTCCAAATTCACCCACGGAGGGGTCATTCCTCTGCACTTGAACTTAAACCTGGGAGGAAGGAGCAGCAAAGAGAATAGCTCCTGGCCACCTCCACGGATGGCTGCAGAAGAGGCACAGTTCACGTGCCTTGCTGGCAGACCATGGCAGGCTGTGTCCCAAATCCTTTGAGGAGACAGGTGCCAAGTGTCGCCCGCATTAGGCTTGTGAGTGTGAATGCTTAATTGATCCTTAAAGACTCCCTGTGGGAGCTGCTAGGAGAAAGAAGGGAATTGATACAGGAGAGACAAGAGACCATCCCAATGGGAATAAGCTCTGCACCTATCCTGAACTGAAAAGTTCCTATAACCGATAAAAACCATCAAAACCTCAGGTAGTACCTGCACTTGCTGTTCTATCAGGGGCCCAGAAGATGTAAACAGTGCCTGGTAGCAGGAACGAGGGAGAGGATGACTTATTTGATCTCCCAGAGGCCTTACCTGAGATGCAAATGTAGTTACATGAGGAAACTGGGGCTCAGAGAGGCTAAGTGACAGGTCCAAAGTCACACAGCATATTAGTGCCAGGATACAAACCCAAGCACTTCCATTTAACCCAAATTCACATTTAAAACCACCGTCGGGTTTTGCACAAAAACTAACTTATATCCCAGGCGGATACAAAGAACAGAGAAAGCATGGGGCCAGGACGGGAGACCTCTAAATAATGTAAGTAGCACCCCATAGACACTTGGTAAATATTTGCAGAATAAATGAGCAACAAAAAGCCCAGGGTCCATCTTCTGCATTATAAAGTTCAGTTCAAGTCAAAACACAGCACGAGTGAAACAATAAAATTTATGCATGAGATTGACCCTGGGTTATACCACCGAGTCGGATTTGTTTCCAGCAAGTTTCTAAATCATTCCTGTAAATTAGGCCTAACTTCGAGATAAGCACGTTTTAATTAACTGTAACGTGAAGACATTCTGTTGCCAAACGATGCCTGACGTTGAAAACTAAGGCAGGAGGCTCAACTGGGAACCAACGCACTCCCCCCTCCAAAAAAGGGGGCAAGCTCTTGGGTGGCGCCTGTGGCTCAGTGAGTGGGGGGCCGGCCCCATATACCGAGGGTGGCGGGTTCAAAGTCGGCCCTGGCCAAACTGCAACAATAAAAGAAAATCCTAAAAAGGGGGGGGGGCAGCATCTCAGGCAGTCTTCCATCCCTACAGCAGGAGGGAGGGGGCTCCACCTGGTTGAGTTCTCCAACTACCAAGCTCTTTGCCACCTTTGGTCACTGGATTGGTCTGGATCTCAGTTATCTTCACCTGTAAGTGGGAACACACATAGCTGGCATAGTTTTTATGAAGACTGAAGGAGATGATGTGAGCAAATGAGCCTGAGAGTGATAAACACTCAGTGGATAACTTGGGCTTCTTTGTATCCTGGAACATGGAAGAACATCTCTCTGGGCCCAAGAAAACTTCATTATCATTTTTCTTCCCTGGGACCTAAGAAGCCACTATCCTGCCTTCCCCACACAGGACAGATGGCTCATCTCTCTCACTTTATGAGATATAGAGGAATCTTCAGCAAGTGACTCGAAGTCACTAAAAGTCACCAACGTGCCGAGGATCATCCCTTGATTTCATGGGAACCAAGAGGAAGTTGAGTTTTCTCCCCAAGATGCATCTCCCTGATGTGGACACAGTGATGCCCCCACTTCTCCTCTATCCACTCACACACACGCACCCCACCCCCAGCCACAGGAGTGTTGGGTCCAGGGCTCCCAGCTCTGTCTCCAGGGGAACTGCTCTCCAGGACAAGGACCTACCTCGCCCAAGGGCACTGATGACTGACTATGCAGGCGTCAAAGGCTTAGGCCCTCCCCTTGCCTCAGTTTGGGGACTGCAGGGCTCCCTGTGGGGTGACTTTTGACAGAACAGCTTCTCCCCTGCCTAAGCCTCCTTTGCTCCTCTACAGGGGCACCTCCTACCCTTACCAAGAACTCTACACCAATAAACCTTCCAAGGGCAAATCTCCATCTCAGAGTCTATTCCCAGGGAACTCAATGTAAGCTGTTCCCCAGCGCAGGAGACTCAACCCATGGCCCATCAGCTGCGCCCCAGCCAGGGCTGATGCCCCAGGCCAGCAATCATCCCTAGTGTCCCAGGTCTTGGTCTAGACCAGTGGTTCCCTGAGTGAGGTTCCCAGGCCAGCAACATCAGCACCATCGACACACTAGCAGTTCCCATCTCCAGCCCCTCCACTGAATCATAACTTTTGGGAGTGGACCCCAGAAGTCTTGGTTTTGGCTGCCTTCCAGATTGTTCTGTTAGGCTAAAGTTTGAGAAGCAGAGTGCCCCTGGCTACGGGGAAAATCAATCACAAGTCATTAGACTTCCCCACACTGTGAAGGTCTGACGTGTTCGATACTCGTACACCACACCTCTGGATCCAGCTGGCTGGGATGCAAGGCTCATGACCTTTTCCCCTGATGTCTCGACTCCCACATAGGCAGGTCCCTCCTCCTTAGGCTGACAGTGCCCCCAAACCACGTTTGTAATGGCTGCCCCTCTGCCTGGAACACCCCACCACTCTACACGCCAAGTAGCCTGCATGGCATTCCTGTAAGACTGCCTCATGAAACCTCCCCATGGCCCTGGGACTGTCACTGCCCCAGACAATTTTATATTTAATTATCATTCTGCATTTTGAGCTAATAAACGACAGATCCACATAGCCATACAGTTGATAAATAAAACTCTACTGTTGGGTCTCTGAACCTTCAAGACAGGGCTGAATCCCCAGGACCTAGCACACAATAGGCGCTTGATAGATACCTGCTGAACATCTCAGAAACCCAGCAGTAAACAGACCACTAAGCATTGAAAAACCACAATGTTCTTGCTCATTTTAGCAGGCACCAGAAATAGCAATTGTACAGTCGGAAGTTTTAAACGTCAGGGTAATTGATCAAAATTTATTATCCTGTGTCATAAAACATCTTCTCACCGAGATACAAAAATTGCAATTTACCACGAATCATTAGGTTAATAATTACTTACCATGTGTGTTTACTGTCGCTCCCAAACTATGCTGAAAAATCACCCTATAGGTTTGACTCCACGTAAATAAGGTGACTGTCAACGCTGTGGATACATAATTTACTGGAGGGAGACACAGGGCTCAAACACCAGCCAGGAAGCATGAGCCAAGCACGAGCCCTGCAGCTCAGCCACTTTTTTCACCAACATCTTCTAGTTTGCCTGCAACACACTTCCCACATCAGTGGTTCCCAACCATAGGTGAAGTCTGGAGGCATCCACAGACTGTCACAACAGGGGCCAGGGACACTGTTGGCAGCTAGTGGACAGAGGCCAAGGATACGACTAAATACTACAAAACATGGACCAACCCCCACAACAAAGAATTGTTCAGCCCAAAATGTCAGTAGTGCCAAGGCTGGGAACCAGTGTTCTAGATTGGGGAGAACTTCCATATCTGTTACTTTAATCTGAACTCCACAACAACAGCATGAGGAGGGTATCTCTGTCTTCTGGTGCAAACAAGAAGACTGAGACCTGCCACAGTTAAGGGATATGCACAAGGTCACCAGCCCAAACCTGTGAAGGGGACAGCTGCAATGTGAGCCAGTTTTCTCTGCCTGCAAAATCCACTTTCTCTCCTATGCCGATTCAAGAAGGTAACAGAAAGACATGGGGGGCGGGGGGATGAGCAGCCCTTACAATCCTCAACAGTCCAACGACAGACTTCTTCCAACTGCAGGCCTGCTTCCTGCTTCTTCCAAAGCAGGCCCAAGAAAATCAGGTCTAGACAGCAAGACACAGATGTGTCTGATGTTAGGAAAGCCAGGCCTGTCCCCTCGCAAGAACCAGCCAGGTGGCTGCCATATATGGTCAGTCCTCCAGTAGCTGGTGTGAAAAAAATAAGTTCCTCTCACATTTTAACTTTCAGTTGGGCTGCTCTTTGTGAATGGAAATAAAAGCATTTCCTGCTGGGGCTCAGTGCTATATGCATAATCTCCAACTCTCAAGGCAAGTCCACCAGGGTGGTGTCAATGTACCCACTTTGGAGATGATGAGACTGAGCATGGGGAGGTTAAATAACTTGGCTGCACTGGTGATGATGAAGGCTGTCAAACCTAGGTCTCTGGGTTCCAGAATCCACACTCCCTTTATATACTGAGACCAGCTCTTGGAAATCAGAGAAGCAAAATAGCTTCCCCTACAGAATTGTACAGGGCAGGTGGCCATACAGCAGGGGGAGTCTTGGATCAACAGGCTCTTTCTGTCCTCTGGGCCTACACAGAGAAAGCTCTTCTACTAGTGGCAGGGCAGCTGAAGGATGCTGGGCCCCTGCCCTGCCCTGGACTCAGTGCTCACCACAAAGTCTACAGATTGTAAGAGCCAAATGGATGCTCAGTTCCTCAAGCCACAAGTTGCAACTGGCCAGCCCCAAATTCATTCATTCATTCAGCACATATTTGTTGAGCACCCGGGTGCCAGGACAGCTCTGGAAATACAAAAGTAAAGAAACACAGTGGTTCCTGCCTTCTGAAGCATATGCTGGCCCATCTCCTCACTCCTCCCAGGGTACCACACTCCACAGGTACAAAAGACGTCCCCAGACTTCATTTCATTACATTTCCACACCACATCATCCCACTAGGCTGATGGTCACTGATTTGCTTTCCCTTTGCACAGAGAGGAACGGAGACCCAGAGAAGGGCCCTGACATGCTCAAGGTCACCCAGAAGACCGGGGCCAGCAGGGTCAGGCCTAGGCTGCTGCTCTGGACATGCCCAAGTCCTAGAGTCCTGGAGAAGAGCTGTGAGGAACATGCTTGGATGGAAAGTAAAGAACTTCCTAACAGAGATGCATCCATCTAGCACTCCCTGACACCAGCCATCTCAGGCCTCAGCTCACGGGGCCCAGGTCCCTTCCATAGGACCCGCCTACAGCCACCTGTGCCTCTGCAGAGAAAAAGCTGTGGGGAATCTCACCTACCAGAGATGCTGAGCAGACCCCACATTTGTCAAGTCCAGATCAAGTCTATATTTCAATCCCACTTCACGGATTTTTGTTCAGAAAGTGATTCCAATCACTCAATAACCAAGCTTGTCTAGATCCCCATCCTTACACAAGGCTGTGCCCAGAGCTGTGTGGGTGCAAAGTTGAATCATTCATATACTAAGCAATTATGCTTTAGACTGTGCCAGGAGCTGGGCATGGTTCCTGCCTGCCAGGAGCCCATAAAAACTTGTACACAAACAACCAACCACTGCTACTCAAAGTGTGGTCCTTGAGCCAGCAGTCACCTGGGGGCTTGTCAGACATGAAAATTCTCAAGGGCCAGCCCAAAGCAACTGAATCAGAATCTCTGGAGGTGGAGCCCAGGTATCTGCTTGAAAAATCTTGCCAGATGATTCTTACCATGTACATGGATCTGAGAAACACTGGTCTAGACCACAAGGTCTTCCCCAACCTCCCTATTTAACATTGCAGACCAGCCCCAGGCCCTGGCACCCTCAAAACATCTTCCCTGCTCCATTTTTCTCCAAAGTTATATTGTCATCAATATAGTACCATATATTTCCCACATATATAATATTTACAACTTCCTACACTGATATGAAAGCTTCAAAGGGCAGCAATTTGAGTCACTTTCGTTCACTACTGCAGTACTGGTTGCCTAGCACAGTGCCTAGAACAAAGATTGATTGATAGATGTTTGTCAATTGAATAATGGATACCAGAACATGCCACATCTCACGTGGTACCAGTTCTTAGGGGAGCCTGATGGAGAAAAGAAGTTATCTGGCCATGGAGTACTGCATGGTGAAGGTGGTACCCAAGCTGGCCTTGAAAGATGTTTAGACCAGGGATAAAGGATGCTTGGAACAGAGATGCTAAGCCTCTCACTGGAATAGGTCCCAGGTGGTTAATACTGTTGTGATCAAATTAATAGCTGGTATGTGCCAAGAACTGTCCTAGTCTACATCACCTCACCTAGTCCTCCTGAAACTCAGAGGTTGGCAATCTTGTCCTCAAGAGGACACCAAATCTCAGAGATACTAAATAATTTGCCACATTCACAAAAATACCTGTATAAGAATGTGCACAACGGCTTTATTTATAACAGTCTCCACTGGAAACAAACCCAAATGTCCATTAGCAGGTGAACGGATAGGCCAATTATGCTACAGTCATAGCACAATGTAATACACACATTACTCCACAATAATAACAGATTAGAGACACACACAACACCAAGGAATCCTGAAGATGTTACCTTGAACAAAAAAGAAGCCACACACACAAAGGTTTATGCTGCACATGAAGTTCTGGACCTTAAATATAGTTCACACGTCTAAACACGTAAAGCGTTGATAATAGAAATCAGATAAATAGTTGCCTTGGGAGGTTGGGTCTGGGAGTGCCGACCAGAAAGGGGCATGAAGGAACTCTCTGGGGTGATGGAAACATTCTTCATCTGAACCAGGATGGTGGTTACATAGGTCTTTATATTTGTCAAAACTCATGAAACTGGGGTGGCGCCTCTAGCTCAAGCGGATTCAAATCCGGCTGGGGCCTGCCAACCAATGACAACTACAACCAAAAAAAAAAAAAAATAGCCAGGTCTTGTGGCAAGTGCCTGTCGTCCCAGCTACTCCGGAGGCTGAGGCAAGAGAATCACTTAAGCCCAGGAGTTTGAGGTTGCTGTGAGCTGTGACGCCATAGCACTTTACCCGGGGCAATAGCTTGAGGCTCTGTCTCAAAAAAAAAAAAGAAAGAAAGAAAGAAAGAAAAACAACTCATGAAACTGTACATTTATAATCTGCATTTTACTGTGTGTAAATCCTATCTCAGTAAAAAATCAAAATCTAAAAATCATTTGCCCCAAGTCACAAAGCCACAGATGGAGATCAGAAACCAGGTCTGCCCAGTTCTGACAGCCAGTTTCCAGTGGTCTGGCACAGATGGGGAGGGATATCCCAGCAGTCCTCCAGCCGGGTTAAGTGCCAATACCTGAGTGAAGGGCGTTCATAGCTACCTCAGGAAGGACATTACAGGCCTAATCCCTGACCCACACAGGGACTTGTTGGGAGACCACATGACTCTCCATCCAGGAGTGAAGAAACCTGGGCTCAGGGCTCGGCTTTGATTTTAACTGCTACATTACCCATGAGTACACTCCTTCCTAACTCAGCTTCTCTTTCTGCGACACAAAGAAAAGGAGGTATGGTTCCCAGCATGGGGCCACTGATCATGGGGGCCACAGAGCCAGCCACAAGTCCATATGCTCAAAAAGCAGCTTCATGACATTAGCAAAGTAATGTGCCAGCTTTGTATCTGATAAGCTATTTTTCTAATGCACGCGGATATTTTTGTGACTAATAAAATATATGCCTATTTCAAAGCAAAAATGAAACCACAGCAGCTTTTTGTCATTGGGTATTTTGTTTTTCAAACAAAAGATACCAGAAGAACAACTACTGCTCGTGACTTTGGTTTAAAAAGCCTGGGAATCTCTGTGTAAAGGATCACTAAGGGGACAGTCACCAAGGGGATAGTCGCCAAGGGGATATTCACCAAGGGGACGGTCGCCAAGGGCCTTTCCAGGTCAACTGCCCTGTAGCTGTAGAGCATCACTTGAGCAAATTCTTGCCCTTGTGTTTCTAAGGCCTGATCCCTGTGGGACAAGCCTCCAGGGACGGCCCCCCCAATGTGTGAGCCATGTCCCAAGTATGCAACTCAATCTACAGGCCCTAAGTGAGGTCACTGCTGCACCACAGGCCTCAGTCCATCCTCCAGCTTTGCTAACCACCAGTTGTAAGGTGGAGCCTGGGCATTTCCTTCCCCAGTGCTTCACCATTAGCTTCACCGGCCAGAAAAGGTGAGTTTCTGGTCACAACAGGGTCCCACCCCCCACTACTACTGAAGGCCACACCAACTTGGTATCCGGCACCAAGAGACTGCGGGCCCCTAAGTGAGCCAAGAGGCCAAGTGACCCCTCCTGCCTCACCCTACCTTAGCCTGAAGGACTGAGTAGCAGCTTTCACATCCAAGTGCAAGGTCAGATTTTCCTTTCACCCATCCAGGTGCCCCAGCTGGACTCACAATGGGCCAGGCATCCTAGATCACAGAAGAAGCCAGAAGCTCTGACTTCTACTTCCTTCCCTGTCTGGCCCTCCTGACCAAGGTTCACACGGTTCTGGTGCTGAGTCAGAGGTTTATAGAGCATCCGAAAAAAGCAAAGGCCTGGGCTGTGTCCCTGCCCCAGAAAGGGCCCTATTTGGGAAGGCCTCACTTACAGAAACACCACCAGCAAAGAGAACATCACAGGCTAACCCCTACCCTAGACTTTTAGGTACAAATCTCCAATCTCCATCCATGTCCCCAGGCCAGAGGCTGAAACCTACCTTGTCAACTTCTTGTTTTAAAAAATAACAAAGCCAAGGGCAGAAAACAGACCAGCTGCCCCCGCACCCAACCTTCTCCTCCCTGAAAACTTCACTTGCTACTTTTAATCTATTTTCCCTCCATCAGACTAGAAGCAGCTCTGAGAATCGTCCTTCTCCAGAGGCTACCATCCCCCTCTCTGGCTTGTAACTTTGCAGGTCACTGGATGAAAGGTAATAATCACCCCCACCCTTGGTGAGATCTCACTCCTCTCCCACCCCCACTCCTCATAGCCCCAGAACCCGGTGGCCCCATTCTCCCCCCTCCCCCAAGCAAACTGCGGAGGGCTTTGCCAGAGCCGCTCCCCCAGGGCCTGAGGGTGCACTCCGCAGGGCCCAGCCCTGGAGGCTCCGAGATCCGCGCTGGGACGCCCCTCTCCTGCAGCATCCCCTTGACAAGAGGCTGGGTGAAAATTCTACAGGGTGGGAGAGAGACCCTGCCAGGGCCGCAGATCCAACCACCGGACGTGCACTCACCACACTTAGCCACGGAGCCCGCGCGTCTGCGCCGGGGCCGCGGGGAAACCCACGCGCGCGGTTCAATCCGGGCTCCGAGTGACGAAAAACCGCGCTCGGCTACAGCCGGCCCCGGACCGGCGCACCGGCCGGCGGACGCACAGACCGTGTGGCCTCTGAACTAAGTTTGAAAGCTCCCACCCTGGCGAGGGAAGAGGACGCAGACTGCACAGCTGCACCTCACATTCCCACCTGGGCCCAGCGGGGGACCGGGGATCAAACGCCTCTGGTCCAGGGTTCCGGGCACGCGAGCCTCCATCCGGGAGGATGCGCCAGGCGCAGTGCGCGGGGACCTTCCTGGTTGGGTGGTGGTGGCGATCTCGGAAAAATGTGTAGGAAAGAGTGCTCCGCACAGCAACCTTAGCTCTGAGGGACGGTCGCTCACCGTTCCCGGAAGGAGACAGGCCTCGATTGGCCGCTGCCAACCTGGAATCCGAGGACCCGCTGGGCAGTGACAGCCAATTAGTAAACAGCCCAATTAGTGCGCAGCAGCGCCAAGAAGTTAAAACCCCGACGCGCGAGTGCGGATGACCGAGGTGTGGCTGTCCCCGGGTGTGACCGCCTGGGACTATGTGACCATCAGAGCAATCTGTGTCTGAGGTTCACCGTCAAGGGGTGGCTGTGTGTGACAGTGTGCGCCCATGTGAGTCGTTGTGAGTGCACGCGTGTGACTGTCGGAGAGACTCTTTGTGTGCCTATCCCCAGTTGTGACTGGGTGTGACAGCGGATGGGGGCATGTAATGGTGTGTGTGCCATCGTAGTGTATGGATGACTTGTATGTGGCGCTGTGACAGTGTACGTGGGTGAGTGCGTCTCAGGGTGACGTGTGGGACAGTAAGACTGTGAATAGTGCACGGCTGTCTGTATATGACCGTGGGTCACTGTGTGTCAGGTTGTGAATGAATGTGAGGCTTTCAGGAGGGCGTGGGTGAGTGTGTCACGGTGTCGTCGTGTGGCTGGCCGTCGGGATGACTTTGGCCTGTGTTCAGAACAACTCAGGGCGTGAGTGGAACCACCAGGGTACCCGTATGGTTGACATGTGCCCGTCGGCGGGACTGATGTGTGCGTGTCCCCCGTGCGCCCTGCAAGTGACCGCTCGCTTTCTGAGCCGCCAGGTAACTCCTGCCCCGTGCTCCAGCCCGGGATGCTCGGGCCCGGGCCGGAGGTCCGAGGGCGCGGGCAGGCCCCGCCCGCCTCGCCCCCCAACCTTTCCCCCGCCTACCTTGCCGCAATGGTAATAGTCTAGGTGAGCCAGGCTGGCCGGCTCGGCCCCGGGCCGCGCACCCACCGCAGGCGCCGAGGGG
>NW_003852418.1:6346930-6354908 GCF_000181295.1 Otolemur garnettii | reverse complement strand
CCCGCCCGCGCGCGCTATTGTTCCGGCCTCCGGCGCCGCCGAGGGCTGGGGGCCCAGGCCGGGGCCTGGAGGTCCCTGCTCCGGGACCGGCCGCCCCCGAGTCCCCCACCCCTGAAGGTCCGCGAGGGTTACGCACCTGTGCAGACGGTCCTTTCCCGTCCCGCCTTTCGCCACCAAGGGTGAGGGGAAGGAGAAGCCCGTTAGACACCCATCCGCGAAAGTGGGATACTCCTTGCCCTAAATACTGCGGAGCCCGTACGCGGCGTGGAGAGGACAGGAGGAAGGTGGTGTCAGGAACTCTTTCGGAGATGGGTGCTACCTTACTCGGGGCACGCGGCTCAGCGTCCAAGGATTATCTCAGGATACCCTTCCTCCTGGCCTCACAGGTCTATTCCCCTTGAGAGGGGGCCCAGGGATCACTGCGCTTTAACTCTCACTTTACACCTGGGGAAACTGAGACGAGGACTTTCGGCGTCAGTGATAGGGCTTTAGGCAAGTGGGTTCCACCGTCCTCCAAGGATCCAGAAGTGAAACTACGTGGAGAAGGCAGAAGGACCCTGCCCCTTTTAATGACTAGGTTTAGGAGCCATGGGAATGACCCAGAGGCTGAAACTCTGGAAAGAGGTCTGCTCGCGCTCATGCTCTCCCGAAGTGATAACGGGAAGGAAATGGGATGGCTCCGATAGTGTGTCAGAAGGGTGAATGGTGACTGTGAAACTTCTCCCCAACCCCCCCCCCCAAGGTCCTCTAATTCTTCATACTACTTGCTGGTTGCTCCGCCCTTTTTCATACAAGAATTGTCTGCACTTGCAGTTTCCACTGACTTCACCTCCCACTGACTGCTCCACACCCATTTCCCTCTCTGGTTAGGCTCTGCCACGCCAGGGATGCCAGTCTGGGAAGGGCTAGGAGGCAAAAGGCTTGCGTGTCAGCAGGGCATAGGATGCTATTCAGAGAAAAGAGCTTGATCTTGATGCCCACTCAGGAGCCAGCTCGGAATTTAGCTCCTAAAAGTTGCTCAGGGCTTTGATGGTCCTGGCTAGTCCTGGCTAGAGTTATGACCACTGCACAGACCCATTAGCACAAAACAGGCGCGGGGAAATAAGCTTTCACTGAAGATCTGGGAACAACAGAGGGAAATTACAGCTCAGAAAAGAAAGAACTTGTAAATAAATTTCAGCATTGTTTCTGGAAATACAATGCCACACCTCTTTAGAAGGAATTTTCCACTGTCCCTCTCCTTTTTTCCCTAAGGTTATCCAACTGACCCAGAACTACTTATTGAAAAGCTTACCCCCAACACACACCTTCATTTCTGTGCAGTGCTAACTTTGTCATAAATCAATTAGTCCATATATACACGGGACTGTTCCTCAATTCTCTATTCTGTTCTATTAGCCTATTTTTCTCTCCCTGTGCCAATATCACACTACTTGAATTACTGTAGCTTTATAATCAGTCTTAATGTCTCATAAAATAAGTCTACTTGCCTTGTTCTTTAAGACTGCCTTTGGCTATTGTTGACCTTTGCACTTCCATAGAAATTTTAGAATCAGCTTTTATGTTTACACACACAAACTCTCTTTCTCTTTCTCAATGTTGCTATGATTTCAGTTTATATCAGATTGAATCTTTAGACCAATTTGAATAAAATTGACTTTTTCATATTAAATCTTCTTATCCATGAACATGGTATGTTCCTCTATCTACTTAGGGGTTTTAAAAAAGTTCTTTCAGCAACATTGTGTCATTTTCCATGTAGAGATCTTTCACGTCTTTCATTAGACTTAGCCCAGAGTATTTTATGTTTTTGTTGCTATTATAAATGGTTTATTTTATTTGTTGTCAGTACAATATGGTGGTTTTGTACTGGTCCACAAATTCTCTGATACTCCTCCCAAGAAGTGGAGTCTAATAATCTTCATTTTGAAAAGGATCGGTCTTAGTGAATGTTCTTTTAACAAATAGAATGTAGAGGAAGTGAATTTTCGTGACTTCTGAGGTTAGGTGTTATAAAAGTTAATACAGCTTCTGCCTGCCTCCCTCTCTTGAGACCTAGTCTTTGGAGCCCTAAGCCACCTTATAAGAAGTCTTAGGCTACCATGCTTTGAAGAAGGAACCCATATGTGAAGACTCTGAGACTCAGTAAAGAAAAGAAGATACCTGGCTAGTGCTCAGCTGAGCCAGCCTCTGCTGTTCTAGTTCATATGCAGCCTGACAGCACCCACATGAAAAAGCCTAAAACATCTAGCTGAGTCCTTTCTGAATCAAAAATGCACAGCAACTGTGAGTGGTAATAAATGATTATTATGTTAAGCCACAAAGTTTGGGGATGATTTGTTACTTAGCAATATAGATCTGAAACATATTGGAAATTTTTTTATATAATATCCTTCTATCATGCAATATTGCCAAAATAACTTGTTACTTCCAACAATTTATCTGTAAATTATTCAGCTTTTTTTTTAAATGACATTTTCTATATCATCGGTAAAAATGAGTTTTAGTTTTTCCTTTTCAATCCTTATACATGTTTTTTTTTCTTGTTTTGTTGCACTGCCTAGTATTACTAGTACAATTTTTGAAAGATGTAGTAACAGCAGACACCCTTATCTCATTCCTCATCTCAGAAGAAAAGTTGTCAATATTTCACCATTAATTATAATGCTTCCTGTAGTTTTATTTTTGTTTGTATCATTGTGTTTTATTTTTTCTGGATACCTCTGTTGCTAGTTAGGGGAATCAATCTTCACCAAAACAGTCTGGATCAGGAAATATTAGATTTCTGTGACCGTTTTATAAATGAGAAGAGTGAGACCCAGGGATGAATGCTGAACATGACAGTCACCGTAGTAGCTGTTCTGATTCATTTCTCCCAGTCTCAATGCTCAGTTGTCCAAAATCACCCTATTTCATTCTTTTCTTCTTTCCTCATCTCTCAGTTGCTTATAATAAAAAGTCACTTAGCACCTCTGACATCTTAACACATTGTTGACTGGCAACTTTATGCAGAAACTATCCATGTTGCTGGGTGACTCATGACTGGTCAGCAATGTGTTAATCGCAGATCTAGGACTACACACAGCACAGAAATCCCACCAGAAGCACTGTCCACTGCCTGTATTTCCCCACTCTTGGTCCAACTAACTCTGCCCAGAGGCATAGAACAATGTCCACCAGAGACCCATGTGCAATGGTTTCCAAACCAATGCAGACCCATATAGCTTTGCAATGGCCACAGCTATATGTCTTCTCTGGAGCCTGTCAGCAGCAGCAACCACCCACCCTGCCAGTCACCTACATGCACTTCCTTACCTAAAGAGCAAGCCAGAACCAAGGAGATATCTGGGAATTCCATTAACAAAGTCCAGCCGGGTCACCATGTGGGCCCCAAAGCCTGATCTTGCCCTTTCATATTGGCAGGTGCATAGACATGAAGTTGATGACTCTTCCCCCAAAGAAACACCACAGCCTCACCACAGACAACACCACAGTTGTCTCCCAGATGGCAGTGGGGCTTGAGCCCTCTTCCTTCCCCTTTGCCCCAGCGGGGATCTCTGAGAGGGGAGTCTCAGGTCTCAGTATTCCAGCTCTCAGTTTCTGATATCATAAACAGCTGAGATATCAGAATACAGATGGGGTTTATTATGTTTTATTATTATTAGGCATGCTAAGGCCAAACAGATCAGGTGATAATTGCCTTTGAGAAGATAGTTTAGTATTCACAGTTCCCAAAGGGAGAGGGCATGCCATGCATGGGGGGCCCACCTGGGGAAACTTAGGAGGCAGAGGGGGAGGGAAGAACTGTGGACAAGAGACTTACTGTGGTTTGCAAGGATCGGATTAGCTAGTATGAATAATTTGAGTTGCTCTGGGCCTGGGCACCACCTCTAACTTGATTAGGGAAGGTAGAGAGAAGCTCTGGATTGGTTTACATTTGAAAAGCACTTTCACAGGCTCACTATTTCTAGGAGTTGGCTAACCCTAAAAGGGGCAGTTCCTGTAGGGTCTGCAAGACCTCAAAGCATCAGACCACAGAAAATAAAAGGCATGGTTAATACCAGATGTGTCTACTTACCCGTGGGATCCCAGAGAAAAATGCACCTATGGCTCCTTTATCTGGGGAGCGTCTTGGCTTTTAAACCAAAATGAACAACCCCTAAAAAACCCCCGTGGCAGAGGGACAAATTATGCGAAACCCAGAGGAGACCTTAGGAATGATCGTAAATTTTCCTCTTTTTCCTTTTGGGCATGTGATTGAATTTTACTTTCCCTCCCACATGAAGTTAGATGTAACCGTGTGACTTGCTTTAGTTAATGGGACATGAATGGAAGTTAGAAGTGGGGCATGTCACTTCTAGGTGGGAGCTATAAAGACCTGCCATATCTAACCATATTCCATATCATTCAACCATGAAAATCCTAACACATCCTGGTTTACTTTGTAAAACCCAAATCCAGTAACACTTGTTTGGTGGAGCCTTCTCCAAGGCTCCAAGTCGGTGCTCCAATTTGCTGCTCTGACAAGTGTCTACACACAGAACTATTAGCGCTGACTTCAGGGACGTGTAATAACACATTCACACTCTGTAGTTATCCAGCATAGGTACAATGGCTCACTCATTTTGGTCCCCAGTGATTAGCACAGGGGCTAGAATGGCATGGATGCTTCTTGCCCACCCCCAGGGGAGGAGGACTTAATATACATGCACACACACTCACTCAAGAAGATGAAGTAGCTTCTAAGCTGTTCAGCTTCTAGCACTTATCCAGGCCAAGTTTGCCAGTAAGAGGAGTCACAGTTCAGCACCTATGGCTTCTGTCTCTTGCTCCCCAGTAGCCAGTGTGGGAGGATATGATAAGCTGGACTGAGGTGCAGACGAAGGAGGGAGTGTGCACACAAAGTGCGATTGAGTGTGCATACAAAGCTGGACTGAGGTGCACACAATGGAGATTGACAGTGAAAAGCTCACCTCTCTTCACTGAAGTCCTCCAAAAGCCTCCTGAGCCACGGCTTCTAGTGCAAGTGGTTTACTGGAGGGCAACCCCAGCTTCCCCTGGGTAGCTACAAGAGTGGAGAAGTGAGACAGGAAAAGGAAGACAGGCCAGAAACCTAACAAATCACCACTGTGGGCAACTGGGGCCTAACTCCACTGGGGAGCTCTGCAAACAGTGCAGAAAACTTACCTCCAAATTATAGTATTTGGAGGACGAGGAATTAGAGTCACCCACTTGGAATAGGAGTCGGACCCACCAACTCTTAACAGTCTTAATTAAAGCCTTTTCCCAGGGTCATTGATTTCTAGGCAGTTCAGCCTGGCAGGCAGAATGGGGCTGTGGGGACCAGAGAAAGCCCTTACACTAAGAGAGGCATGCCGGAGGTACACCACACACACGTCTCCTTCAGGAGCTTAGTGGAGGTGGGTAGCTATTGTCTGGGCCAGTAGTTAGAATCCCTGGGGCTCTAACCATTGTACAGTTTATCACTCCAACCTGTCCATTATTCCTGCAAACTGGCCAAGGTAGCCCACATCTTCCACTCAAAATGTCTGCCGGACAAAAAATATCCAAAGGACCAATGTGCATGTGGCAGAGACTGGGGCACAGGTGATTCACTCAGGCCCCTGCACATAAGGGGAGCATCTGACAAGATGTCAAAGGCTCTGAGTTCAAGCTCTGAACTCTGCTTATTCCCTGTTTGACCTTAGCCAAGTCACTGCACTTTTCTGAGGCTTAGTGCCACTTCAGCAAAATCAGCTGGTCATGCCTACTTCACTGACTCATTGGGAGAAGCAGGGAGGAAATGGATAGCAAAATACTTCTAAAACTCCAAAGCACCATTAAACTGTGGGTTACTGCTATTAAAAGATCTCACCTTCTCGATGGTTCTAAAGCCCTTTCACCAAAAGAGGGGCTTCTTCTTTACGTTTCACCCCTGGACCATGATCCCTCTCTCCACCTTTCTAGAGGGATGGTGCCAGGGTCCACCTGGGAGATGTCACAGTCCATGGAGCATCATGACAAGGGGAAGTGAGGGTGGGAAGGAAGGAGGGAGTGTGGAGATTCCTTGGGAGGCACTAAGGGTCATAGAGAACCTGCTGTAAATATACACCTTGTGCAGGTTTGAAAGGTGCAGGTCTTCTCACCAGCCTTCAAGGTGGGTGTTGTCATCAAAGCCCTTTTTACAAAGAAGGAAACTGGGGTTTAAAGAGGTGAAGTCCCCGAACTTCAGTTTTATAGGCAGAGTTTCATACCTGACAGCCATACTCCTTCTACGATAACGCACTGTAAGTCAGGTTATATTATCATACACAGTGCAGATTGCCCTACAATGCAGAGAGCTCGTGGTGGGTGAGGTCTCTGGAGCATATTCCCTGAGAATTCTGAAGGTCTTCTTATCCGTGTCTGCCATGCACATACCTGTACATTACTAGTGTGTCACATAGGGAGAGAAATCAGAGAAGTTAAAGGTAAGTGAACTCCATTCAAAAAAAGAATTAAGAAAAGAAAAAACATCCCTGTGAGTGGCCATCTAGTCAGAAATGAAAGGGAGCAGGACTAACAGCTAAAAGTCACCGAGCGCCAGTTGTGTGCCAGGCACTGTGCAGAGTCCCGCATATCTACTACCTCTATGAACCCCGAACAGCAACAACCCGGTGACACGGGCACTATTATCCCTATTTTACAAATGAGGAAACGGAGGCCCAGAGAGGCCAAGTGCATGTTGTCCCCAGGTTTTGCAACTAAATCCCCACTCATTGCATCTCTGAGATCTTTCATCTAAGTGGCAGATTAAGATAAAAAGAAAACCCTGTCCTGCTCTGCTTGGAACCACATTGAATTATTCAATTAACTTGGGGAGAATTGATCTTTTGACAAGAAGATCTTTCAATTTATGTACCTATCAATGTGTAGGAAAACTATTAAATTTTGTGAATGTTGATTTTCTATCCAAGAAGCTTTTAAAACTCCCTTATTTGTTCTAATGTGTTTTTCTGTAGATTCTCTTTAATTTTCTGTGTCCGTGATCAAGTTCTCTGCTCTCCCTTTCCAATCATCTTACCACTTCTACCTTTTCTTTTCTTATTGCATTGTCCAGCACCCCTAGAATCAGTGTTAAATAGAAAGGGGAGATCTCAGACATTGTGTTGTGTTGCTTACCTCAATTGTAATATAGTCTATATTTCACCATGAAGCCATTAAGTAAGTTACTTAGATTCTAAGTTTTTGGTAATACTCTTTTATCAATTGACAAAGTTTATTTTTATTCCTAGCCTGCTGAGAGATTTTTTTCTGCCATGAATTAGTTACAGTTTATAATATTTTTTTTTGGCATCTATTGAAATAGTCATCTGGGTTTTATCTTTCAATTCTGTTAGTAAATATTACTTGTGTTGAAGAACACTTGAATTCCTAGGATAATTGTGGGGACTTCTATTTAGTCATTTTTAAAAAATAAACTGCTAAATTCCATTTCAGTTATTTCACTAGGGATTTTATTTGCATCTATCTAAATAAGTGAAATTAGTCTAAAATTCTTTTGTGCTATTACTGCCAGGCTTTATATATAAAGATTATATTGGTTTTGGGCAGCACCTATGACTCAAAGGAATAGAGCTCCCAGCCAGAGGTGGCAGGTTCAAACCCAGCCCCAGCCAAAAACTGCAAAAAAAAAAAAAAAGATTATATTGGTTTTGCCTAATGAGTGGGGGAGAAGAATTTTGATAACTTATTAAACTTCTGAAATTATAATTGGGTCATTAGGTCATATTCTTCTTCAGTAAATGTTGGTAAGTTATACTTTTCTACAGAGTTGTTTATTTCTCCTAACTTTTCAAATATATTTGTGTAAATGTGTTTTTAGTATGAGCTTATGATTTTTAAAACTCTACTGTGTCTCCTATCTATGCTTTTTTCTTATTTTCTTAATCAGTCATCAGTCATGTGTCATTAAACTCTATTTTTTTTTTTTTTTTTT
>NW_003852418.1:6343851-6346817 GCF_000181295.1 Otolemur garnettii | reverse complement strand
CCGGCTATTTTTTGGTTGCAGCCGTCATTGTTGTTTGGCGGGTCCGGGCTGGGGATTCGAACCCGCTACCTTAGGTGTATGTGGCTGGTGCCTTAGCTGGTTGAGCTATAGGCGCCGAGCCTAAACTCTATTTTTTATTCTATATTTCTATTTTCTTTACCCTCTTCTCTCCAGATTTACCATAGTCACTGGGTAAGAGGATTAACATTTTTACAAAGATAATACGTGTAAAGTATCTGGCACTTAGAAAGTGTTTGGCAAATGTTGGTTAATTTAATATATGAAAAATATTTTTGAGCCCAAGCCAAGACTAAAGATTCAACTGTAATTGACATATGATTTATGCTCACAGCCTGATTGGAGAGACACGACAGGTAAATAGTCAAATAAATACAGCGTGATAAGCATAATAGAGGCAAGAACAAAGTGAAATGGGAACATGAAGAGTGCTTCCTAAGGAAGGTGATGCTGAGTTGGGCTTTGTAGGAAGAGTAGGAGTTAGGCATGTGAAAGGGGCACTGTAGGATGACAGGAGTTAGATATGTGAAGGGGCATTGTAGGATGAGTAGGAGTTAGGCATGTGAAGGAGATGATGACTGCGTCGTGGTCCTTCCTTTGGGCCTATCTTCAGTTACTTCGGCTCTGGTCGGCAAGGAGGGCTTCCTGGACTCAGGAATATGTAATCTTTTTCTTTTTGGATGGAGATGGGTTTGAACCCACCACCTCCAGCATATGGGACAGGCACCCTACCCTTTTGAGCAGCAGGTGCTGCCCCTAGGAATATGTAATCTTAAGGCTCTTTCATTTACACTAGAAAATGTCTACTAGTGTTTAACCCACTAAGCGATACTCCTCTTTGGTCCTACTTGGCTCTGTGTTCTCTAGCTCCTGCAGTGGCCTCAAGGATATGCAGGTCTAAGAAAAGGAGAATAAAGTTGGCTGCTCCTTCCACCTTCAAGAAGACATTTGGTACAGTCTCTTGACCACTCTCCCACTGAAGGATGGTCGCTCCCTTCCAAAGCGACCTCTGGCTTTTGGACAATTGTTCTACAAAAGCCCAAATTTCCTGGTCCAAAAATTTTTTAATGGCCCCAAAATGGACAGGGACTGTAGTTTAGTTCATGACCATGAGAAAGAGAAAGGGTTACAAAGTCTTCAGCGGTGGCCTCCCTTCAAACAATATGCTGATTGAGCACTTATTGTCTAAGTGTTTGGAATGCATCATCTCACATAATGTGTCCTCCCAAGAAACCTATAAGGTTGTTGCTAATGTCACCATGCCCAGCTTACTGCTCAGGAAAGTGAAGCTCAGAGTTTAGGTAATCTATCCTAGACCCGATATTCAGATCCACACAACCTGGAGCTCCGGACAACTTACTTGCCATCACAGTGGGGTCACATCCCCTGTGCCTGGGACAGCAAAGTCCCTAGTGATTAAACAATGAATTGAATGAACAGAAGATGAGGGGGTAACATGGGAAAAGTCTTTTGCTATGATGTTAAGTGGAGGAAATGGATGGAGAAGGGCATGAGGAAGCTTTCTGGGGTGACCCTAACATTCTATATTTAAAAGGTTTGGGTTACACGAGCGGACAAATTCGTCAAAACTCAGCAAAGGTACATTTCAGATTTGTGCATCTCATTATCTATAAATTTCTCATTTAAAAAAAGGTAAACACACGTTGGACTCTAACTGATGACCTTTACACACGGACGTGTTTTAGGGAGTATGGATGGATGTTGGCAATTCGAAATGTGCCCCCAAAAGAAGATGGCTTGATGAATGGACAGAGAACAGGCTAGATGGATGACTATGTGATAGAACCCAGAGAGAAGAGAGTAACATGCTAATGACGGAATCCAGATGGTGGATCTACAGGTGTTCAATGTAATATTCTCCCCACATTGTTTACTAGACTGTCACAATAAAGGATTGAGGAGAAATATCTTGTATGTTATACTGGCAATTGTGTAAACATACGTAAGCCTGCTCCCCGCCATGTATCACGCTTTCCCGCTTTGAAAGAATGCAGAAATAGTCCTTCCTCTCCCTTTTCCTTCCTTTCTTCTCCTTCTACCTTCTTTCATCCATAAAAGTGCCAAAGTTGGGTTGGCAACCTATCCAGGCTTCACCATCCTCTGCTCACCTCTTCTGCCCACACAGCGTTGTTACTCCCTTAATGGGTATCTGCCCGGACCTCTACGATAGGCTGTGTGCAGTGACTTGGAGATGACATTTACACGGGTCTCCGTGCTACCATACACCTCGTCAGCAAGAACCAGCTCTCGGCCTGGCACGCAGTGGATCAGCCCCTAGGGTTTGGAGACTTATAGAGACAGGACAAGGAAGAAGTGCCCTGTGTCCAATTCCTGGAATTCCAGATGTTCCCTCTCCCCAAACTTTCTTTAAAGATATCTGATTGCTTTTTGGATAAGAAAAACCTCATCCAGCTGACCCAGGGCCCCCAGCGATGCCCTCAACAAGGCTTTTCACCCAACTTTTTCATCAAGAAAGGAACCACCAGCATGCTGAATAGCAATGATCTACTTGGTGGCTGGGCTATGCATTTACCCTGGGTTTGTTTATTTTTTTCTTTTGTTTGATATATGGTTCCTTTAAAATATCCAGAGAAGGAAACCACTCTACCTAAAGAAATCTGAATTTTTGAATGCCCGCATCTGAAATGTCACTTGCACGGTAAGTCTGTGTCCCTGAGTTGCTGTGGCAACCTCGGCAGCACACTTTGCCCAGGGTGACAAAGGGGCCCTTTGTTAGCCAGGAGGCCAGGTCTGGGTGCAGGGACATCCCATTCAGCCCATCCCAACAAAGGAGCACACGTCCCCCTCTCCAAGCAGGCCAGCCGCCAGCCCGATTATGCCTGTCCTGTTGACAATCTTCCACAGAGAGACCAGGAAAAGAAATCTCCTATTATTGGCATCTTTGAACCAAAGTTTTTTTTTTTTTT
>NW_003852418.1:6253964-6343831 GCF_000181295.1 Otolemur garnettii | reverse complement strand
TTTTTCTCTCTGTGCTGCTTGCTGTACAAAACCCCCTGCAAAGGCCCCCACTCCAGCTTTTGCAAAGAAAAACACCAATTGTGAGGCCTCCCTGGAAGAGGGATAAGGCTCCCAATCTTAATTGAATCTCCTAAACTTGGTTATTAAAATGGAACTCCACCAGCAGTGGGCTCTTCAAATTTTAGCAAGCAGCCTGTCATGGCCTGGAACGAGGTCCTGGCTGCCCTCAGCTCTGGAGTGGCCTCTGTCCCCAAGAGCAAGTGCCTGTGTGGTTCTGTATGGATGTCGTCTCTGAATGTCTGAGAGCTTTGAATGGGAGGGAAGCAGAGGAGCCTGTGCCAGGGAGGTGCGCCCGCCCATGGATGGTGACTCTGTTAGGGCGGCATTAGCTACTAATGTAACAAATAAACTCCCATCTTAGTGGCTTATCGTGAAAACAAGTCTGTGTCTTGCTCACAGAAAAGCCCAGTCTCCTTGTTCCTCCAGATGGTCATCCTCTGTTAGCTGACAGCTTTCCTCCATGTGGTGATTCAAGGATCCAGGCTCCCTCTTTCATGGGCTCCTCCATCTCCCAGGGCTCAGCTGTTCCATAAAGCCCAGCCCAGAAGGGAAATATCATTTCTGTTCACCTCACTTGGTGAGAATTCGTCACATGGCTAGTGCTAGATGCAAGGAAGGCTGGGAAAAGATGCCTAGAAAGCAATTTTACCCCATGGAAGGGGCAACCTGGATTTTTTGGTGCCCTAACACAGGAGATGACAGGAGGCTGAGGAAAGGCACAAATTTGTGGCCGTGGCCCAGGGCAAGAGCTGCCACCATTTGACCCTGAATTCAGTTCTTGGTGTTGAGATTCTAACTGGAACATGAAGATGAGCTGTGTGCCAGGAGAGGGGGTACAAGCCATGAGTGACTGTCTCACCCCAACTGCTCCCCTCCCCATTTTTTTTTTTTTTTTTTGAGACAGAATCTCATTTTGTCACCCTTGGTAGAGTGCTGTGCCATCACAGCTCACAGCAACCTCAAACTCTTGGGCTTCAGAGATTCTCTTGCCTCAGCCTCCCAAGTAGCTGGGACTACAGGGGCCCGCCACAACACCCGGCTATTTTTGTTGTTGCTGTTTTTGTTGTCATTGTTGTTTAGCAGGCCCAGGCCAGGTTCAAACCCGTCAGCCCCAGTGTATGTGGCTGGCGCGGTTAACCACTGTGCTATAGGCGCTGAACCCCCGTGGCTCCCTTTGATCCTCAGTTGTAGAGATGAGCTCCCTTGCCTTGTTATTTCTTGCTTATCTGTTCTTTTGTAGATGAGCAAACAGGTTCAGAGAGAGCGCACAGTAGCGCATGGTGGGTGAGGCCACTCAGGTGACATCAGTACTAGAACCCAGGGCCTCTGTCTGCTAATCCCTGCTTCATGTAAACCCTAAATCTAAATTGATTCCTCAGAACACTACAGAGACTTTTCTGTTATTCCAGTAAAAATGGTACACAGCATGTCACATCGCACTTCTGTTCCCAAGGGCTGAGAGAGTGGCCTGCAGCTGTCAGGCTGGGGCATTTTTTTCAGTGACAACTTGGGGAGGGACCCTTTATTCTCCAGCCCAGGGGTGGCCCAGTTTGGCCACCCTGCTGAGTCAGAATCCTGCCATTACTGCTCAGCAGCTCTGTTACAAAGTATAAGATCTGTTAACATATTTTTAAACACTATCAACTCTGCTCTGTGTTTGTTACATTTCCCTTGTCCAGAAGTTGGACCCAGGCAAATAGGTCCCTCCCTCTACACCACACACCCTGTATTTTTTTTTTTTTTTTGGCCCAGCACCAAAAAGGCAACTGATCTCAGCGGCTTTGAAACGTGCTGCCTGGGTCCAAAGGTTGTTTCATCTTAGACACTGTGTGACCCTGCATTTAGGCCTCATTTTAAATTAATAAACCCACAGGGATAGTCAGCCCTGTCCCCACAGTGCCTTGCACCGTGGTTGCCTGGCCCACAGCAGCCTCAGTGAATTCAGGAGGAAACCCACACCCTGGGTGTCTCTGACCTTCCTGAAAGGCAGCGCAGTGAGGTTGTCAGAGAAACCTGTCGTCTGTGGTTTTCCATTTTAAACCCAAGTTTTCTCATGTTACCTTAAAACACAACGCACGGGGATCGTGAGTATTCCCAGCGTTCCAGTGCCTAGCACAGTGTGGCTCACAGCAAATTACCCATAAATCATCTGTTAAATGAATGACCCAACTAGGTAGTTAATATCAGGATGGGCTTTCAGGCATCAGGACTGTTTCCTGCAAGCAAGGACGGGAGGCCACCTACCCTGGAGCTAAGGGAGCTCCTAGCAAACTGGAGGATTGGGAAGCATGAGGTCACAGCTCTGGAGCCTGGAGGGAGAGGCCCACCCCTGCGCTGCCCCACCCCCACCCCATTCTAGTTACCTGCAGCTCCCACCCCAGGTTCTTGCCTCCCCTGCTTCTGCTCATGACTTTCAGATGTCCCCCCATCCCAACCTCTGACCTGGCACCCACCTCATCCAGCCCCCTAATCCTCCCCAGCACCTACCCAGTGCTTACCTCCAGCTCAGAGGACTAGCCTGGCCCTCTGAGGCAGGGCTCTCCCATGACTGCTCCTGGCCCCATCAGCATACCTGGTGTGGGGGTCGGGTGGGGAACACAAGGGTCCAGGTGGAGCACCGCCCAGGGCTGGCCTGATACCTACAGGAAGGGAGTTCAGCTATCTCAGGCCCATCCTCTCCTCAACAAAGTATTTACTTAGTCCCCAGTTTTACGCCAAGCCTGAAATTAATATTAATGCTATTAACCTTTTCTATCATATACACACAAATTTTTTTCATCCACAGTGGTGTTTATCTTTTAACTTTACACTTTCTTTTGCTCTGTAGAAGGTTTGTTTATTTTTTGTGCAATGAAATCTGTCCATCTTTTCCTTTTCACTTTTCTAAAGACTACTAAAATACACCAGCATGTTCTTCTGCGTCCTGTCTTTTTTTAATGCTGTATGGATTGCACGGGGTGGGGTGGGGGGTTAGGGGTGGAGGATGAGGATGTTTGTATTCTTTTCATCTTTTGTCTGTATAGAGTTTTGGCGTTAAGATGGGAGGACAGTTTCTAGTTTAATTTTTTATCCAAATAACTAGCCAATTTAAATATAATTTAATGAATAATTCAACACTTCCTCCCCACGTGTGAAATGCCAGCCTCATTATATGCTGACCAGCCGGAGAGCCTCGGATTCCCCATCCTGTGTCTACACCCCGTGGCTCCTTATTTCCTCCCCCCACACCCCTGTGGCCTGGTTTTCATTCCTTTGACTCTACAATATGCTTTGGTAATGGGTAGGGCGAGTCCCATTCATTATACTTCTTTCTCAGGAAATTCAATTCTGTTCTTTTATCCCGATTGTTCCAGATTTATAATAATCTTGTTAAGTTTCCATCAATTTGAGTGGGGTGTTTTTATGGGGATTACACTGAGTTAGAGACTAATCTAAGGAAAGTGGCCCTCCTTACCGCACTAAATCTTCCTATCTGAGCTGTGTCCTTTTACAGTCCTATTTTGTAACCTTCAGTGCATATTGATTGCTTTCTTTATAAAAGACCCCCGGACCTTATTTCTAGGGATCCTCTTTGAGGGACTTTTTTACTTGACTTCTGGGACACCATGCTTTTTTGGTTTCTTCTCACCTTTCAAGTGGCTCTTTCTTCGTGGCTTTTTCTGGTTCCTTCTCTCAGCTTTGGGCCCCAGAGTTGAGGCTTCTCAAGGATTCTGTGGAATAAATAATCCAATGATAAATATCTTTATGCAAATGAGGCTTCCCACGGATGCGGTATTCTTCTCCTTAGGATTCCTCACAAGTGGGGCCACTGAGAAAAAAGAAGAAAAAAACAGCCATGGAGGACTTGATTCCTTATCATCCCAGGACTGACCACAGCGGCCAGGACCCCTGCAGGGTTAACGTGGCTCAGCCCAGACAGAGTTTGAAGACGAGAAGAAAGGCCCTTGTCTTACAGTGGAGCCTCCCTGTGAATCTGTGACTGTTACAGTCTCAATTTGAAATGTAAATGCAAAAAAGAAAAAAGTGTTTAGAAGGAAATTGTAGTGGAGTAAGAAAAATAATGGCCCCATGTAGGAAAATGATCTCTGCTGTAGGTCAGTCTTAGGTTCAAGACTCAGCCTTTTCTTTGTGTTGTGACCTTGGGAAAAATATCTTCTAAGCCTCCACTCCCTTGTCTGTGAAATGAAAAAGAAAATGCCTGGAGGTTGTGAGGATTTGTTCACTGATTCAGTGGTGTGTGTGTGTGTGTGTGTGTGTGGTGTGGGTGCAGTGAGTGCCTGGCATATCCTTGGGGACCCAGCACCGATAAAATAGACCAAACTCCATTCCCTACGTGAATTCACATTCTTGGAAAAGACAGACAACGACTAAATAAGCAAAATGATAAGAACTAGTAGTTAAGTATCAAGATAAAGCAGGGAACTGGAACAAGGGAAGGGGGTTTCCTTTGAGGTGGAGTATTTAGGGAATGACCCTTGCTGAGGTGACGGTTGAGTGTCGCAGGCCGTGGGTGAAGGCAGAGACCGCACCTCTGTGCTATGGCAATTACTCAACAGGGAGATGATGGTGGTTCAGAATCAAGGGGTAGCCATGAGCGTGGTAAGAACGTGCTAGATTCTGGATACATGTATTTCACAAAAGTAGAGTCAATGGAATTTGCTCATGAATAGGATGCCGGAGATGAGGGAAAAGTTAAGAATATCTTCCAAATACCTAAGGAGCTATAAGGCTTGAATGGCCATGAAGTAATTGCCATTCAGATGGAGGAGGGAGCAGGTTTAGGTAGAGAGCAGAAGTGCAACTGGGACAAGCAACTTTAGAGACATCTATTCCCATCCAAATGCAAAGTCAGGCAGGCAGCTAGATACATGGGTCTGGAGGTCAGGGGGGTAGCCCAGACCAGCAACAAATTGAGGATTAAATAAGATAATGCAAGCAAAGTGTATAGCCCTTTGGGAACCTTAAAAAAGAAACAGACAGGTCTACACTGGGTACTTGTCTAAGCTCTCTCCCTGCCGACAAACTTGCTCCAACATACCAGCATGCACAATTTAAGCCAAAGCCTCTGGTTGGGTATGATCACTCACAACTGTAATCCCAGCACTTTGGGAGGCTAAGGCAGGAGGATCACTTGAGCTTGAGTTTGAGAGACCAGCCTGGGCAATATAGTGAGACCCTGACGCCACTAAAAAGGAAAAAACAAAGTAAGTCAATGACTCTGCAAAATCACACATTTTTAAAAAATTGTCAAAGTCCTTCCAAGATTTTCACAGATTGGTTTGAACCAATAGCGTGCATCGGGAAGATCTGAAGAACTTTCTCCAAATACCCAGTTCCTGAGTCATGCCCTCAGCTCAAAAGATGTGGGTCTTTATTTTGTAAAATCGCCCCAAAGGTCACTGGGGCATGGTGGCTCATGCTTGTAATCCTAGCATTCTGGGAGGCTGGGGTGGGTGGATTGCTTGAGCTAAGGAGTTGGAGACCAGCCTGAGCAAGAGGGAGACCCTGTCTCTAAAAATAGCCAGGCATCGTAGCAGGCACCTGTAGTCCCCACTACTCAGGAGGCCGAAGCAAGCCCAGGAGTTTGCTGGGGGCTGTGGTGCGATGGCACTCTACCAGGGCAAAAAAGTGACAATCTGTCTCCACCAATAACAAAGAAAAGCTCCCGCAGGTGTTTTCATGAATACTCTTCGGCCCCCCCAGTGGTCAGAATCTTGAATGTAAATTGTAAATTCATAATGCCAAGAATATTGTAAAGGAAGGAAAAAGAGTGGAAACAATCTAAATATCCACATGATAGAGATGAGTGTTCTTGTCCCCATTTTGTAGATGAGGAGCCTGCAGCTCAGAGATGAAACAGCTTTCCTGAAATATCATAGCTGGTGACTGGCAGCCAGGATTGGACTCGGGTTTTAGGGCCAAGTGTGTGTTCTTGGCTCCACACCTCACTGCCTCTTGCTGCTCGGTCCCTCACGATCCCACAGCGAAGACTATTGTGATGTCCTGACATGACAGCTACATGTCAGGAATAAGCACCTCTGTCCTTTCAGCTGCCTCTTCGGCCTGAAAGAGGTGAGGATTTGGTCAGTGCGTCCCAAATCCTTGTACAATCAGAATCCCCAGGAGGAACCCTGTGCCTCAGCCCCAAAAAGTTATGCTTCACTGAGTCTGAGTGAGAACCACAGGCTGAGATGCAAAGTGCTCGCTGCCCCAAATACTCAGTCACCCCACCGGTCCTTCTCCAGCCTCCCTCCAAAGCCCAGGGTCAGAGCATGAGCCACTCCCACCTCAGTGCTTGTCACTGGAGTCCTGGCAGGAGAGAGGAGAGGGTTAATGTGCTGAGAACTCTGGTGCTCTTCTCTCAGGAGATTGGAATGTGGTCAGGAGTGAGCTGAGCAGGCCATTGTTACAGAACAATTGATCCCCAGGAACAGAACAGCAGACGCTAATTACGGGACACTTGTGTCCTCCGTGTAATTATGAGACCTTCGTGACCATTAGCATAAGGAACTAAGCTCACTGGCTTGTTTGGATCCTAACTCTGCCCCAAACGCCTCTGCTCAGGGGTCTGAAGAAGTAAAACTGTAAACTCAGAGCATCATGAAAGACTCAGTCCAGAGATCCTCTAGTCTGGGTCACATTAGAATCGCCTGGACACTTGAAAAATGTGCAGAGTCTCAGCCCCCAATTCCAGAAACTTGCATTTGGAGGCACTGAATGGAAATGAAGCTGGATTAGTCACTGAGATTTACGGAGGCCCAAACTTAGTTCTCCTTAGGCAGCTAGTGGAAGCCCCACCAAGCGTCTTTAAGTTTCCTACATACCGGGGCTCCCTGAGCAAAGGCTATCAGTGCACTGGAGATATTGCCTGAGCCTTGTGAGTTGATCAATAGCAAGAGGTATTGCCTGAGCCTGTGGGTTAATCAATACATCCAGAAACACTGATCAGACTCCAAGCTAGTTTACCAGGAAGACCAAGTCCAGTGATTATTTCCCTGCCTACATGTTATACTTGCCATGGAACCTACTAGCAACGGAGTATAAGGAGTAGAATTTCCAAAGGGCACAAAAAGGGGGAGGTAGGGTCCAGGCTGGTCTCCTTTTGTGCACGTAATTCTGTATATATCTATATCAATACAGATATTGATGCTGATATCAATAGCAGCATTGTTGTCCTATCGATTCTGTTTCTCTGAAGAACCCTGAGGAGTACTGGAACCAAGGCAGGTCAGAGTGATGGCAGGAGGCTGAGTGAGAGAGGCAGGACATGGCAGGAGGTCTCTTGTGCCTTGGAGTTCTAATCATGCCTCCATCCCATTTTAAAAAATTGAAATATAATTCACATACCATAATATTAATCCTTTTAAATTGTGCACTTCAGTGGTTTTTAGTACATTTATGGAGTGGTTCAACCATTGTCACTATCAAATTCCAGAATATTTTTTCTTTTTTGTCTTTTTATTTTGAGACAGAGTCTTACTTTGTTGCCCTTGATAGAGTGCTGTGTCATCATAGCTCACAGCAACCTCAGACTCTCAGGCTCAAGCGATTCTCTTGCCTCAGCCTCCCAAATAGCTAGGACTACAGGTGCCAGCCACAACACCTGGTACTTTTAGAGGCGGAGTCTTGCTCTTGCTCAGGCTGGCCTTGAACTCCTGAGCTCAGGCAGTCCACCTGCCTCAGCCTCCCTGAGTGCTAAGATTACAAGCATGAGCCACTGCACCTGGCCAGAACATTTTCATAAGGCTAAAAAGAAATCCCGTAACCAACCATTAAGGGCCACTCCACATTCCCTCCTTCCCCAAACCCCTGCCAACCACTAATCTTTCAGTCTCTATGGATTTGCCTATTCTAGAAATTTCATATAAATGGAAATAGGCACTATGTGGATTTTTGAACCACTATGTGGTTCATTTTTTTGAGCATAAGGTTTCCCATGGTCATCCAAGTTTTAGTATGTATCACCAGTTCATCCCTTTTTAAGCCGAAATATTTCATTTTATGGACATACCACATCGTGTTTATCCGTTCATTAGATGTTTGACTGTTTTCTGCTTTTGAGCTACTGAGAATAAAGCTGCTATAAACATTTGTGTACAATTTTTTCTCTGAACATAGGTTTTCAAGTTTTAAGGGTCTATACCTTGAAGGGGTACATACTTCACATAATTCTATGTTTAACCTTAAGAGGAACTTCCAGACTTTCAAAGAAGCTTTACCACTTTACATTTTTACCAGCCATGTATGAGGGTTTTTTTTTTTTTTTTTGAAACAGAGCCTCAAGCTGTCCCCCTGGGCAGAGTGCCGTGGCATTACAGCTCACAGCAACCTCCAACTCCTGGGCTCAAGCAAGTCTCCTGCCTCCACCTCCCAAGTAGCTGGGACCACAGGCGCCCACCACAACGCCCGGCTATATTTTGGTTGCAGCCGTCATTGTTGTTTGGCGGGTCCGGGTTGGGGATTCGAACCCGCCACCTTAGGTGTACGTGGCTGGCGCCTTAGCCGGTTGAGCTATAGGCGCCGAGCCATATGAGGGTTTTGATTTCTCCACATCCTCACCAATCTTTATAATTGTCCCTCATTTTCGTTGCAACCATCTTACTGGGTTTAAAGTTTTAACTTGTTGTTGTTTTTATTTGTTATTTCTCTGGTGGCTAATGATGTTGAGCATCTTTTTCTGTGATTATTGCCATTTGTTTATCTACTTTTGAAAAGGGTACCTTCAAGTCCTTTGTATAACTTTGAAATTGGGTTATTTGTCTTGTAATTGTTGAGTTGCAGGAACTCTTTATATATTCTAGACATAAATCCCTTATCAGATATGTGATTTATAAACCTTTCTCCCATCCTATGGGTTGCTTTCTCTTTCTTAATGATGTCTATTGAAATGTAAACGTTTTTAGTTTTGATCATTTATAGCAATTTCATGTAATTGCTGATAAGGTAAAATTTATGTCTATCATTCTGCTGTTTGTTTTAGAGATGGAGTCTCATTATGTTACGGCCTCTAACTCCTGGGTTCAAGCAATCCTCCCCACCTCAGCTTCCTACATAGCTGGGACTATAGGCACATGGCACTACACCTAGCTTGTTGTTTGTTTTTTACATATATCATTTCATTGGTTCTTCTGTTCCTCCATTATTTATTTCTTTTGTGCTAAATAAACATTTTCTAGCACTCTTTTGTCAATGTATTTAATTGTATGTGTTTTATCTATCTCCTTAGTGGTTTCCCTGGGAATTGCAATAGTTTTTAGTTTTTTTTTTTTTTTTTTTTTTTTTTAAGAGAGTGTCTTGCTGTGTCACCTGGGTCTGTGCCAAGGTGTAGTGGTGTCATCAACCCTCACTACAACCTCAAACTCCTGAGGTTGGAACAATCCCTGGGCTTTAGCAATCCCGCTGCCTCAGCCTCCCTAGTGGGACTGAGACTCCCATGCTGGGACTATGCATGCACACAATGATGCCTGCATAATTTTTCTATTTTTAATGAAGATGGGGTCTTGCTCTCACTGAGGCTGATCTCAAAATTCTGAACTCAAGCAATCCTCCTATCTCAACCTCTAAGAGTGCTAGGATTACAGGAATGAGCCACCACACCTGTTCAGCATCTTAATTTATAATAATCTTGTATGGATTAATATCATCTTATTTTTAATTGTATGCAAAGACTTTTTCCCTGTATATCTCCATTCCCTTCCCCACCTCTGTGCTATGTCAGTCATATAAATCTTTATACATTGTATGACCATCAACATAGATTTATAATTTTTGCTTCATGCAGTTCTTTAAAATTATGAAGTATCTAATGAACTCAGCCCTATTATGAAACCGATTTATAAACACCCACACTTCCATATGAAAGCTATAAGCCGGCTCGGCGCCTATAGCTCTACCGGCTAAGGCGCCAGCCACATACACCTAAGGTGGCGGGTTCGAATCCCCAGCCAGGACCCGCCAAACAACAATGATGGCTGCAACCAAAAAATAGCCAGGCGTTGTGGCGGGCACCTGTGGTCCCAGCTACTTGGGAGGCGGAGGCAGGAGACTCGCTTGAGCCCAGGAGTTGGAGGTTGCTGTGAGCTGTAATGCCATGGCACTCAACCCAGGGGGACAGCTTGAGGCTCTGTCTCAAAAAAAAAAGAAAAGAAAAGAAAAAAGAAAGCTATAAGCCCAACTACAGCCCAAAACGAAGGGGAAAGAGGAGGGAGAGGGGAGGGTAATTGGTGGGACCACATCTATGGTGCATTTTACAAGAGAACATGTTAAATCTACTAAGTGTTGAATATAAATGTCTTAACATAATAACTAAGGAAATGCAGTTAAGGCTATGTTAACTACTTTCATGAAAGTATTTCAAAGTGTATATAAAACCAACACATTGTACCCCATCAATGTACACAGCTATGATTTAATTAAAAAAATAAATAAAATTAAAAATTAAATTGTGAAATATAAATTTTCAGCTCGGCGCCTGTGGCTCTAGTGGCTAAGGCGCCAGCCACATACACCTAAGGTGGCAGGATTGAATCCAGCCCGGGCCGCCAAACAACAATGATGGCTGCAACCAAAAAAATAGCTGGGCATTGTGGTGGGTGCCTGTGGTCCCAGCTACTTGGGAGGCTGAGGCAGGAGACTTGCTTGAGCCCAGGAGTTGGGGGTTGCTGTGAGCTGTGATGCCACAGCATTCTACCCAGGGGGACAGCTTGAGGTTCTGTCTCCCCCCCCCCAAAAAAAAAAGAAATATAAATTTTCAGTAGAATACAGAAACCTAAAGAACTAGGGAGAATGATAGTTGCTGAACAGATTATAAATGTAGAAAATATAAAGTAATAAAATGAATATATAAGGGTATAATAAAGAAATGAATGAAATAAAGTTTGCATTTATTTAAAAAAACAAATTAGAGAAAAAAGAGTTGCAGAGAAAAAAATGAATTTACATTGGCTTTTGTATTTTCCTATGTAGTTACATTTACTGGTGCTCTTAATTTGTTTGTGTGGATTTGAATTATTGTCTAGTGTCCTGTCATTTCCATCTGAAGGACTTAACATCTTTAGTATTTCACGTACAGCAAGTCTTCTAATGGAAAATTGTTTCTATCTTTGTTTTTTCTGGGGATGTTTTAATGTGTTTTTCATTTTTAAATGATAGTTTTGCTAGATATAGAATTCTTGGTTGGCAGTCTTTGTCTTTCAGAGTTCTGAAAATGCCACTGCCTTTCTGGCCTTAATAGTTTATGACAAAAATTCAGCTGTTAATCTTATTCAGGATCCCTTATATGTGACTTTTCTCTTGATGCTTTGAAGATGCTCTCTTTGTCTTTCCCTTTCAACAATTTAATTATAATGTGTCATGGTGAGATTTTTTTTAGAGTCTCACCCTGTAGCCATGGCATCACAACTCACAGCAACCTCTAGCTCTTGGGCTCAGCTGATTCTCCTGCCTCAGCCTCCCAAGTAGCTGGAACTACAGGTGTCCACCACAGTGCCTGGTGTTGCAGTTTGGCCAGGGCCGGATTTGAACTCACCACCCCTTATGCTGACCACCTCTGTATGTTGACCAGTTTTTTACAGTCCCTTGGGTGTTCAACTTACAGAGATTCTACTATCTTTAAATTCTGTATTCATTGCTACATCTTACCACTGAAATCTCTGCTTGGTTAGCTTAGCCACTGATGATTAAAAGATTTCCTTAAATGCCTCAGACCAATAAGTCTCCCATTCTTTGCTTTTGGGCTCTGCATAGATGACAGAATACACCTTACATGCTCTGCCAGGAAGAAAAACAAAACAAACATTTTTTTTTTCTCATATAAATTGTATTTCATTTTGACCAAAGTACATTACTTAAACATTAATTTTTAATTCAATATGTTAATATATTATCATATTGCATCCTCATTTATAAGTGAAATATGTTTGTAATTTCCCCTTTATAATAATATATTTTCTCCAATTTTAATATCAGGTGTATCCAGATTAAGTAGAATGATTTTGAAGTATTTCTTTTTCTATTGTCTATTAGATTTGGCATGATCTGTTTTTTTGAAATTATCTTTTACTTTTATTTACAAATATTACTTGTCTATTTTTTTGAGACTTTGGAAAAAACAAAATAAGAAGTTAACTGATCAAAGTATTCTATAATAGACATACTCCTATCTGACAATGTGAATGTTACTTTCTCTGCATTATTCCTATTATTATTGCTTAATATTTCATTGCAGCAATCGTCTGATTTCTTTTCTGAATGTATTTATCTTCATTCATTCTTTTTTTTTTTGAGACAGAGCCTCAAGCTGTCCCCCTGGGTAGAGTGCCGTGGCATTACAGCTCCTGGGCTCAAGTGAGTCTCCTGCCTCTGCCTCCCAAGTAGCTGGGACCACAGAAACCCGCCACAACGCCTGGCTATTTTTTGGTTGCAGCTGTCATTGTTGTTTGGCGGGTCCTGGCTGGGGATTCGAACCTGCTACCTTAGGTGTACGTGGCTGGCGCCTTAGCCAGTTGAGCTATAGGCACCAAGCCTTCATTCATTCTTTATGAGGTTTTTGTTCCCAATCCTTATGTTAAACATTGTTATTGTCATTAAATTTAGCCTTTTTAATTCTGTGAAGGCAAAAGTGGAAACCTAATATACACATGTATAAGTAAGAAAAATAAATAAAAAACATTTAAAAAACTTTTGTTAAAAGAGAAGTTTAAGTTCTCAAAAAAATTCAAGAAGAAAATGTAGAACTGTAAGATGAGAGAAGAATGATAATACAGTAGAATGAGATGAACAGAAGCCTAGCTGAGACTGTTGGCACTATGTGGAAATAATACAAGAAACAGATAATGCTATAGCAGAATTTTACACTACGCCAGAAATAATAGAATACTATAGCAAAATAAGAGCATATTAATCATCAATGTTAAGAAGATGTCAGAAAAGCAGGGGTAAATGAAAAAGGATGAAAATTATGAAAGAGGAGGCAGAGAATGGAGTATGGAATATGTGATCCACCATATGGAAAATTGGTGTTTATAAAATAGACATTTATTCATTTACTTAACAAATATTTTTTGGACACAGGCTTGGTGCTAGGCACTGAGAATAAAGTGTGAACAGAACAAAGTTTTGGCTTTAATGAAGCCTGTGTTCTGCTGGAAATACAGAAAACAAACACATATAATGTAAACAATAAGGTTTTAAATTCTAATAAATATACAGTGATGGAATGATAAGTACTATGAAGGAAAAGAACACAAGGTGAAGGGCCACAGAGTGACCGGCATGCGTTGGGGTGGATGGCATGTTACTGTTAGGTAGATGACACCTCAGCAGAGACCTAACTGAATTGAAGGAGAGAGTTCTACAGACTATCTAACGAGACTGTTTATCTCAACAGTCTTATCTAAATACTAAACTGTCTTAGTCTGCTTAGTGTTACTATAACAGAATTATAAGAGACTAGGAACTTAGAAAGAAAAGAGGTTTATTTAACTCAGTGGTTCTCAACCTTCCTAATACAGTTCCTGTGGGTCGTGACCCACAGGTTGAGAACTGCTGGTTTAGCTCATGGTTCTGCAGGCTGGGAAGTTCAAGGGCACAGTGTTCATTTCTGGTAAGGGCTTCCATGTTACATCACAGTGTGGCAGAGGTCAAACAATAAGTGAACACATGCAAAGAGACAAAACCAAGGGGCACCTCACTCTTAGGGAACTAATCCATTCCCAGGAGAACTAATCCAGTCTTACTAGAGTAGAACTTACTAACTCCTTCAAGAATAGTGCCAAGCCACTCAGGGGGACTCTTGGAGGTTTCAACCCGAGCGTCAGGGTGGATAATAGTCATTAATTGAGGTAGGGAAGCCTAAAAGAGGAACAGGTTCTAAAGGGGCAGAGGAAATCAATCAAGACTTCTGTATTCTGTGTTGAATATTTTAATTGTGAGATGCCTATTAAACATCAATTTAGGTGGGTGTTGATGATCAAGGAAAGCATCAAAGTTGAAGGTACAAAGCTGAGAGTCTTCAGTGCGTAAATGATGTTTAAGACCAATGGTACTCAAAGCCTGCTCGCTACTGGATCAAAGTGTTGGACCCAAATATGAGAATACCATGAGGAAAGGGATCAACAGTGAGCAGTAAAACCAATTCAGTGTGAAATTTACGCCAAATACACATCTCCAAAAATTAACTCTCAGAAAAGAATTATCCTAAATTTGAATCCTTTATAAATCTCTCATATTATGGAAATTCTCTCTCCATTTCTTTATTTCAAACAAAATTCTTTCTTGGGGAAGAATTATCAACCCGAATTGACCTCTATCAATGCTGGTTTGTGATAATTAGAGATGTCACCTGACAGAATCGGTAAATAAGGCAGGCAAAAAAATTTGACACAGATTTAGTAATTATTGCTAAAGGTATCACCTCACAATTGCAAGTGTCAGATGTCTTTGTAAACAAGCCTTTTAAAACTCACTTTAAAAATCAATCCAGGAAATGGTTGTCTGGAAATCATGCACATTCACTACCAGGACAAATTAAACAACCAAAAACCTGTCCTGACATAATGGGTTATTGTGGCTTGGGATAAACATTTCTGTGACAACAAAAATATAGACACAAACCTTAATGTATCTCAATGCCTCAAATGGGAATGAAGACAACAAGCTGGGGAAAACTGTCCTGGACAACTGGGGGAAAAAAGTGGCCATACCGATGACAAAGACTCTGATGCCCAAGATGCTGGTGAAGAATTTGAATAAAATTGTTTCTTCCAACAGTAGAAATAAGCATCAAATTAACTTAGTTTTACTAATGGTAATATATAATTTAAAATTAAATCTCTATATAATGAAACTCGTCTAATAAAATTTATAAACAAATATCTGAAACAAATATCTGTTTTAGGCTCCATGGTCATAGCTCAGTAGTTAGGGTACCAGTCACATACACTGGGGCTGTTGGGTTCAAACCCAGCCAGGGCCTGCTAAACAACAATGACAACTACAACAAAAAAAAATAGCCGGGCATTGTGGTGGGCACCTGTAGTCCCAGCTACTTGGGAGGCTGAGGCAAGAGATCGCTTAAGCCCAAGAGTTTGAGGTTGCTGTGAGCTGTGATGTGTCAGCACTCTACCCAGGGTGACATAATGAGACTCTGCCTCAAAAAAAAAAATAAATAAAAATCTGTTTCAGTTAGGCCCTGAAGGTTAGTTATTTATATTTAAATTGGCCAACATTCTGGAGGGTATTCCAGGCAAAGGAACAGGCAAAGGAATAAGGATGCTTTATGTTCTGAGTTGCCCTGTATTTAAACATATATGGTACTGGATATTCCTATGGCTAGGAAACTAAATATAGTAGAACCTCTGTAAGTTGACCACCTAAGGGACTGCAACAGACTAGTCAACCTGTGGAGTTGGTCAACATAGGGAACTAAGCCAACTGAACTGATATATACTGGTGCATGGCCATCTGTGAAAATTAGGTCAACTTAAGGAGACGGCCAATGTAGGGAGGTGGTCAGCTGTGGAGGTTCCACTGTACAAGGTTATGACACTATCTCCAATCGGGACACATGAGGAGAAAGACACGGATGGGCCACAAAAATATCAAGGACCCATTTCTCTACAAAGACAGCATTCTGAGCCATATAATAGGGCTGAATAAGAAGACCAGACTCCTCCCCATCAGATCTCTCTAACTCAGATTCCTAATACTGGGGAGAGTACACTCTAAAGCAGTAGGTAAGTGTGTATGTGCACGTGTGCACGCATGCATTGCACGTGCATGTGGGTACACACAGATGTTATAAAGGCAAAGGCACAATCAGAGAGGCTGGGGGGAATGGTTTTGGTGCTCTCATCACAGCTGTAAACCAACATCATCAACAGATACCTGCTGGGGTTGGGGTGGGAATGCTAGTGGCCTTCAACTACAGAAAGCCTATGGTTCTGAGCTTTCTTCAGCTTGAAGAGAAGGAGAGAGATGTGAGCCATAATGGGGCACTGACAGTGGGACAGGGAACTTCCATGTTACACAGTGGGTTCCACAAATACAGAAAAATGTGTCACCTTCCAGCTAAAAATGATAAACTGAACTCAAACTCTGAGCTCTGCTCTCCTTAGAAACTCCATTAAAGCAACAATAAAGGGATTTAACCACAACCAGTAAGACAAGGGTAAACAAGGATCAATAGGAAAAACAACAACACCAAAATTTAGGGAGCTGGAAAGCAGATGAATCAGTGAAACTTAGCTGAGGTTTATAAAGTTGAGTTCTAAGCCAACAGATGGTAAATCCAACAAGCAATCTAGTTTACACTGAAGAACCCCCAAATACTCAGCAATTGTTAGCCAGTATCTCTGGAAGCAGAGGCAAGGATTTGACTAAAAATTCAAGGATCAAGGCCGGGCATGGTAGTTCACCCCTCTAATCCTAGCACTCTGGGAGGTGGAGGCAGGCAGATGGCCTGAGCTCAGGAGTTTGAGACCAACCTGAGCAAGAGCAAGACTGTCTCTAAAAATACCAGGCACTGCGGCGGGTGCCGTGGCAGGTGCCCACAATCCCAGCTACTCAGGAGGCTGAGCCAAGAAGATTGCTTAACCCCAAGAGTTTGAGGTTGCTGTGAGCTATGACACCATGGCACTCTACTGAGGGTGACAAAGTGCAACTATGTCTCAAAACAAATAAATAAATTAATTAATTAACTTAAATTTAAAAAAGAGAAAATTAAAGGATTGGTTGAAAGTCTGTTTAAGAGGCATTTGGACACACCTGCCCCATTTGCCCCTGAATCTTCACACCCAGGCAGACGATTGAATGCCTGGTCTCGGCCGAAGGGACACCAGGCACAGCTGACAGATGAGAAAATCAAGTATAAATATCCACATCTTGGACCTTGACATCCCCACACCTCTTCCCCCATTCAGACTGCACAACTCTGGTGCCAGGACTTCTTCCTTTGGCCAGGAGACTGGTAAATTCTTCCCTGGGGCATTGACCAACCTAACAGGAAAGGCCTTCATGTACTGACATGGGGGTTGCCCAAGGAAATGGCCAGTCCAATCACCACCGTACACGGTCAATAAGCTCTTCCGACCATATCAGAACTTCCAATAAGTGTTTTCGTCCCCCATTCTTACATACATGCAGATCGCTAAAGATTACCCAATAGCTGAGAAAAACCTCTGAAGGGATAATCAGAGAACAAAACCCAAAAAGAAAGGGTATGATAGGTAGGATAATGCCCCCCAAATGTACATATCTGAAATCCCAGAACCACAAAATACGTTATTTTAGGAGGCTGTTTGGCTGGTTTAAGATTGCAAATACGATTAAAACTGCTAATGAGCTGATTTTGAGATGAAGAGATTATCATGGATTATCTAGGCAGCCTCATCTAATCACGGGAGTCCTTAAAAGCTGAGAGATTTTTCTTTGCCATGGTCAGAGGGAGATGTGGTGAGAAGCGTCAGGAAGATGGGACGCTGCTGGCCTTGAACGTGGAGGAAAGGAAGGAACGAGGAGACAAGGAGTTGGGGGTGGTCTCTAAAAGCTGGAAAAGGCAAGGAGGCAGATTGACCCTGGAGCCTCCAGAAAGAAACACGCTCCTTCCAGTGCTGTGATTACAGTTCAGTGAAACCCATGTGGAGCTTCTAACCTACAGAACTGGACGATCATTAACGTGTAGTGGTTAATCTTCCACAGCAGCAATAAGAACAAATATGGCGGTATCTGGAGAAACAGATATGGTTTAGGAGGAAGAAAATTTCTTTTTAAGAAGTCTGCGTTTGTTCACGGGGATGAAGTATTATAAACATGAAATAGGAACAAAATTCTATTTTAAGGAAAGCAACATTCTGAGACCCAAAAAAGTGCTCTTAAAGTTAAAAATATGGTAGGAGAAAATTTTAAAAGTCAGCAGCAGGCTTGGAAGATGTATGGATAAGGAAATCTCCCAGAAAGTAGATCAAAAAGACAAAAGTGACAGAAAATAGGCAAGAAAAGATAAGGAAACTAGAGAAACCGTGCAAAAGATGCCACCCCAATCAGAGTGGTTCCAGAGAGAACAGGAAAACACAGGGGAGGATGTCGGCCACAAAACAATAATGAAAAATGTTCCCTGAAAGAGAAGAACGTGAATTGCCAGATTGAACAGGGCTACGCGTACCAGGAAGATGGACAAAAATAGACCCGTGTTAAAGCACATGATTGTGAAATTTCAGACCACTGGGAGCAAAGAGAAGATTTTTAAAAAGTATTTCTGATTATTTTTAGACGACCTAATCTGTCCCTTCCTGAGAGAAATCTGATAAAAGGTCCAACTGAAGGTGAGGAATTATCAGCATCTCCCTGCCATGACACCTATTGTTCCTGATCCGTTTTCAGGGCATATTTTTAGGGGTATATGTGTTTATGGTGGTTATATTTTTCTGCTCTATGTCTCCTTTTAGTAGTATCCAATCTCTTCCTTTGTTCATTCTCATGTGTTTACATTAAATGTTATTTCGTCCCATGTTAAGATCGCCAGCCTAGACTTAGATATTTGCTTGGAAGCTAGTCTTTGGTTTGCCAATGTTCCTTGCCTTTGATGTATTGCTCATTTCTTATTTTATTTATTTATGACAGAGTCTCACTCTCTCACCCTTGGTAGAATGCCGTGGCATCATAACTCACAGCAACTTCAATGTCTTGGGCTTGAGCAATCTTACTGCCTCAGCCTCCCGAGTAGCTGGGACTACACATGTCTGCTGCAACGCCAGGCTAGCTTTTCTATTTTTAGTAAAGTCAGGGTCTCACTCTTGCTCAGGCTGGTTTTGAACTCCCGAGCTCAAGGGATCCAACACTTCAGCCTCCCAAAGTGCTAAGATTACAGGCATGAGCCACCGCACCCAGCCTTATTTCTTATTTTAAAAAGCATGGTCAGGCACAGTGGTTCATCCCACTACTCTGGGAGGCTGAGAGGGAGAATCACTGAGGCCAGGAGTTTGAGACCAGCCTGGTCAACATAGTGAGACCCTATCTCTACCATAAAAAATAAAATTAGCCAGATGTAATGGTACATGCCTGTAGTCCCAGCTACTTGGGAGGCTAAGGAGGGAGGATTGCTTTGGCCCAGGAGTTAGTGGCTGCATGAGCTATGATCAGGTCACTGCACTCCAACCTGTGTGACAGAGAAAGACCCCATCTCAAAAAATAAATAAATAAATGCCTATAATGCTGGTGCTTTCTTTAAAATTCTTATCTGAGGGGTCTATCTTTTAATTAGTGGGTTAATTTATTTTTATTTCTCATAATGATTGTTGTATGAGAAAATGTTTTACAATTTATAAAGAATTTCTTTTTGTTCCTTTTTTCTTTTCTTCTTCCCTTCTTTCTGTTGGATCAGGAGAATTTCCTTTTCCTGGTTCAAAAATGATCTATTTTACTTGGGGTATGACGTAGGCTGCCCTTAATTTAAGACCTATCCTCAAGTTTATTTATCCTATGTATTTCTTGAACTTGACAGTATTTATATCTCGTGCCCCTTGTTTTCCATATTACTTGTAGTATCCACTTGATGTTGGAGTGATTCTTGTTTCTTAACACTCCAAAAACCTTTAGAACTTGTCTTTTTTCCCTCTGCTTAATTTTTTTTTTCTGATTTGAAATTTGTATGAGGATACAAATGTTTAGGTTATATTGTTCTCACTTCCCAAGTCAAGTTCAAGTCGTAGTTGAGCCTTTTACCCAGGGAGCGTGCTGAACACCCTGACATTGTGCTCATTGGGTGAGATCCCACCAATTGCCCTCCCACTCCCCATCCCTTCCTTCCTTTTCCTTATCCCCTGCTAGACTATATTTGTGTTTTATCATTTGTGTGGATGTGCAATTGTTTATATATTGGTTTTACATTAGTATTGAGTACATTGGATTTTTTTTTTCCCATTCTTGAGATACTTTACTAAGAAGAATGTGTTTCAACTCTCTCCAGGTAAACATAAAAGATGTAAAGTTTTCAACTTCTCTTATGGTTGAATAGTACTCCATGTAATACATATGCTACAGTTTGTTAATCCATTCGAGGGATGATGGGAATTTAGGTTGCTTCCATGACTTGGCAGTTCTGAATTGAGCTGCTTTCTGATGCAAGTGTGGATGCAGCTTTGTGGTAAAATGATTTCTGGAAACTTGTCTTTGATGGTTGCATGCTTCACTCTGATGCAGGTGTAGGTTTTTCCTCATCTCTTTTCTTTGGTGTTCTATAAGCCTTTTCAAGCCAAGGATTCTTGTCTTCAATTTTAAAAAGTTGAATCTTCACTGTTTAACTATTTCTTCCTCTCCATTTTTTCTCCTCGAGTTCTTTTTTTTTTTTTTTTTTAATATTAACACGTCTAATTCTATCCTTGATATTCCAAAACAGCAGTTCTCAACCTGTGGGGGACGACCCACAGGAACTGTATTAAAGGGTGGCAGCGTTAGGAAGGTTGAGAACCACTGTTCTAAAACATTTAAACTATACAAGGGCTATCTGGGAAATATCCAGCCATGTAATATGAAAAATAGAGACCTACTCAGCTGGACACTTTCCAGACAGCCCTCTCTATATTTAATATATTTTCTCTCTCTTCTTCATTTGCTGCTCCCTCAACCTAATCCTCCCTTTCACTAATTTGTTCTCCAGCTGTTTCCATCCCACTATTAATCCCATCTCCTGTATTCTTTACTTCAACTATTACACTTCTCACACTAGGTATTTCCACTTGGTTCTTTATGATGATTTCTTACTTTTTCCCACATGCTTAAAATCTCTTATTTCCTTGATTATTTTCATAATGTTTATTTTAAATTCGGAATCTATCACTCACAGTAATTCCACTTCAGGTGGGATGCATTAAGTTTATTGCCTTTCCTCTGTCACAGGTACTTCGCAGGTATCTAGGCATCTCGGGCTGTGAGTTAGTGTTCCTGAGACAAAATCAGATATGCCAAAATACAGCAAAATGTATGAGTGAGATGCCAAGGGCCAGCCTCTCTCACTTATGTCCCTCCAGATCAATGTCAGGTAAGTAGGGGGTAGAGCCCCTGGGTAGAGAAGTTTAACCACCACAGAGCAACAGTCAGTCACTGTTCTTTGCCCCCACTGGCAGCTCCTTTGGTTGGGGTTTGATTTTGTATTAATTCCTCACTCAGCAGAGCACCCAGCTGTCCTGTGTTTATTCCACTGACCCTGGAGGTTTGCCCTGTTGCTTCCAATTTTGAGGCATTGCAGAAGGAGTGTCAAGAGCAGAACTTTTAAAAAGGTGTCTGGTAAACCAGTGCTTGCTCTTGCTGGCTCTGCACTGGAACCACATGTGGAGCATTTTTATTTTTTATTGATTGATTTATTTATTTTTGCAGTTTTTGGCCAGGGCTGGGTTTGAACCCGCCACCTCTGGAATATGGGGCCGGAGCTCTACTCCTTTGAGCCACAGGCGCGGCCCTTGTGGAGCATTTTTAAAAGGCCACAAACCAAAAAAAATCACAATACCTGGGATGAAGCCAGGAGGTGAGCATTTTTTCAACATCGTACTTTCAAAACCAAAAATTAAACCTATAATGTTGTTGGAAAAAAAAAATAGGACAGTGAACATCACTATATTCTTCATCTGGATTCACCAAAAGTTGCCACATTTGTGGTGTGTGTGTGTGTTTGTGTGTGTGTTGAGAGGTGTTTTTCTTGGCTGAAGCATTTGAAAGAAGTGGTAGATACCTAGTATTTCAGTGTGAATCGCCTGAGACCAAGGACATTCTCCTCTATTTCATTGCTACCTAGTCTATTTTGAAAAGCATTCTCAAAGGACATTTCATGTGCACCAGCATTTAGAATAGCTGCGCTAATCTGCCTGCCCCGTTGCCTCTGGTTGCCCTGCCCCTGCCCCCACAGGAGTGTGCCCACTCCAGCTCAGAGTAGCTGCAGACTCCCAGAGGTTTGCAGTAGTTCTCTGTTGATCCTTCAAATCCATGTTTTCTCCCATGTGGTTTCTCCAGGGTAGAGGTCAAGGGCAAGAGCTATCGGATGTGGGCCAGAAGATCAGCTTGACAGGAACTTGAAGCCCTCGAGCGCTGCGTATTCATTGTGTAATATTGATGTATTTGGTCAGGTCCAACTCTTGATAGAGCAGTGGAGAAATCAGCATTTCAGGCAAAACATAACAGTACCAAAAAACCGAAGGTAATCCCAACACAAATGAAAGTCGGCTCTTGAATTGGTTCATAAATTTGCTGACAAGCATGTGAAATATTTCACGAGTAAAAACAAAATACTCAAAGACTAAATGAACCCACTTTGTTTCAGGCTGAGTTTTCAATGCCTAAAATGGTCTTTTAAGTCGTATCATCTAGTCTTCAAGCTCCCCTTTGATTTTCTTTTTCTTGAAATAGTGCGTCTTTCCCAGCGTCTTCACCATACTGAACATCAGGAAACTGTCCTTCTTTTCCCAATCTGGTGTGTGAGAGTATCTCAGTGTTGTTCTCACTTGCATCCCATTGGCTATCAGCAAGATAAAAGATTTTTAATATAGTAATTTAGTCACTTATACATTTTATACATAAACATTCGTAATGTTTGCACATTTTTTTAAAAAGAGGGTGTTAAATAGAAAGTGAATAGTCTTTCTCCCATCCTACCTTGAAGTAAATCATATTTTGCAGTTGGTTTTGTGTCCTTCCAAACCTTTTCCTAAATGCATCCAAATACACCTGCACTTACAGAGTGCTGAAGCTACCTAGATACATAAGGACAGAAAGAATGTAAAGTGAGGGAGTCTTTGAGGAAAAATCGATCCAGGCTAGCCTGAGAGAAATTCAAATCCTAAAAGGAATCTTGTTCAAAGGTGAAAAGGATACCTAAGGAAAAACTTTATAACAAATCAGAAGAAGCGGAACAGGGAAGCATAGGACGATGAAGAATTTGTTTCTGAAAAGTGAAACCATAAAACAGATGAAAATTTGGGGCACATCTGCTTTCTTTTTTTTTTTTTCATTGCATTTTTTGGCCCGGTGCCGAGCTTGAACCCACCACCCCCAGTATAAGGGGCCAGCACCCTGCTCCTTGAGCCACCGGCACCGCCCGGGGCACATCTATTTTCTACTCTCAGTGGAATAGGAAAAAGGATGAGGATTTCAAAGAACAAAGTAGGGAAAACGAGTTCCTATATCAACAGATGGAGTTAACGAAGGAATGGACGGTCCTAAGGAAAAACTGTTAAGGAAACAAACAATGAGACGGCAATGTTTTTAAAGAGGTTTTTTTTTGGAGGGGGGGCAGCCCCTGTGGCTCAAAGGAGTAGGGCACTGGCCCCATATACCGGAGGTAGTGGGTTCAAACCCAGCCCCAGGCCAAAAAAAAAAAAAGATTTGTTTTCTTTGCTGTTTTTGGCTGGGGCTGGGTTTGAATCCACCACCTCTGGTATATGGGGCCGGCACCCCACTCCTTTGAGCCACAGGCACCACTGGCAATGGGGTAAGAAAAGCCAGTAGACATCTAATACATACCCTCCTAAGAGAAAAACTCAAATCAATTCAAGGTGGGGGGCAGGGGAACAAGGGAGCATGGAGAGGGGAGTGGGGAATGGGGGTCACGGCGGACAGCACACCCCTTGGAGGAACTTTACCTAACAAATGCAATCAGTGTAACCCAATTCTTTGTACCCTCATGAACCCCCAACAATAAAAAAACAGGGTAAAAAGCAATGAAAAAGTGAATCATCAGTGAAGAAACCCGAATCAGCCAGGTGAAGGGTCCTTGAGGAAAAATAATGCCGAAAACAGAAGCAAAACAAAAACAGAGAGAAAAGATAACAGAGATTCAGGGTGGGATCGTGGGTGTTCCTAAAGAAAAGACCAGAACAAAGGAGACAGAAAGAACATTCAAAAGCCCACCAAGAAGAAGAAAAAAATAAAAGAAGACATACCAAGGCAAGTTCTGATGAAATTATTTCACTGGGGGTATAAATAAAAATGTCTGTAAATACACATGTCGGAAAGGAACGGCTCTGACTTCTCTGCCACGCAGTTTACTGCCAGAAGATAGAGCAGATTTTAAAGGAATAAGGAGAACGTGGTCCCAAATTCCAAGCCCAGTCAAAGTGTCAGTCACCTGTTCAGGAAACAGACAAGGTGTTATCAAACATCCGAGAACTTGAGGAGGAGATCACTTAAACACTTTCTCAGGAACCACTTGAATAAGTAAATATTTCTGAACATGAAGATTGCATTGCAGAAGGCCGGGAGTGAGAGCCATACCCGCCCAAATGCTAAATATGGCACGAAGACTAAATAACCATGAGAAATATAGGAAGCAGTTATACACAGAATGAAAATATCAAATTCCTTGTCAAAGAAAGGCACCCGATACAAACGTTACTAATAATTCCATTATAACACACTGGGAACAAAATTCAGGACACACGAATCTGATGCAGTAGGTTTGGAATTGAGCCTGACAGAGGAGAGAACGAGAGGAATTAAAAATGTGCGATTTCCCTCCTCGTACACAGAGAGAGACAAAGAACAAGGCCTTCTTAAATAATTCGGGGAACCTTGGATTAATCAAGTTATTCGATCACTAATGGCTCTAAAAGCAGAATCTATACAGTCATTAAAGGACTTGACAGACTACAAGCCGTACAGTAAAAGATAAAATGCAAATAATACTGCACGGAATCGCAACAACCCAAACCAAAATAACCTGACAAAATCTTTCAACAACAGAAGTTGTTATGACAATAAACGGGATAAGCACACATTCTTTAAACACTGAACTTGAATTAAAATACAAAATATGGTTCCACGATGCCTACAAAACATTTAAGGAAAATGAAGTCATTCAATAAGAGGACCAACAAGGAGGATCTAGGAAATAGGACCCAGAAGAAGCAGAACCACAACATTCACAAGGGATAAAATAGGATTCTGTTAAACACTCAACCTCAGGCCTGGCCATGGTGGCTCACACATGTAATCCCAGTAGGCTGGAGGCCAAGGCTGGTGGATTGCCTGAGCTCAGGAATTCAAGACCAGCCTGATCAAGAGCAAGGACCCCATCTTTACTAAAAAGCTGGGCATTGTGGTGAGCGTCTAGAGTCACAACTACTTGGGAGGCTGAGGCAGAAGGATCGCTTAAGCCCAGAAGTTTGAGGTTGCTGTGAGCAATGATGTCACAGCCCTCTCCCAAGGGTGACAAAGTGAAACTCTGGCCCCCCCCCAAAAAAACTCAACATCATAGACGTCTGTTGCCATTTAAATAGGTCTAATACATAATGAAAGGAAGTTTTCAATTCTTTTTTTACAAATGATGCATATTTCAATATAAAAAGAGAACTGACAACGGCACCCGTGGTTGAAAGGAGTAGGGTGCTGGCCCCATATGCCGGAGGTGGTGGGTTCAAACCCAGCCCCAGCCAAAAACTGCAAAATAATAATAATAATAATAATAAGAGAACTGACAAAACACACAATGAAAGACAACAGCTCCAAGCAAGGACACACGTGCAAAACGTTAGATAAAATATTAGCCAATAAACTCAATAGTACCTTAAATGAAAAAACTGGGAGACAAAGATTCTTTAAAAGTCGATAGGCTGCTAATATAAAAAAGAAGTCTCCATAAATGCCTAAGAAATAATCTTCACAAGCAACATCTATTCTTGATAGTAATGTTTCACAAAACGTGAATAGACGGAGATTTTCATAACCTAACAAACAAGGTTTACGCGTGCATCGCAAGTGACTGCTAGGATCATGCTCAAAGGGTAAATGCTCAGGAACATTCCCTGTAAAGCAGAGAAAAGACGAGCTCGGCTGAACCACTGCCTTTATCCGCTCTGCTGGGAGTGTTACCAAAGTCGTAAAATAAGAGATATAAATGCTGTATTAGGAAGAGAAGCAAGATGATCAATATTTGAACACTTTATAATTTCCTACCTAGGAAAAAAATCCCAAGAAAATAAATGAAAAGCCTGTTAGAAATAATAATAGATTCAGTAAGGCAGATGGTTGTTAACATAAAGATGTTAAAAGCAATAGTTTTCTTAGATTTCCAACGATGACCGACTAGAACCCATAATAGGTGTTTAAAATTTCATTCATGCCAGCAATAGAAAGCAAAAGAATAAACATAAAATGTGCATGACCTTAATGAAAAAAACCCAACTATTTAAGTTTCCTGAAGTATTTAACACACACAAAAAAGGAGAGAAAAATAATGTGTTTTTAGGTAGGGCATTCAATTGGAGTAAATACTTTTTTCTTTTTTTGAGACAGAGTCTCACTTTGTCACCCTTAGTAGAGTGCTGTGGCATCACAGCTCACAGCAATCTCAAAGTCTTGGGCTCAATTGATTCTCCTGCCTCAGCCTCCCAAGTAGCTGGGACCACAGGCGCCCGCCACAACACTTGGCTATTTTTAAAGACAAGGTCTTGCTCTGGCTCAGGCTGGTCTCGAACTGGTGAGCTCAGGCAATCTGTGTGCCTCTATCTCCCAGGGTGCTAGGATTCCAGGCATGAGCCACTGCACAGGGCCTTGGAGTAAGTACTTTTAGAAGATAATTAGGTGGTGTTTACAAAAATGGTAAAAGAGCATACCCTTTGTATCCAGCAAATCCATTTCCAAGGACCCTACAGAAATCCCACCACAAAATGCAAAATCGCTTTTTGTAAAATGACTCAAAGAATTATGAACTCAGCAGCTGGGTAAATAGGCAGTTTCCAAAGTTAGCCAAGTTGATCACATTGGCAGATGATCAAATAAATGCCTTAAAAAGTGCTTACCCTTTGAGTGAGCAATTCTGTTCCTAGGAATTTATTCTTTGGAAATAATCGTGGTCATGTTCAGAGTGAATTTCCAGGAAATTAATTGCAGTGGAGTTCATAATAATGAAAAAATGCAAACAATGTCAATATTTAACAATGAAATAGCGTGGAACACCTGGCATTTATACAGAGGAATATTCCATGATATGGAAAGACACATGATTATAACGTAGCACGGACAAAGGTGTTACGTGGGGTAGGACAGCATGTTCTGTTAGGTATTATGCCATTGAAATTGTGTTGAAGGCACATTTCACATAATACACATGAGCTTTGGAAATAGCCTAGAAAGATACAGACCGGTGTTGACAGGGGTAGCCTCTGGGTTGCAGGCTTCTTTGTGATTTTAAATTTTCTTTCTGTCTTTATTTTCTGGATTATCTTCAATAATCATGTTTTACTTTTGTATAATAAAAACTGCTTTAAAATGGCTTTTTCCTCTGTGCAAGGCTCCAGAGGAACGCAAACTGCCATCCTGACGGTGCTTAGAGTGCCTGGCGATTTCAGAAAAGACCATTTTTCTCCAGGGGCCCTTGGGTTCCTGTCATCAGTGAGCCAGGACACCGGCCACTCTCTCTGGCTCACTTAAACAGATCACTGTTAGCCCTGAAGGGTTTTTCACACTGCTTAGCAGTCCTGCTAGCTGTGGGTTAATCTACTCTCTACCAAAGCAGATGCTGGTAGGATCTCACCCAGGAGCTGACCCCTGGACAAAGGCCCCAGGCAGAGACACCTCGACAGTGGCAATTAGAAATTGGGGCCGCCCTGAAGAAGGACAGGCCTTCCTCTGCTGGGCCAGCCAGTCTCAACTCTCCCCTGCAGCCCATCAAAGAGCCTGGGGCCCTGATGACTCCCCAACCAGGAGCAAGTGTCAAAAAAACCCAGCCTCAGTTGGTGTATAGCCAGCTCCCTTCCCTCTGGGGCTGAGTATATTAACAAAGATCACACAGGGAGATGGTGGGGTTTGAGCCCAGTCAGTCTGGCTTCAGAGCCTGTGTTCTTACCTCCCCTCTATACCAGGTAAGGCAGGCCCAGAGCAGCAGAAGGCTGGCCCAGGTGGCAGTGAGAGATCCCACAGGTAACCTGGCCATGGGATCGTAACCGCAGCCCTTGCTTCTCTCAGCCAACTTTCACAGCAGTTCCAGGAGTTAAGTGTTCACTGTTCTCATCTTCTAGATAAGAAAACTGAGGCCCTGAGAGTTCAGTAACTAGTCTAGGATCACACAGCACTCACACCAGACTGCATGTAACACCACCACCCTGGCCCTGTAACGTCTGACACATAGGCGGTGCCCACTCAGGCTGAGTGAGTGAGTGAAGGAATGAATGGACGGATGTAGAGCACCCTCTGCCCATCAGTCTGATGCAGGAGCTGGGAGCTGCACAAACCTCCTTGCTATCAGACAGGGCCTCAAGTCAAGGTTTGGGTCTCTGGGGCACTGGGGACAGGCCCAGGGCAGAGGTGATCTGGCTGGGGGTGGGGAGACAGGTGCTCTCAAGATTGTAGGTGGCCTGGAGAAGGGGCTGCTTCCTCTGTCACCTCCAAGGCGTTACTGTGTGAGCCCAGTCACACGGGAGGAGCTTTGGAGTCACAAGAGTCGTGGTTTCTCACCTCTATATATGACCCAACCAAGTGAATTACACTCTCTGAATTTCTATTTCCTCCCCTATAAAATGATGGTGACAGTCCCCAGCCTGAAGGGTGCTGTGAGGACCATGTCCAGGGGTGGATGGGAAGGCGTCTCACAGGCAGCACGGACTCCTCCTCATTCATGGCCAGACTCGGGAGGTGAGGCCTTCACATGGTCAGAGCAGGTGCTTCTAAGGGAGCTGGACAGCCCTTTAACTGTGCCCCTTGGCTGGTGGGATAAAACAGACTCAAGTGTCCCCCTAAACAGTAGCCTCAGTTGCTCCATCTATAACATGTGATCTCAAATCTCTTCCAGCTGGGATCTTCTGGATCTCAATATTCTTTTTTTTTTTTTTAAGTCTCCATTTTTTTTTTATTATTTTTTTTATTAATTGATAGCTGTATACATCTGGATCTCAATATTCACTGGCAGCCTCAGGCAGAGGAAGAGCCATGAGCCTCCCTGACCACAGGACCATCAAGATAGGTCACAGAGAGGGGACGTTCCCCTCCCAGCATCCATCCACACCAGGTCACGAGGAAAGAGGACCTCAGACTCTGACCATCTGAATCCTACATCCAGCTCTCAGTGTTTGCACTCCAAGTAAAGGAAACAGTACAGGATTTAAAGGCAAGAGGTAGGCAGCAGGCCAGGCCTGGATCTGCATCTAACACCTGCAGGCTTTGGGCAAAGCCCCTCATGTCTCTGATCCTCAGTGTCTTTATCCATAAAATGGGAAGAATGACCATTATCTCTTTTAGAAGAAAATTTGGAAAACATCGTCAGAGTAGAGAAGACTGTCTCGAACAACATCATAAAACAGGAACCACAGAAGAAAATTTGACTGCACTAAAACTGACACATAGGCGGTCAATTTCTGTGACCAAAAAGTGCCAAAGCCAAAATTAAAAGAAAGGCTATATGGGCTGGGAGAAAATGTTTCCAACACATATAACTGACAAGGGATGAATATCTGTAATATATAAAGAATGTCTATAATCTAATTAAACCAAAAAGATAGACACAGAGACCAAAATATCAACAGGCATTCACAGAAGTAATTCTAAAGCCCAGTAAATATTTTAAAAATACGCTCAGCTTCACTGGTGACCAGGGAAATGCAAATTAAAGCAACTGACAGACTATTTCATAAACATTAGATTGGAAAAAAAAAAAATCTAACAGCACCAAATACTACAGAGGAGTTGGGAAGACAGGATACTGTCACCTTCAAGAGCAATTTGGAATTATCTAGTGAAGTTGCAGATGTCATGCCCTGTGGCTTTATGACCCAAGTAAATATGGTACAGTAATTCTCACACATGGGCTCAGGATATTCACTGTAGCACTGATATTATTAGGAAGAAAAAGGGGAACAGGCTGGACACAGGGGTTCACGCCTGTAATCCTAGCACTTTGGGTGGATCGCTTGAGCTCAGGAGTTCGAGACCAGCCTGAGCAAGAATGAGACCCCTATCTTTACTAAAAATAGAAAAACTACCCAGCCTTCAAGCACACACCTACTACTCCTAGCTACTTGGGAGTCAGAGGCAAGAGGATTGCTCAAGTCCAAGAGTTTGAGGTTGCTGTGACCTACGATGCCGTGATACTCTCTACCCAAAGCAACAGAGCAGATTCTGTCACCCCTCCCAGAAACAACCTAAACGCCAGGAGACTGGATAAGCAAGTTTTAAAATGTTCTTACATTAGAAGTTAAGGCAAACAGACTAGATCCTCCTGTAACAAGGTGAAAACATCTTAGAAGGGTATGTTGAGTAAACCTAAGTGTTGAAAAGGACACACGCTATGTACCTGCTGACAGTGCCGGATGTTTTGTGATCACACACCACGCAGTGAAAGTCTTACAACGTGAGTAGTGCCAGCGCTTAGCTCTGAGAACTGGGATGAGGGAGGCTCCAACTGTACCTGTGATGTTTTGTTTCTTTAAAGGGATTTTATTTTATTTCTTTGTCCGTTAAGGGGAAGCAGAGGGATAGAGGGGATAGAAAAAGAAATGAGGACAAACCAAAGCAAATACGGTAACACAGTCACATTTGCTAGACCCGGGTGGTAGATTGGTGAGCGTTTATCGCGTAACGTTGATCTCTGTTCTTTTCTGGGTAGTTGTCATATTTCTGAATTTTAAAAATCACTGGGATGATGGGAATGTTCTATGTCTTGATTACAGTGGTGGTGGTTATTGGAGTATGAACGTGAGCTTCTAATAAAGCTTATTGGACACTAGAACTGGGTGTATCTTATCATATATAAATTATAGCCCAATAAAGTCAATTCTAAAAGAGGCTGAGATGCTGACTGGCCGACAGGCAGCCTCTCCTGTGGGAGTGGAAGGTGGGAGGGGTAGCACAGACCTTGGATCAGACTTGAGGGTCTGCCCCCAAACCAGGCTGCCCAGGACCTCTTGGCAAAGGGGACACCCTTCACTTCGGGGGTCAGAGTAGGCTAAACTCCAGAGTTTGCCAGGTCTAATTTTAGAGCCCTGGAGGGTGGTGGAAGAGCTGATTCAGGTTCGGCAAAGAGTTCATCGTGTTCCTTGGCACCTCAATGTTCTCTCCATTTAATTTTTTAGAAGCACCAACAAATCAGAAAAGAAGCCTGCCCTGAAATTGCTATTTGGATGAACGTGACATTTGTAGGCCAGTGACGGAGACCGGAGGAGCTGATGTGTTTGCAGCTCCCAGCCTAAACTGCCAAACCTTGCGCGTGCGCTTGTGGGGGAGGAGCAGTTGCCTGGAAGGAAAAATACAGCCAGGCTCTCCCCAAGCTTAGGAAGGAAAGAGGAAGGAAGGAGGCCGGGCAGGCTGGCTGAAATTTATCTAACACTTACTACGCGCCAGGCCCACAGTCTCATTCCATCCTCAACACACAGATGATCATCCTCATTCTAGAGACGAGCAAACAAGTTCAGAAGAGAGGGGCGGTTCCATTTGTCCCCGTCTGTTTGATGTCAGGTCCCTTACACAGTGCCCCAGCCGAGAGAAGGAGCTCGGCACCTGTTTCCTTCTTTTTATCTTTCTGTCCCTCCTTTTTTCTTCCTTCCTGAGGAAACTGAGGCTAGTGCGATTAGGGGATGTGTTTCAAGATATCAAGCTGTTTTGGTGACAGAACCAGGACTAGCTGGGGTGACTAATTGGATGTTGAAGCTGAGGAACATAGAAGGATCCAGAAGAGGCATGGTTTTCTGCTCTGGGTGTTGTGCACGGAAAGGAAGAGCCTCCCCAGGAAAGGGGCTGCCGGTGGGGCAGGGGGGAAGGTGAGAGATTTGACGTATTATAAGAACAACCCACAAAGGAGCGCCGAGGCGACCTGATTTCTAGTTCTAGACTCGAGGAGAGGGACAGGTAGGCTAGCAAGTTAAGATCTCCCCAAAATGAGCCTCATTGTGATTAGATGACACATTCTTCTCGGCGTCTAGGATGATCTCTTGATGCAAAAGGATTGAAGACATCAGAGTGTGACAGCCATGGGAAGAGAGGAAATCAGAAAAACTAAAAGGGCCACACACATGGGGATAGATCTTGAAGGGGACGATGGTCATTCCCACCTGCCCGTGTACTCAAGAGCATCCGTGGGTCATGTTGATATTCAAAATTATGATCCCAACCTCAATAAAATATCAATGTTTGGCTCGGCACCTCTGGCTCAAGTGGCTAAGGCGCCAGCCACATACACCTGAGCTGGCGGGTTTGAATCCCCGGCCCACCAAACAACAATGACGACTTCAACCAAAAACTAGCCAGGCGTTGTGGCGGGCGCCTGTGGTCCCAGCTGCTTGGGAGGCGGAGGCAGGAGATTCGCTTAAGCCTAGGAGTTTGAGGTTGCTATGAGCTGTCATGCCACAGCAGTCTACCCAGGCAACAGCTTGAGGCTCTGTCTCAAAAAAATAAATAAAATAAAATATCAATGTTTAGTGCCTTATGTTAAATAAGGCAAGACATCTAACTTCATTTTGATTTCTATTCAATATCAAACTGAAATGGTATTTAAGGGAGTGTTAGTTTCTAATAATGTTCACCTGGGTAAGCCTCCCTCAGGAAGAGACTGTATGGGAAGAATTATCTCAGAACAAATTTTTTTGTTAACAGTAGAACACTTCTTGCAAGCGTGACCTTACCCATACCTAACAAGGTTGTTTTACAGATGGGTAAACTGAGGCCCAAAGAAAGGAAGGAACTTGCCCAGGGCCACACAGAAATATAGCAAAGCCTAGGCTGGAGCTTGGTCTGTGGCCAATTCTCAGATTTGGATTTAATGAAATTTAAAAATTTAAAGGCAAGAAGAGACTAGGATCCCATAGTTCCATCCCAGTGGAGAGAAGCAAAGCCCAGAGATGTTAAGTAGCTGGTTGTGGTCACACAGCTGAGATAAGGATCACGGTCTCACAGTGATCTCTCCTCTGCATAATCTGGATGAGGTGGTCCCATGGTATAGCAGAAAAAAGGCACAGGCTAAAAACTTCCAGCCCATGGTGAGCCAGTGCTTTTGTCAAATTTCTCTCATTTTCGACAGGCAGAGAAGAAAATCACATCCATAAATAATTGCACTTTATAATAATAACTGCATTTAGGGCAGTGCCTGTGGTTCAGTGAGTAGGACGCCAGCACCGTATACCAAGGGTGGCAGGTTCGAACCTGGCCCCGGCCAAATTGCAACAACAACAACAAAATAGCCGGGCATTGTGGTGGGTGCCTGTAGTCCCAGCGACTCGGGAGGCTGAGACAAGAGAATCATCTAAGCCCAAGAGCTGGAGGTTGCTGTGAGCTTTGACGCCACAGCACTCTACTACCCAGGGTGACAAAGTGAGACTGTCTCTTAAAAAAAAATAACAGCTGCATTTAATGATGGTGAGTTTTTGTAGTTGCTTAAGAGATAGAAAAGAATAGTAGTAAAATTTTAAAACGCTGGGTAGTTGTACCAATTAAGTTCAATTAAATGTGCCCTTAGGTAGAGTCGATACAGCGAACAATGTCTCGTAAAATCCAATTTCTCCGACAAACACACTCGCCGGCATATGACAAGGAGGTTATTATTTCATGGGTTGAAAAGGAGTGCAGTGTAGTGGAAAAGACACAAAATTTAGAGTCGGACAGATCTAATCCACACCCACTCACCAGCCACGGATGAGTGAAAGCCACTAGAAAGTGGGCATAATAATACCTATTTCAATAGGCTGCCAGAGGATTAAATGAGATAATGCACAGGAAAGGGTGATTTGAAAATGTGCCCCCAATTGTAATTACAGCCACTTTTGAAATATGAAATTGCATGACTAAATTATTTTGTGAGGTTTTCTTTAAAATCATCGGAAACATCCAAGGAAAGATGGGAAAGTGAATGCAGGCTCACTAAATGTCCCTCTCCCCACACTGAATAGGATGATAACGATAAATAAAAAATTTTAAATAACCAAGAATAGCAGTTGGAAGGCGGGGGGGTGGGTCCTGCAGGGGTTGGAATGTATGTGTCCCTCCAGAATTCTTATGTTGGAACTTAACCCCCAAGGTGATGGATGAGGTGAAGTCTTCAGGAGTTGATCAGGTCATGATCCCGGCGGGATTGGCACCTTTATAAGGGCTGGAAGGAACTAACTAGGCCTTTTTTTTTCCCCTTCTCTCTCTTCACAGCTTTTACCTCTATTGCATTTTTTGGTCCCTTCTGCCACGGAGGATGCAGCAAGAAGGCCCTCTCCAGACACTGAATACCCCCATCTTGACCTTGGACTTCTCAGTCTCCCGGGGCAAATTACCCAGTCTTGGGTATTTTGTTCTAGCAGCACAGACAAAGACAATGACATGAGTCCCAGTGACTAAGACCCAATGACATGAGTCAAATTTCAAAATGTATCTTCCTATGAAAGTGAAGTTTAGATCACATTGGAAGGCAACTCTGATAATTGATATGTAGGTCCCCTCTGCCGCAGTGAAATGTTGAATGAAATTCGGAAGAACCTCATAAAATTACCCCTAGTGGTGTGACAGAGATGGAGAGAATGTAGAGCCCCAGAGGAAGGCCCAGGAGAGGGTCGGTCTAGAGCAGTTCCTCCACCTTGCACTCCTGAGACTTTGGACCAAATAATTCTCTGTTGTCAGGGCCTGTCCTGTGCAATGTGGGGTGTTCCCCAGCATCTCTGGCCTCTACTCGTAGATGCCAGCAGCAGCCCCTCCCAAGTTAGGCCAGCCAAAGATGCCTCCAGACTTTGTCAAATGTCCCCTGAGAGTACGGGGAACAAAATTGTCCCTAGATGAGAATCATTGACCTAGAAGACCCTCCCTTACCCCAAAAAGTAGCAAGTTGGCCAAACCCAGACAAACCCACGATATCTGCCTCTAGCTGAGAGGGAAGTAAAACCTTTCAAGGAGATAAACAGCAGAATAACACAAATAAAGCCTTTACAGAACCCAGCAGGAGAGGTAGCCCAGGGGAGAGGCGTGGACAGAATGACCCATGTGGCCACTCTTCCTCACTGTGAACACACAGAAGAGATGGAATCCCTAGAATTCAATATCACAAGAAGGCACAAGAGCTTTGGCTGCACTGATGGCCTGGCATTGATTGTTCTTACAGCAAAGATGTGTCCTCAAAAGATGGTACATTTCTGGAGCTGTGGACCTCCTGAAACCGTCTGATTGGATGTGCTCCAAATGGGCAGACTGACTCCCCTGCTGGGCAATAAGCCCATACCATAGGTGGGTGCAGTAGCGCCCGCCTGTAATCCTAGCAATCTGGGATGCTGAGGAAGGAGGATCCCTGGAGCTCAGGAGTTCAAGACCAGCCTGAACAAAAGCGAGACCCCATCTCTACTAAAAACAGGAAAAAAATTAGCTGGGAACTGTGGCAGGTGCCTGTAGCGCCAGCGACCCGGGAGGCTGAGGCAGGAGGATCCCTTGAACACAGGAGTTTGAGGTTGCCATGAGCTAGGGTGATACCAATAGCACTCCAGCCTGAGCAACAGAACAGACTGTCTAAAAAAAAAATCCCATACTATATAGAGAAAGTCATAAAATTTTCTCTTATTCCCATTACCCAGGGCCTTAGCCCCTTCTCCCCTCTATTTCCAGGTAAAGTCAGGAGAGCAGACTTTAAAGTGAAGATCAGAAGGGTTACAGAGAAGAGCCAGGTAAACAAGAGAGAAGTCAGGAAGGTGCCAGTGTTCTATACACATCAGTATTCTACGCTTGACAAGACCACCTGGTTCACAGATAAGCTGGAATAACAAGAGCAGCAACAAAATAACATCAAAGAGAGGGAAATTTTAAAAAAACAGTAAAGGAAAGGAAGAGAAAGATCTTGTTAAAGATTCCAATTTGGTCAGGAAAGAGAAAAAAATAAAAGATGAGATCACAAATGCGTCCTAGTCTCAAAAGAAGCCAAAGGTGATCATTTAACAGGATCAGAAGATTTGCAGAGCCAAGGTAAGAAATTATGAGCCAGAACAATACCATTAGGTTCCTATTAAATAAGGAACACCAAGCATTAAACTAACAGCAGAAAAGTACACCAGGAGAGCGAAAGACAGGCTACAGAAAAATCACACAAAATGCAAAGGAAAAAGTCAAAGAGCTAGAAAGAGTTTAGAGAAGATGATTTTTATGGACAACAGACCATGGAGGTAAACACAGATGAGTGGCCTCCTTAAAGGAGAGGACAGAGCACAGATATATCATCAAATGATCCATTGTCTAATCAAGGAGAAATACTAAACATAAAGATTGAAAGAGTACATAGCTTTCAAAACACATTACAGAAAGATGAAAATCTAGATATAGGGTGAGGAAGATGTTCAGCTGAAGGTGGTTAAGAGTTATCGAAGCATTGGCTCAGCACCTGTGGCTCAAGTGGCTAAGGCACCAGCCACGTACACCCAAGGTGGCGGGTTCGAATCCAGCCTGGGCCTGCCAAACAACAATGACGGCTGCAACCAAACAAACAAAATAGCCGGGCGTTGTGGCGGGTGCCTGTGGTCCCAGCTACTCAGGAGGCTGAGGCAAGAGACTCGCTTGAGCCCAGGAGTTGGAGGTTGTTGTGAGCTGTGATGCCACAGCACCCTACCCAGGGGGACAGCTTGAGGCTCCTGCCAAAAAAAAAAAAAAAAAAAAAAAAAAAAAGAGTTATTGAAGCATCTAGCCAGGATAACCAAGCCACCAGTTAAAGGAAGAAAATCACTCTGTCCTCATGGATTTTTCCATCTTAATATCTGATGTCAGGAGACCAAAGTAGCACCTGCAAAATTTTGAAGGAATAAAAGTGTAGCTTAAGAACTTTATATCCAGAGCAGTGCCTGTGGCTCAAAGGAGTAGGGCGCCAGCCCCATATGCTGGAAGTGTGTGTTCAAACCCAGCCCTGGCCAAAAACTGAAAAAAAAAAACCTTTATATCTAATAAGGTTTTGTGGGGCTTTTTATTTTTTCTAATTGTTTTTTAGCTTTTGTTTTCTTTCTCTTCCTTTCCCTTCCCTTCTCTTCCCTGCCCTTTCTTTCTTTCTCTCTCTCTTTCCTTCTTTCTTCTTTCCTTCCTTCCTTTCATTTTCTTTCTTTTTTTTTGAGATAGAGTCTTATTCTATCACCCTAGGTAGAGTGCCAGATCATCACAGCTCACAGCAACCTCAAACTCTTGGGCTCTAGTGATCCTCTTGCCTCAGCCTCCCAAGTAGCTGGGACTACAGGCCCCTGACACAAGGCCTGGTTATTTTTGGCGATGGGGTCTCACTCTTGCTCAGGCTGGTCTCTAACTCCTGAGCTCAGGTGGTCCTCCACCTTAGCCTCCCTATTTTCTTTCTTTTTAAAAAACTTATTGTATACAGTTAAGATACATAACGTGAATAATGTTTGCTTTACATACAGCCAAAGAAACGATTTTTACAGTCAAGCAAACTAATATGTCTATCATCTTCCGTAGTTCCTTGTGTGTGGTAAAATTACCTAAATTTAGGGACCATAAGATCCATTAACATTTATTTTTTAAAACAAGTTTTTTGTGGCTTGGTGCCCATAGTACAGTCGTTATGGTGCCAGCCACATGCACTGAGGCCGGCCCAGGCCAGCTAAACAACAATGACAACTGCAACAAGAAAAAAGCTAGGTGTCGTGGCCAGTACCTGTAGTCCCAGCTCCTTGGGAGGCTGAGGCAAGAAAATCACTTAAGCCCAAGAGTTTGAGATTGCTGTGAGCTGTGACAAAACAGCACTCTACTGAGGGCAACATAGTGAGACTGTCTCAAAAAAAAAAGGTTTTTGATACTAAAACACAGATAACCAAAAGATAATTTAAAATAAAGAAGTCAGGAATAGGAAAGCTATGGAGGGATAGGTCCAGCAATAAAATTTGGATTGTTTTGGCAGCTTCTGTGGCTTAAAGGAGTAGGGCACTGGCTCCATGTGCCGAGGTGGCGGGTTCAAATCCAGCCCCGGCCAAAAACTGCAAAAAAAAAAAAAAAAAAAAAACCCAAACTTGGATTGTTTTAAACCTAAAATGAAGCCCTCATAACTGTAAAACTTATTTTTAAGTCAAAATTATAAATCCTCAAAGAAAATCTATATTAAGTAAAAATAAGCAAAAATGGAATGCCTGAAATGAACTGTGATAAAAATCTCAGATCTCCACAAAATAGAAATAATGAAGAATTATGAATCTACAGATTTTGTCATCATTTACGGTACAGCCTTACTACACACTCACAATTTTACACTGTTTTGTGTCTTGAGCTGACACAGCAAGAAAGCAGGGGTTAAGCACATCTCTTTTAGAAAGATAAACCACATCAGTAACTTATCAGTTGATGGAGGGGCAGGAGGATGTGAGGGGAAAGGAAAAGGGGGGGAAATGGAAAAGAAAATGATTTTCAAGGATCTATTAGACAAAACCAAGGTCAAAAAACTCAGGATCCACAGTATGAATATCAGACAAGGTTGAACTGAAACTAAAAATTATTAGATGAGACAAAGCATCACCCATATGATAAAGCCTGTGAAACACGGTGAGAATAATTGTCATGATGCTTTCTGTTCCAGACAACGTAACATTGACATAGATGAAGCAAAAACTCCAGATGAACAGACGGTAGAATCAATAGAAACAAAAGGCCAGGAGGGTTTGACTCCCTTCCCTCAGTTTTTGGCAGGTGAAATGATTAAGAGTAGAAATAACTTAAATAATATAATTAATAATACTGATTAAGGCTTGGTGCCTGTGGCTCAAGCAGCTAAGACGCCAGTCACATACACCTGAGCTGGCGGGTTCGAATCCAGCCTAGGCCCACCAAACAACAATGACGGTTGCAACCAAAAAGTAGCCAGTCATTGTGGTGGGTGCCTGTGGTCCCAGCTACTTGGGAGGCAGAGGTAGGAGACTCACTTGAGCCCAGGAGTTGGAGGTTGCTGTGAGCTGTGATGGCACAGCACTCTACCCAGGGTGACAGCTTGAGGCTCTGTCTCAAAAATAATAATAATACTGATCAAATATGTGTGTAGGATATATTTAACTCTGTTCACAGAGAACAGAGATTACTCCTTTTCTTCACATACCAGTGGAATATTTGCCATGTACTACGCCACAGAACAGAGGAAACTTTAAAATTCTAAAAATAAATATATCACAGTTCACAAATGCTGATCTTGAGGCCATAAAAACATAAATTAATGGTAAACCAAAAAATAGAAACTGAGACATTTCCGCCCTCAACAATACCTGGCTCAAATTTTTTTTTAATTTTTTTAATTTTTTTACATATACATTTGATTATTAGGTTTCCATTTTTTGCCTTTACAGAATTAAAAAGGCTTAAAATTTAACAACAATAACAATGTTTAAAATAAGAACTAGAAACAAAAACCTCGTAAAGAATGAATGAAGTTAAATACATTCAGAAAAGAAATCAGACGATTGCTGCAATGAAGTGTTAAGCAATAATAATAACTGGCTCAAATTTAAAGATGAACTTCAGTAGCCAAAGCTGTATTCAGGAGAAAATTCATAAGGTTAAAATAAATGATAACTGATAAGTTATCAGTCCTCAACACTCAGGGGCCATGAAGTAATTTTAAGATCCAAATTCCTGGCTGGTCACAGTGGCTCATGCCTCTTATCTTAGAATTTGAGGAAGCTGAGGCCAAGGGATCGCCTGAGCTTAGGAGTTTGAGATCAGTCTGAGTAAGAGTGAGATTCTGTCCCCACTAAAAATAGAAAAACTAGCCAGGCGTTGTGGCAGGTGCAGGTACAACCAGCTACTTGGGAGGCTGAGGCAGGAGGATCTCTTGAACCCAGGAGTTTGAGGTCGCTGTGAGCTATGACACCACAGCACTTTACTCAGGACAACAGAATGAGAGACTGTCTCAAATTTAAAAAAAGATCCAAATTACTATGACTCTTAGCCTCCCACCCCACTAACCATAGCCCATCCTTCTCCCAGGTTCCCCAGAAAAGCAATTCTGGGAATCCCTGAAGAATGTTGGATTCTATGCCCCACAAGTTTCTCCTGATCATTATCTCATCATCTTCTCTTTCCACTTCCTCTCCCTTCTTCTCCCTCTCTCCCTTTCTCTCTCTTCCTCCTCCACCTCTCCTTTCCTCCCTCTCTCCCTCTGCCTTTCCTGTTGGTTAGCAACCACAAGAGAGCATCATGTGACGACAGAATTGCTCTATATCTTGATTATGTGGCAATTGCATGAATTTATGCATATATCAAAAATTCATAGAACTGGCTGGGTGTGGTGGCTTTTGCCTGCAATCTCAGCAGTTGGGAGGCCAAGGCAGGAGGACTGCTTGAGTCCAGGAGCTTAAGATTGCAGTGAGATATGATAATACTGCTGCACTCTAGCCCAGGCAACAGAGACAGACCTTGTGTCCAAAAAAAAAAAAAAAAAATTCATAGAACTCTACACTTTACAAACAAAGTCAATTTTACTGTGTGACAATTTTTAAATATAATTAAGATAAAAAAGATAACATTCCAGAGCATGTAGAAAGAAGAATTATTTGAATTTTTAAATACAGAAGGTATAAAAGTAGCACTAAAAGCTGAAATCAACAGGAAAAAAAGAAAACTGATCCCAAAACATTATAGCAGTATGTTACATAACTATCATGAGAGGTCCAGACAAGGGTTTGCACCAAGAGTGCAAGGATGCTGCAATATTAGGAAATTGATAAATGTGAGTCACCACATCAATAGATCAAAATAAAAGAATGACAAGGTCATCTCCTTAGATGTCCCACAAAGGCATTTGAGAAAATGAAATCTTCATTTCTAATGAACAGGTTAACAACAGTTTTACAACATTATTAAATAGACATTTAGCTCTCCATAGGTACCGTGTTTCCCCGAAAATAAGACCTACCCCCAAATAAGCCCTAGCAGGATTTCTATGCATTTGTTAAATATAAGCCCTACCCTGATAATAAGACCTAGTGATGGGAGTGGCTATGCAGCATGTGGTAACCATGGTCCAAGGCATCCTATTGCGCACGGCGGAACGGCTAGGGGAAAGGAGTTCACGCATCCCTGGCACCAATCCCACCAACAAGGTCGGCTCCCTCTGTCAGGTTCCAGAAGAAGATGACTTAACTGTATTTGAATAAAAGTAGACTGTTGTATTATACTTAATAAAAATAAGACATCCCCTGAAAATAAGCCCTAGTGGGTCTTCTTGAGAAAAAATCAATATAAGACAGTGTCTTATTTTCAGGGAAACACGGTAGCTGTTGGATGGAGATTTATTTATGTCTCAAACAACCAACATCTCACTCAAAAGTTCGGCCATAGGAGCATTTCTGACAGAGCAGAGAATAGGATCAGGACACCCACAAGTCGGTAAGAAAATCAAAAGAGATGTAACTTTTAGAAAGGAAGTAGCACATTATTTAACTATTATATATACACGTATAATTACTTTCCCAGAAAACCTAAGAGGCTCAACTGATACACTAGAAAAAATAATATAATAATTTAATACAATAATACAGAAATAATATAATAATGTAGGAAACCACATATAATACAATAGGTTGGAAAATGGTTCATTGCAACCATTTTAAATAATAGCTAATAGTTGTTAAGGACCTATATGTAGCAGGGTTGTTTCCATGAAATAGGTACTACTTTTATTCTTATGTTAAAAATGAGGAAACTGAGGTGCAGAGAGGTAAAATCACCTGCTTATGATCAAATAGCTCTGAATGTGAGAGCCCGGATGAAACCCAGGGGGGCCTATTACAAAGCCCATAAATTAATCATCTAGACTTTTTTCCCAGTGTACTTTCTCAGAAAATTGAGTCATAGCTCGTTAGAAAATGTGATGAAATAAAAGACTCATTTCTTAATAGCAGCAAAAAGAAGAAAAGTCTTAGGAATGAACATGGTAGGAAACGTACAGAATGTACAAAGCACAGAAATGTAAAATAGGGCAGCACCTGGGGCTCAGAGGAGTAAGGCCGCCGGCCCCATACGCCGGAGGTGGTGGGTTCAAACCCAGCCCCAGCCAAAAACTGCAAAAAAAAGAAAAGGTAAAATACTGCTTTTTAGGGATATAATGTACAAGTAAAGACTGCATGATTCATGAGATACCTTCTTACACATAGGTCTAACATCGTAAAATATAAATTATCCTTGAAATAACCTAAAACGTAATATAATCCAAATAAAATTCTCAAAATATTTTTAGGAGATCTTAACAAAATAATTCTGAATTTTTCCAAGAAAAATACATGGATAGAGCTGTAAAAATCATTTTAAAAGAACAAGGAAGGGGGATTGTTCTTATCAGGTATTAAAATGTATTATAAAACTACAGTATTAGGGTGGCGCCTGTGACTCAAAGGAGTAGGGCACCGGCCTCTTATGGAGGTGGTGGGTTCAAACCCAGTCCCAGCCAAAAACTGCAAAAAAAAAAAAAAAAAAAAAACCCCAAAAAACTACAGTATTAAATGTTGCCTAAAGAGATAGACAATGAGTGAAACAGAATGGAGAATTCGAATTAGACCCAAGTATATACTGAAGTTTAATTTATAATAAAGATGGCAGCTCAAATTAGTCAAATCGTTAGGGATCACACAATAAAAGATACCGATGTGATTAGCTAGCCATTTGGGGGAAAAGGGGAAATTCCCAAATTTCCTCCTAATACCAAAATATATGCCAGAGATATCAGTAATTTGAAGATTTTTTGAGTGATTGAAGTGCTAGGAAAAACATTAATATAACAATTGAGGAATATTAAACGTTAAAGAAGGTGTTTTATTTCACCATGTAAAATTTTTAAATGGCAATAAATACTACACACAAAATCAAAAGACAAATGTTAGCAAACAACCAAGACCCAAGGTCTCTACTGTACAAAGAATTATTTCCTATCAGGAAGAAAATAGTTGAACGTGATAGAACAATGGACAAAAGAAATGAACAAGCCATTCAAATAGGAAATAATATGAAAAGATAGGGCGGCGCCTGTGGCTCAAGGAGTAGGGCGCCGGCCCCATATATCAGGGGTGGCGGGTTCAAGCCCAGCCCTGGCCAAAACTGCAAAAAATAAATAAATAAAATAATATGAAAAAATAATAATAAAATAATATGAAAAGATACTCAGCCTCACCAACGATTAAAAAATTCAAATTAAAAAATAAAATTTCAAATTAGCCAGACAGGTGGCTGACACCTATAATCCCAGCACTTTGGAAGGCAGAGATGGGAAAGAATTCAAATGACAAGATTGAACTTTTTAACATTATAAGATTGGCAAAACCAAGGGATTGAAACTACTGAGGAGGGTAGGTGCGTGGAGGCGCTAGTGAGTGGTAAGGATGCAGGGCTGGAGATAAGGGGTGGATAGTGCCAGAGGGAGGGTCTGCAGCCTCCTGGAGAGGAAGCTGGGTGAGGGGGCTGCACCCGGCGTGGGCTGACAGGCACAGCAGCCACCAGGCAGGGTGGGGAGAGGATGCCAGGGTGGGAAGCAGAGAAGCCAGCAGGCAGAGTTGAGAGACGGGTCATACCAAGCAAATAAGCAAAGCAAGTGAGTATCTAAGTGAATGACTATATGAAAAGAAAAAAAGAAAGAATGTGCATACATAAGAATGTGATAGAATCCATGTGAAACTTACTAAATGAAGATAAATGTCTTAGCACAGTAACTAAGAAAATGCCATGAAGGCTATGTTAACCAGTTTGATGAAAATATTTCAAAATGTGTATAAAACCAGCGCATGTACCCCAGGACTGCATTAACGTACACAGCGATGATTTGATAAAAATAAATAAATAAATAAATAACAAGAGAAAAATAAAAAAAACCTAAAAAAGAAATGTGATACAATGTTAAGAATTTGGGAATCTGGGTGAGGGTTATATGATAGTCTTCTGTCCTCATCTGGCAACTTTTCTGTAAGCTTAACGCTATCTCAAAATACTGCGTATCATCTTTTAAAATATCCAAAAGAACCAAAAGCGTATTAGAAATGTTAGTAGAAAGAACTGTAGAAGCATCTTGGGTGTGTTTAAATAGGTTTTATCTGTGTTGAGTAAAGTGCCGTCAAATCTGCTAAATAAACAAACAAATAAATAAGATGATGCTAGTGAGGAAAACAGGAGAGATTCCGTGCTGATAGGTCGTAATTGGGTACAGTCTATAGAAATGGCAACATGGTCATATTTATCAAATAAGCTTTTCTTTGAGTCTTAAGAATACATAAGAAGTAGACGAAGATATATATGTTATAGAGCTGCTTGGTGCAGAATGGGTCTAAGTTTGAAAAACTGAAAAACAACCCAAGTACCCACCATTAGTGGTGATTGAAAAATTAATCAATTAATCACATCCCTACAACTTCTCAGCTCCCCTAAAACAATATTGTTCAATAGACATATAAAGGTGTTCGTAATATATTTTTGAAAAATACATTTGTGTATTCATTAACACGATCATTAGCTCAGCAAATATTTATTGAATCCTATTATGTATAATTATTGGGGAAGGTGCATTAGATGCATACAGATGAATAAAGTGCAGTATTTTCCCTTCTGAAATTCAAATTCTAGTGGAAGAGACAGACATAGAAGCAAGTAATATTTACGACATCTTAGGTGAAAAGTACAAGTTGGAGAATAATTTTCATAGAATGCCATTTGGAAAAAAGAGAATCGTAGGAATGGTAATGTGTGTGGCTATCGTGACAGGGACACAGGGCACAGTGTGTTATTTTCTAATCCATTATTAGTGGTTGTCTCTGAGAATGAGTTAAAACGGGGGGAAATGTCACTTTTTGTAGTATCTGAAATTTTTACAATGAGCTTGTATTGCTTGTACAGTCTGGGGGGATAAAGGCAATACAAGGATCTAGGATTCAGAGGAAATAAACAGCGGCAACTTAACCCCAACACAAAACAAGATTGGTCTTCGCCTGTCATGCTGAGATGCAGCTTTGCCCCAGGAGAGATGACCCTAAATGATTATTAATTGCCATCAAAGGCCTCAGCGGCTGGCCATGTCTGCAATTTTAAAAAGCAAACAAACATCTTGTTCTCAAGATAATCCCCAACTGTTTATATTTGGTCTTCCTGAGAAGGACGTTTTGTGACTCACCCGGGTTGCAGAGAGGAGGGAGCAGCCCCTTCTCAGTTCTCAGGTTTGGGGGCTGCTGCACTGGGGAGCGGCTTCCTCCTCCTCCCCCCCATACCAGCTGTGGAGTATGCTGAAAAGCCCTGGGTCCAAGCCCTTCCCTGCTCACCCCTAACCCCATCAATGATGGGATCTTCCTGGAGGGGGCTGGTGGACTTTTCCATCTGTCTCTTCACTAACATCTAACTGAGATTTAGCATTTCTTTCCCTTGTGAATTTGACAACAAACCACAGTCATATCAGCAGTGTCCTTGACTTTGTCACCAAGAGAAATTACAGATATTTTCCTATCACATTGCATTCGCTGCTGCTGTCTCAGAAGATCCTTTGCACTCATCACTGCTTCAAAATTATGGTTCTAATTAGACCTGCCCCTCGCTCTTGTTATTTAGGGCATTAATAAAGCAGTACATTTGTTACTGTATCAAAAGTGTGGTTTTAAAAATAATTCTGATAACTGTGTTTCAATATAATTGGAATGCTTTATAATCTATTTATGTCATGCATTTAAAAGATTTGCTCAGAGAAGAGGTTCATGGCTCAGAAAGGTTCAGCATCGTTGATCTTGAGGATTGCAAAGGGATGAGCGTTCCAGGAGGCTACACAGGTGTCTCTCCCAAACCCTACTAATAGCCAACCTCTTATAACTAGACACTGCTTCACCTTCTCCTAACGAATATTGACGACCCTGGGCCTGCCTCCTCTCCTGGGATCTAGCCCCTGGCATGAGTAGAGGATGCTTCTCCAACCAGGGCATCCTCTGTCTAGGGCCCAGGCCCTGGCATGCCCTGCCATTCACACCACGCCACAGCCCCTGCCAGCCATGCTGGCAGATCAACGTGTTTGTCCCTGGGTTCCCTGTAGGCATTTGCTTTTGTAACTCCTGATCTAAGTCCCTCCACTCATTTTCCAGGTGTCAGAGCTGTGACCTGTGAGACAGGAGCTAGGATCACAGAGCTGAGTTAGTGGCACCCACAGAATCACCCTTCACCCTGGGCCCTTTCTGCTCACTGGCCAGGCTGTCTCCTTTATGTGCCAGAGGAGTTCTCAGGGAAGGGGTCTAACTGCTGATTGTACCCCTTCCCTGAGGACTCCTTGTACAGCCCACTGTGGGGTCTCAGATGATCACTGCATTGTCCTGAGCCTTAGTTCCCTCATCTGTAAAATGGGTATGATTTTTTTTTTTTTTTTGAGACAGAGCCTCAAGCTGTCCCCCTGGGTAGAGTGCCGTGGCATTACAGCTCACAGCAACCTCCAACTCCTGGGCTCAAGCGAGTCTCCTGCCTCCGCCTCCCAAGTAGCTGGGACCACAGGCGCCCGCCACAACGCCCGGCCATTTTTTGGTTGCAGCCGTCATTGTTGTTTGGCGGGTCCGGACTGGGGATTCGAACCCACCACCTTAGGTGTACGTGGCTGGCGCCTTAGCCCGGTGAGCTATAGGCGCCGAGCCAAATGGGTATGATTTTACCTGGTGTGGGACAAGGCACAAAATTTAAGGAGGTTCACTGGCCTCACCCCGGATGTTCCCTTCTGGCCAGCGTGTAATGAGGCCCATGGGAGAAGAATAGGGAAGAGATCCACGTGCGTGTAGGAAGAGTGGTGTCCACCCTGCTTTGCTGTCTTCAGCACACCCCAGCCCCAGCATCTTTTCTACAGAGCAGAACTTACCCCCCATCCTTCTTAAGCTCCCTACTGACCCATCCCTGCCCTAGACTGGCAGCCACATGTGCCTGGATGTGTTCACCCACAGGGAGGGAGAGTGTGACTTGCTTCAATCATAGTAGGAAATAATTTGGCCACAGACCCTACTAAAATCTTAAATGCCCTTTGACCCAGAAATCCCACTCCTAGCCCTCCACCTACTCGACTGAAAGCTGGGTGTGTTATGGTATTTATAAAAGGGAGCATATTGCAAGTACAAGTTGGATCCATCAGGTGTAGAACACAAATGTCTTAACACTGTAATTGGGTAAATGAGGTGAAGGCTATGTTAATTAATAGGATGTAAGCACTCCAATTTGTACAAATAATCAACACATTAAATCCCCCCCCCCAAAAAAAGAATTCAATGAACTCAATTCTAATATAAGGCAGTAGATAAGCTAATACAAGGGGGGAGGTAGGGAAAAGAGGGTTCATGAGAGGGGAGGAGGGAAGGGACGGGGGTCATGGTGTATGGCACCCCTCTTGGGGCAGGACACAACTAAAAGAGGGACTTTTCCTAACAAATGCAATCAGTATAACCTAATTCTTTGTACCCTCAATGAATCCCAAACAATAAAAAAAAAAAAAGATAATATGAGAAACAATAAAAAAGAAATTGCTAAAAAAAAAAAAAAAGATATTTATAAAAGGATACTGGCTGTAGCCTTAAAGGTGAAAGATTAGAATCAGCTAAGGGCCCATCCCAAGGAAAGGAACTGGATAAATCGTGGCCCCGCCATCCTGTGAATTCTACTGAGTACCCACTCATTACAGGGCAGCCCTGTACATTTCCACAGGGAAAGTGCTCCAAGATCGGCTGATGAGTGACGAGAGCAAGACGCAGGCCGGCATTCAAGTGCAACGCCACTGCCGGCTAAAAATAAAGAAGCATGCATGTGTCGCCAGGGAGAACTATTAGCTCTCCCTGTCCCTCTGGGGTGGAAAGGGCCCCTTTCCCCACCACAGCCTCCGTGTTGACCGTGAACCTGCTCTTAGACTTCTGCAGAGTATTGGGTGGGACTCTGAGGTAGGGGAGCTGGTCTGGGGAAAGCAGCTGCTACCTGAGATAGGGCGTGTGTCTCTCCCTCTGTGTGTATGTCTCTATGTTTATACAGATGCACTGGGGGACTGAGATCAGACCGGTCGGCCAAGGTGCACAATGCGCTGGTCTCTATAGTTACCCAGGGCAGGAAGAGACAGTATCTCATTTCTCACTTTGTGTTTTCCTCAAGTGATGGGGGAATGACACGCATCTTTAATAGTGGCAGGGAAAGGTGGGATTACTGGGGGTGGGAGGGACACCGCAGAATAACAGGATTACTGGCATATTACTTTTTTTTAAGGCAAGCATGAAACAAAGTTTATTGAGGAAGAGAAAGAAAGGTTTACCGGGTAAGAAATCTTACAAAGCAAGATGCATTCATTATAGACAGCAAATGGGCCTTCATTGCCAAGGCAAGTTGGCAAAGAGGCAAGGGAATATTAGCTTTAAAATGGCATAGTCTCCTGTCTGCTTAGATGGATATGCCCTGACACACACTGAGATTTTCATTCTATTAATAGTTGCTTCCTGGGAATGGGATGGGGAAGGGGGAGGGCATGCACTCTGGGCCTGCCTCCCCTCTGGGGAGATGGGGGTGCCAAATCATAGCACGAAGCATTGCGCTCAGGACCCGGCACCCGTAAAGAGTCCTCAAAAAATGGTAGTGTTTGGTGAAACAAGCAGAATGGTACATTTTGTTGAATGAATACGGTGGTTCACAGATAGCTTTTGCCAGTGATCAATTCTTAGAAGATTTATATAGTAAAAATATATTATCATTAAAACTAAACTGGCCGGACGTGGTGGTTCACACCTGTAATCCGAGCACTCTGGGAGGCCAAGGCAGGTGGATTGGTCCAGCTCACCGGTTTGACACCGGCCTGAGCAAGAGTGAGACCCTATCTCTACTAAGATAAAGAAAAACTGGCTTAGTGCCTGTAGCTCAGTGATTCAGGGCATCTGCCACATACACCTGGGGTGGTGGGTTTGAAGCTGGCCTGGGCCTGCTAAACAACAAAGACAACCACAACCAAAAAATAGCTGGGCATCGTGGTGGGCGCCTGTAGTCCCAGCTACTTGGGAGGCTGAGGCAAGAGAATCACTTAAGCTCAAGAGTTAGAGGTTGCTGTGAGTCGTGACGCCACAGCACTCAATTGAGGGCAACATAGTGAGACTCTGTCTCTAAGAAAGAAATAGCAAAACTGAAGCAAGAGGATCGCTGGAACCCAAGAGTTGGAGTTTGCTGTGAGCTCCACAACACTCTACCCAGGGCAATAGCTTAAGACTCTGTCTCAAAAAAAAAAAAAAACTAAACTAAATTTAACTCTTTTTTTACAATGGACGATTCAGGACATTATACATTGTTAAGAAACAATTCTCTTGGCCTCATCCTGTGTGCCTGCTTTTCCTCCTGGGTCACTGGCCTCCCCTCTGAGTCGCCCAGGCTCGTTCACGCACAGGTGTTTATGGAGCTCTTATTATGTGTCAGGCACACGCACAGGTGGTAGAGATACCACGGCACACAGAACAGACCAAATTCCCTGTCCCTGTGGAATTTAATTCTAACTGGGGACAACAGACAGCGAACAAATATGTTAAATACTTAGGTAGTGATACATTCCCTGGAGAAAAACAGGGATGAGAAGAACAATCGGAAATGTGGGGTGAAGAGGGAATCACACATTTAAATTGGTTAGCAGGGAAGGTTTTGGGCAAAGCCCTGAAGTTGAACAGAAAACAAGCCATGCTGGTATCTAGGGTGGGGAAGGGTGTTCCCAGCAGAGGGAACGGCGAATGCAAAGGCTTGGAAACTTGAGAGACTAGGTTACAATTGACAACTGCATGGAGGTTAATGTAGCTGGAACCAAATGTTGGGGCCAGGGGTGAGAAATGGGTGTGGAGAAGTTGGGGCTCTGTCAGGGACAGCCTGTGCTCCACACCGCCAAGGGAGCTGGGGGAAGTTACCCCATCAGACTTTGGATAGGTGGCTGGAGGCAGGGCCTGGGGACAAGGCTGTAGCAGGATTATTCCAATGTCTAACTCCCTGGTCACACTGCCACCTCTCTATGTCAACTCTCATTCTGCCTCTCTCATAGAAGGTCAGCTATGATTGTACTGAGGGCCCATAAATTCCTAGATAATTTTCTCATCTCAAAATTCTTTTTTGAGACAAGAGTCTCACTCAGTCACCCTGGGTTGAGTGCCATGGCATCATCACACCTCACAGCAACCTCAAATTCTTGGGCTCAAGTGATCCTCTTGTCTCAGCCTCCCAAGTATCTGGAACTATAGCAGCCCACCACAATGTCCAACCTGTTCTTCTATTTTTTTATTTTTTGTACAGACAGGATCTTGCTCTTGCTCTGCTTGTCTTGAACTCCTTAGAAATAATCGCAAATAATCCACCTTCCTTGGAAATAAGCGCAAATAATCCACCCTCCTCGGCCTCCCAAAGTACTAGGATTATAGGCATGAGCCACCACTCCTGGTCTCTGTCTCAAAACCCTTAAGCATATGTGCAAAGGCCATTTTTCCACATAGGATAATGTTTAGGGGTTCCAGCAATTATAACCCGACACCTTGGGGGCTTTTATTCAGCCTACCACAGAGGTGACAGGTAGATTGCCCAGACCTGAGAATCACACCAGCCAGCACCTCCCACCCCAGTGTGGTCCTTGATGGCCTCCACATTTTGAAGTCCACTGGGCAGACTCAGTCCTCGTCTCACCTGATCTGTAACAGCACAGCTCTCCTGGTTCTCCTCCAACCACGGCTACTCCTTCTCAGAGACCTGAGGCTCAGCCCTGGGGACCAGCCAAGCCATGACTTTATATCCACCTATATGCCAGTGACTCCAGCCCAGACCTCTGTCCCCAGCATGAAGCTCTGTCCCCAGCATGAAACCCCACTCTGGCTCCACATCTCTACTTAACATCTAGGAGGATGTTCAACCCCACAGGGGTTCTTCCTGAACTTCCCCCAAGCCCACTCCACCTGCAGCCACACTCACTCCGTGTGTGGTGACTCAGGCCCACAACCACTCAGTTGCTCAGGCCAAGAACCAGGGAGTCACGCAACTCCTCCTGCCCTCTCACACCCCCTGTCCACCCCACCAGGAAGGCTCGTTGGCATGGCCATCACTACACATTCATATCTTTTCCCGGCTCCACGCCCCTCACCACCGGTCCCAGCTGCCCCCTTTGACCTAGATTTGGCAACAGCTTCCTTGAGGAGCAGTGAGCCTTTTGGAAGGTAGACCAGATGACACCATCTCCCCCAGGGAGAAAGCCTCTATTTTTCCTCTGGCCTCATCTGCCTATGTCTCTTTTCTCTCCTTGCCCCTCTCCACTCACACACTTTGCTATTCTTGGGAACTGCTAGTCCCATTTCTTCCTCAGGGCCTTTGCACTGACTATTCCCCTTCCTTGGAATACTCTTCCCACTAATATCTCCATGACTGGTCCCCAGATCCCTTAAAATCCTTGCTCAAGTGCCATCTTCCCAATACAACCTACTTAATCCCATTACAATTCTCAATGCCCGCCATCAAGATTCCTCTCACCTTGCTCTATTCCCCCAAGACAGTTGTCTTGTGACATATGTCACTTGCTCACTCTTGCTTCTGCTACTCTAAGATAGACTGTGGAAATGTTTATTGATTTTGTTCATTGGCTTTTTTTTTCTTTTTAGCCTAGAACAGTGCCTGGCACACAGAAGGCACTCAATAAATGTTTGGATTCAAAGTGGGGGCCGAGGGAGCGACAGGAATTCAGAATGACTTTGAGAGTCTAATTCCAGGCAAGGAGCTTGCCATCTCCAAGGAGGGGCCAGAGCAGGCACAGGTCAGGGGAGTTCAGGTTTGAAACAACTCAGGACCCACAAGGGGGACCTCCCAGGGCAGCTGGCTCCCGGGAACAAGAGCTCAGAGAGAGGGAGCTGGCCGTGCAAAGGATTCTAGCCTAAATGACAGGCTAAAGCAGAAAGCGCACCCTGCCAGCCCTCCCTCAGAGATAGGCTTAGCTGGGTTTGAATCCCAGCTCCTCCCATTACTGATGGTAAGACTTTGGGTGGGTTCCCTGGCTGTGCCTCAGTTTCCTCATCTGTAAAATGGGGACAATCACTGTATTGTATCCCACACGAGGTTGCCTAGAGAATTAAATAAGGTAATACTCAGAGCACTGGATATGTGGCAGATGCTCCTGTCCTCTTTCCAAAGGCAGGTGGAGGGCCCCAGGGCACTGGCCCCAGGACTGCAGTTCGCCTGCAAGCCCCAGACCCCTCAGGTTATGCTCACCCCCTTTCTCAAAGGTTCCAACGCCAGCTCTGCCTTAGCCTGGCACCCCTTCCATAGTTACAGCAGGTTCCAGCCACATTTGAGCCTGAGTTAATGGGCCTCTGACCCATTTTTCTAGCAGACTCATTACTTCTTATTTAGCCGTGAAGACGCCGCAGCTGATTGGCAGAGAAGCTTTCTCAGCTGGGGAGGGATGTGGGATGTAGGTCAGCTGCCTGCTGTGAATGAACTCTGGCCTCAACAGCCAAGAGCAGAACCCAGGCAGGCAGAATGAATTCCCCAGGACAGGGCCCACCAGGGGGACGGAGTCACTGTGTAACCCTTGACTCAGCCTTGTCTGGCTTCCATGCGTCCCATTCCAACCACCCAGTGTGAAGGCTTTAAGAGAAAGGGGAGGACCCTAGGCATTTCCTCCCTGCAGGGAACCTGATGCTTCCAGCTCATGTGTTCCATGAGGGAATCACAGCCAGTAGGCACCCCAAGCCTGATCTGTGTGTGGGAAGCACCTCTCCCAGGAAGCCACATTTGAATTTTGCAGACAGTGGGGAAAGATGGGGGCCTAGGCCACCTCACACAGTAGGGTGATGTGGGATAAAGCCAACAGGCTGCATTCCCCAGAGACAGTCCAGTCACTGCCCCACTGCGGACCCCAGTTTCCCCACCTATTGAATGAGAGTTTGGAGCAACAAATCCCCAGTCATACTGTCCAAGATGGTAGCCACTGGCAACATGTGGTCACTAAGCACTTAACCTGTGGCTAGTCTTGTAAGTATAAATAAACTACACACCCTGGGTGGCGCCTGTGGCTCAAAGGAGGGGTGCTGGCCCCATGTGCTGGAGGTGGCAGGTTCAAACCCAGTCCCGGCCAAAAACTGCAAAAAAAAAAATTAAAAAAAACCCAGAGTTTTAAGACTTCATACAAAACAATCCCAAGGGCATAAAATATTTCATTAATAAGTTTTTCTTTTGATTACCTGTTGAACTGATAATATTTTAGAAATACTGAGTTAAATAAAATATAGTATTAAACGGACCCCAGACCTATCTCCTTGGCCTCAGCCTCGTCTCATCTTCGCCCCACCCCTCCTGGGTCACACTGCCCCAGCCCATCCAGCCTCATTCAGCTTCCCAAATGTACCATGGTCTGTCCCACCCTAGGGCTTTTGTCCATGCTGTTCCTCCAGCCTGAAATGCCTGTCCCTTCACTACCGCCTGGCTACCACTGACTCGTCTTTCATAGCTCAGCTCTGCACGAAGCAGAGTAACAATGACGATGATGATAATGGTAAAATAATGATGATTAAAACAACAGGCAGCATTTTTGAGCAATTGCCTCGTGCCACAAACACACTAAGCACTTAGCAAGTTATTCATTCCATTAAACCTCGCCGCACACCTGCGAGGCGTGGACCTTCATTGTGTCCATGTCACTGAAGCACAGAAAGAGTAAGCAGTTTCCCCGGGGTCACACAGGAGTTTGGCTGAGGGCCCTCACTTTGTGACCCAGATCTCAAGCACACCCAGAATCACAGGCTTCTCCCTCACAGCACAGGGCAGCACCATGACAGGGCTGACTTTATCAGCCACTTACTATATTCAAGGCACAGTTATAAGATGCTGGACAACTAAGTTCGCAAACTCCCCCTAGGAGAAGTGCTACATCCCTATTGCTGAGTGCCACGATGCTCGCCTTTGAAGTACTCCCCTTGGGAAGCTACCCACCATCGGCAGTGTCTAGTCCGCCCTTCAGAGCAATTTTGGAACGCTTTTTCTGGAATGGCCATCAGAGCTGTCATCCTACAGGTCTAACCATCAAGTTCATGAACTCATCCTGGGAAAAGTGCCTTGAAGGGTGGACGAGGCTCTAGCGTCAGTGCACAGCTTCCCAAGGGGACTGCTTTGAAGGTGACCATGACGATATCACCAATGAAGTAGGTAGCACTTTTTCTAGGATGAGTTTGCCAATTCAATTATCCAACCTCATAAGCATCTTTGGAGCCTTATCACGGTCGAAATTTTACATTTGTTCGTAGAATCTTGGCTGTCTGACAGTCCAGGTTGTTCACATTCTTAGTCACACACTGCTTTTATATCCACAACAGAATACTGGTGAAGAACAGGAAGCCTGCGGACAACGATGTTGAAACACAAGTTAACAAGCGTCACTGAAATGATGGCAGCTCACTGCAGGCCCCTCCTGGTCCCTTGCACCGGTGCCGTCTGATCAGAGTCCTTACAAAGCACATCTATATGCTTCCAGCGCCTCGAAGCCAATTATACAGAGAGGCAATACAGAGACGAGAGCAACCAATTTGACTTTTCACTTACTGGAGGGGAGGAAAGGCTATTCACACCATCAAGTGCTCCTGGAGGAGGTCTTGCCAACCCCAGCCCCAAGCCTTTTGTCCTATTTATAGTCAATTTGAAACAAAAGCTTGAAATCCACCCATAATCCAGTGGCTTTTATTTTAGGCACAAAGGACAAAAACCCCCAACATCAGGCTACGAAAGCAGTTTCTGGAAGACTCAGAAGATTAAACGTTAATCTAAAATTTCATACGCCTTTGTTCCCCCAAGTCAAACGTGACACGTCATTCAAAGATGTATTTGTCAACAAACTGTGCCATTTAGTGCATAATTTATTCAAAATAAATGAATTGTGTGTATCTCTTTTTCAAGGGGCAGGATTTTTAAAAAATGTCTTTTTCTGCATTAAACATGAACTTTGTAATACAATCTTTAGCAGTATGCTGATCTAAATAATTAACTACTTTTTAACATATACCATATGAAAGAAAGAAGTGAAACCAATTACAGATCTTCTAAGAGGAGCGGGAAGATTATTTTCACCATGAATGGGGAGTTCTTGTTTTACCAGAATTGGGCCCCCCCTTGAGGGTCCCTTGGGAGAAAGGACTCTGCAGAGGGAATGTGACTGGCCATTTTGTGTATCTGGTCACTCGGGGAAGGTCTCCTGCCTCTCAGACTTGATGGGGCTTTATCCTTAATCCTAAAACACACTGTACCCCAGCCCTTCGCCTGGAGGAGCTCTCCCACTCACAGCCTGCCCATCCCCACCCTCCACTCTCACTCCCTGCTGGCTCTGTCCTTGGTCCTATGGTTCCCTCACCTCCTCTAGGAGAGCCTCTCTGGACACCACCACTACCATCCCCCCATCCCATCCCCGTCTTGTCGGTCTGCAGTACCTGCTGAGTGTGGTTCTATAACTGGGCCTGGGCCTCTCTTCTCCTCTCCCTTGGGCTGTGGCCTCCTCAGAGCTTGTCTCCATCCCCTGCCTCTCTAAGCCCCTTCTCCAGCCCAGGGGAGGAGTTCACTGCAAACAAAGGCCATGTCAGCCCTAGCACCTGCAGGGCTAGAATCTCTCCTGAGCTAGACATATCTACTTCCTAAGTAACAAGGTCCCTGTGTCTGGCCAGGCCACAAGGGTGGCAGAAGCTTGCGTGGAGCTGTAAATCCTGGAAAGAACTCAGGCAAGTTGCTTCACCCCACAGGCCTCAGTGTTCCCATCTATCAAATGGGAGAAGAGTCGCTGCCTGGGAGTCTCCTGGACCCAGAAGTCAGCCTGGTCAGATGTGCTCACCAGCACTAGAGGCATCTGGGTCTGACCTTGGTCCAAATTTCATCCCTCTCTGCCCAGACCATGCAGCTAGCACTCCCTGCAGCCATCTGCCTCACCTGCAGTCTTCCCTGGAACCAGAAGGGCAACCCAACTCAGTCTGTGCCACTCCTCACTCCCACCCCTCCACGGTCCCCCATTTCCTGACACAGGGCCAAAGTGCCCTTTAAACTCCTACCCAGGCTGACCTAGCGGGGACCACCTCGCCTCACGCTCTGCACACCCCTATCCTCCCCCACACTCAAACAGAGTCTTTTATTTCCACAAACTCACCAAGCTTTTCCTCACCTCTGAGCCTCCGTACATTTGTTCCCCATCATCAAGCCACCTCTGTCCCACCCTCCAGCTCTCAGCCTAACACCTCAGCCCCTCCCCAAGGCCTTCCCTAGGGGCACCCCTCAACACCCTGGACTTTCATTGCACAAGTCTTGATGGGTAATTAATCGATTTGCTTGCTGATTTAGGGTCTGTGTCACCCCCAAGGTTCCTGCTGCTTTCCTGGTACCTGAGACAGTGCCTGGCTCATAGTAGATGCTCAAGAAGTATTTGTTGAATGACTGAATGAACAGCTAGGGGCCGTTGTGTGTGGCACTCCCATGAAGGTCTTGATGTGCTATTTATAAATAAAAAAATACAGGCCAGGCACAGTGACTTACACCTGTACTCCAGCACTCAGGAGAGCTGAGGTGAGAGGATCCCTTGAGCTCAGAAGTTCAAGACCTGTCTTAGCAAAGCAAGACCCCATCTCTACTAAAAATAGAAAAATTATCTGGGCATTGTGGTGGGTACCTCTGGTCTCAGCTACTCAAGAGGCTGAGACAGGAGGATAGCTTGTGCTCAAGAGTTTGAGGTTTCCGTGAGCTAGGCTAATGGTCTGGCACTCTAGCCTGGGTGACAGTAAGACTCTGCTCAAAAGAAAAAAAAAAAGCACAAAACAAAATCACAGTTAACCATTGGCTTGAGGAAGTCCTCTGCAGCATGGCCTTGGTCAAATCCCAGACCCTCCTCATTGCCCTCCAGGGCCACCCAGGACAGACTCATGTCACTCCCCTCAGCTACTCTGGCCAAGGCCATACCATGAGCAAAGTGTGTTTTTTTCAAAAGTGTGGAACAAATCACTACCCTGACCTCCATTTGTGGGAACATGATTAAATCTGTAACTAATTGCCACCTCTTCAAATGCCACCGTGCCGAAGAGACCTCCAGGGGTTTGATTCTCCCATGCCTCCTTTTGTAAAATGGGGATAATTTCACCCACCCCACAAGGATGTGAGAATATAGGAAAGAAGCTTGCACACTGCCTGGTGGGTGGCAGCCCTGGGGGGCCACGTTAGTCTCTCTCCTGTCCCGTCCCCTCCCCTCCTCAAATCAGGGAAATTGTGAAATGCAGACTATGTCTCCAGGTATTCAGAACCAATTACCAAGCTTCTGCGGTGTCTGGCTACCTCTTGGGGACATCAAGAGTCTTAATTAATTATAATCTGAACGGGTTTGATGTTCCAGAAATAAAAAGGCATGAGGGAGCCCAGACTATTTTCAGGAACATTAATTATTTAATGGACATTAGTCGTAGAAAATTGGGACTGTTAAATATAAGTTAAAGATTAGGAGCCCTATGATTATTTTAACCCTAAATTCTATTCTCTCTCACCTACCATCAAGAAAAGGCTCTTGGTCTATCAGAAGAAAGAGAAGGCTCTAGTTTGTGCTGTGGCATGGATTTGCTGTGTGACCTTGAACAGGTCACTATCTCTCTCTGGCCCCAGTTGCATCATCTGTTTGGGTCTATACTCGATGACTCCCCAGGTGCCCAGGCCCTGACAAGAGTAATTTTTAAATGTCCCATCCTGTGCCCCACTAAGGAGGTTCTCCTATAATAGGTCTGGGGTGGGCCCCAGAATCTACATTTCAACAAAGCTCATGAAGCTGTCTTCAGAGGTCTTTGGGCCACACTCCAAAGAGATCTGGCTATGACCCTGGGACATCCACAGAGGACCCTTCAGATATTTGCACATGAAAAATACCCGGTTTTATTAGCTGCTTCCACGCTGAAAGGTCATATAAAACTATATTAAATGAATTTTCCCAGTGCTTGATTTTGCTCCTCATCAAAGTTCATGTGCTTAATCCTGGGGTCAAAAACATAAAAATGTCCTCTTGTAATTAGCTGCTAATCAGTTCACCACCCAAGGAGAAATCATAATTCTTATCCACAGGAACTGGAGGTGAAACACACACAAAGCTCAGCTCTCTGCGGAGAAACTACATATGAGGGAGCCCTGAGCACAGAGAGGAGAAGCTCGTATCTGAAAGCCTGGGAGCTGGAAGTCGTCCACCCATCTGTCCATCCATCCACCCATCCATATATTCATTTATCCATCCATTTATCCATTGACCCATCCATCCGTCATTCTTCTATCTACCCATCAATTCATCTCTCCATCCATCCATCTGTCTACATACTAAGTTAGATGGCTGATAGTGGCAGAGATGGGTTTCAACTCAAGGGTTTCCAGTTTCATGGAGTGCTCAACTCTGGCCTCTTGGTGGGTCTTCTTCCCTAAGGAGATGCACAAGGAACAGGTGGAAAGGCCGCTGAAGCACCACTCTACCTGCAGGCAGGGGCCCGAACTGTTAGACCTGGAGTTTCTACAGTCATATGAAAGTATAATAAGCCACAGCTCAAGAGCTGAACGTGCCTTTCATTCACAATTGGCAGTGAGGAGACGGTTCATTAGATATCTAATGATTGATTTAAAAATTCTTATTGAAAGAACTGATATGTATGTTCAGAATCAGCTTGCACTGCAATCCCCTAAAAACGACTTATGACAGGAATTCATACATAATTGCTATCCGTGGAGTCAGCTTGTAAGAATATTCCAAGCATTTAATTGACTTTTAAAAGAATAGCTACAGTAAGCTAATTAAATATCAAGTTAGGGAATGTGTTAATTGATATTTAATAAGGATGTCAATTGATGTCTAACTAGCCAATATGTCTTTTAAAATATGTCAATTAGATACTCAAAGATCCATTTCAAGGGGATTAGAAGTTAAATGCACTGAGGATGTAATTTGTTAATTTTTTTTTTTAAATTACAAATTGCAACCCTCCGTGATGACTTTCTCTGGATCGTAGAGCCATTTGTAAACCGCCTTGCCTTGGTCTCCAGGCTAGCTCTGCATACAGATTCATAGAGCTGGAGCAGATTTTGTTGGATGCTTTCCAACATCCGTATAAAAATAGGTTCCAGAGAGGGTGAATGAACCCTATCCAAGTTCACCATCAAGTCAGATACATACATCATTTGCCTCCATGTACCATGACTGATTTAATTAACAAATGGTCACGTACAAAGGCTCATGTGTAGGGCCAGTGCATGGAGTATTCACCCTGCTTGGTCACACTGACCCTACCCTGCTCTGGGACAGGATGGGGGGCTTTAAAGGCACAATCCCCCTTCCTTCCCCCAATAAGATTCTTCTTACACCTGGATATCACCATACCTGAAACCTACACAGGCCAGGACCTTTCCTATCTGTCTGTTCCCTGGTCACAGTAAGGAGAGCTGAATCAGGAGAGCCCTGTGCAATTTGGAACCAATAGCAGATCTCACCTGTCTCCTAAATGTGCTCACCAAACAAGAACGATAGTGCCTTTCCACCGTCTTATGCATCTAACATCGACTGTGTGCCAATATGGGCCAGGCACCTACCAGGAGCTGAGGATCCAGCTGTGGACGCTACCCTCATAGAGCTCACAGTCCAGAGGGGCAGAATCAAGACAAGTGACTCCAAGGTCGTGAAAAGTTTGGCAAGTGATGGAAGCCCATGATGGGGTCTGATCTGGTCTGGGAGCTCAGACGAGGTTCCCAGGGGAAGTGATGTTTGAGTCAAAATTGAAAGAAGCGCCTGTGGTCTCAACCCACCAAGGGGGTGGGAGAAGGAGGGAAGAACATTCTAGGTGGAGGGGAGAGCATGTACAATGGCTCTGAGATGAGAGGACATGTGGAGGGTCAGTCTGAGGAGAAGACAGCTGAAGGCCATCTGCAAGACTTGAATTGTGGGCTGGTTATCTACGGCTGCTTTAATAAGCTGCCCTAGCAACTGGCAGGACCTTCATGAAATGTAAGCGCTACACAACTGCACTCAAAATCTCAGCAGCATGAGTTCTGAATTCCGATGAAATGATTCTCAAGTTTCATCCGGGAAAATCAACCAGGGGAAATAGGCCCAAAATGTTTTGCAAAACAAGAGTATATATAGATAGAGAGAGAGACTGACTTAAGCCAACAGCCAAAGGTCCTCCACAAAGGTGGACTGGATTTCTGTCCTTCAGGCACATCTGCTGTGCTGCACACCAGCCACCAGGATGCAGAGAATGCAGAGGGGACAGCACATTTGATGCAACAACCCGGCTGAGCAAGTCTCTGAGGCCTTGCTTCACCTCTCTGAGCCCCTCTTTCCTGATAGTTCTAGGGCTACAGCATCCTGACCCTACTGCAGGATGATCAAGTAAGACAGCTTCCAGAATAGCTTCTCGTGGACCCTGAAACATGTTAACATGCTACCTGTCACCGTAAATAATTAGGCACAAGGGAGGGCCGATAAGGTCCTCACGTGATCTCAGAGGACTAGGACCTTGTGGTCACAAGCACGGGTTTCAGAATCAGACAGGTCAGGGTTCAAGTTCTGGATTTTGCTAACTGGTTGCCCCGAGCATATTTCTCAGCCAGTCAGAGGAAGCTGGGAGATAGACACGGAGCCAGTTTGTCCCACCCCAGAGGTGGAATTGCTGGGTAGTTCAGCTTGCCCAATATCAAGTGAAGATCCCAAAACAGGGGCAAAGAGCCCAGTGCTTAGAATCAGCCAACAAAGAGGCTGGCTTTTCGTACTCCCAACTAGAAGGGAAAACCATCCTCTCTTCCAGTCACTGTTCTAAGAGATGCTTATTCAGTTACCAATAACAACGGTTGCTATGGATATGGGCGGTCCAGCCTGCCAGCCAGGAATTACTCTCAGGCCAGGCCAGATTAGCTACCTCCACAGTCTTTCCCAACCAAGGAGGTAGCCTGAGCTCCAGCTCTCTGCATTACCTGGTCAGGGTGTTTTTCTGCTTCGTCTTTCCTTCTTCACTCTGTCACATCTCACTATCTGAAAGCTAATTGAGATACAGGGCAAAGGCATGGAAAGTCTTACAGACTGTTCAATCTCTAAGCCTTTGAAAAGTCAGAGGACAGCTTATATTCCACCCAGGGAGTGGAATGCATCTAGCTTGGAGCTCCATATTGGCATGGAGCTGGGGGGCTCACAGAAGGGGGGTGAAGCGGCTATGGAGGCTCGGGGCCTTAGCAGGACCTGTGGGTCCAGGATGGTTTCAGGGGTCTGTGCTGAGGTCAGGCTGCGGGGAGAAGGCTGGGGCACACGGGGGATGTGTCCAGGTGTAGCTGGCTGGCTGGGCAGCTGGAAACAGTCCACCAGGAGGGATGGTAAGGGCCATACTTGAAGGGGACTCAGCTTCTCCAAGCCCTTGAGAAAAGGCAGTCAAATGAGAAAAGGAATCAGAATGTTCAAGGTAAAAGGAACCAGTGGTAAGCTCTCTTCACAGGGAAGAAATTGAAGCCTTTAAAGGAGATGGAGCTTAACCACAGCCATCCCAGTCTTGGAGATATTGTGATAAGTGAAATAAGCCAATTGCAACAGGGCAAATATTATATGATTCTACTTATATGAGATGTCCAGGGTAGTGAAGAATTTAGAGGCAGAATGAAGAAGGGTAGTTGTAAGGGGCTGGGGAGGGAGGAGCAAGGGGATTTGATGATGGACACAGAGTTTTAGTATGAGGTGATGAAAAGGGCCTGGACATGGGGAGTAGCGATGGTTGCACAACAGTGAATGAATATACTTCATTCTTCTGAACTGCACACTGAGAACTGTAAACTTTACATTATGCATATTTTACTATAATAAAAATAAATAAAACCCAATAAATGATGTATAACCATCATCTGAAAGCTTATAGTAGAAACATAGGTCAAAGGCAAAAAAGTTATTTAAATTGACATGTAATGGGATTTTTTTTTTGAGACAGAGCCTCAAGCTATCACCCTGGGTAGAGCGCCATGGCATCATAGCTCACAGCAACCTCCAACTCCTGCGCTCAAGCGAGTCTCCTGCCTCAGCCTCCCAAGTATCTGGGACCACAGGTGCCCACCACAACGCCCAGCTATTTTTTGGTTGCAGCCATCATTGTTGTTTGGCAGCCTGGGTTGGATTCGAACCTGCCACCTTAAGTGTATGTGGCTAGTACCTTAGCCACTTGAGCCACAGGTGCTGAGCTGGGGGGGGGGGGGAAGGAGATTATTGTTATTTATTAAATGAGTCAATAAATAAATCTCTTTAATTGTCTAGTATGCTAAACATCAGTAAATGCAGCCCACATAAACAAGAGCTGCTTGAGATCCTCAATAATCTTTTACTAGTATAAAACATTCTTGAGAGAAACCAAAAAGTCTGAGATTGGCTACATTATATCACTCTCTCAACTTGTATCACCCTTTTTAATTTTCCATATTAAAACACCTTTTAAATTTTAAAAAATAATAGTAACTGTTCTCTTTCCTTCTCCCTGTCTGGGTAAACTGCTTAACCTTGATGAACCTCAGCTTCCTCGTCTGTTGAAGGGGCAGAAAATTCCAAAGCATGATCCTAAGACTCAAACCCGACACCACATAGACACAGGAGCTGCAGCCCCACCCTGAACTTCTACAGAGATCTGAGCCTGCCTGGGCTGAGGAAGAGAGGGACTGTACTCCTGTGTTAATCAGAACCCATTAATTTTTCAAAGTAGACAACAGCCCACTTACTCATCTGCCGTAGAGCCTCATCCATAATTGATCCCAGGCTGCACTTACCCAAATAGACTGAGAAGTTGCCCATTGTATGTGGGGCTCTGGGAGGGCTGTCTGCTGATACATCAACTGTGAGTAGTGAAGGCACTCACATGACGTGTTATAACTTAAGGGGGGCTGACACTTTTCCTTCCATCAAAAACAAAAAGGAAGAGAGGAAAGAGGAACGAAAAGGAATTACTCCCTAAATGTTTTGGATGGTTGTTCTGAGATTATTTCTATGTAAAAATCATCTTAGAGGGAATTAAAATGATTGGTCTAAGCCAAACTGACACCTGTGCCTTAGTCCATTTGGGCTCCTGTAATGAAATACCATAAGTTGGCTGGTTTGTAACAACAAAAATTTATTTCTTGGGTGGTGCCTGTGGCTCAGTGAGTAGTCCTGACCCCATATACCAAGGGTGGAGGGTTCGAACCCAGCCCCGGCCAAACTGCAACAACAAAAATAGCTGGGTGTTGTAGCAGGCACCTGTAGTCCCAGCTATTTAGGAGGCTGAGGTAAGAGAATGCCTAAGCCCAAGAGTTGGAAGTTGCTATGAGCTGTGACACCACAACACTCTACTGAGGGTGACAAAGTGAGACTTTGTCTCTAAAAGAAAAAAAAAAACATTTCTTATAGTTTTGGAGGTTGGGAAGTCCAAGATCAAGGCTTAGGAAGACCTGCTATCTGGCAAGGGCTCACTTCATAAATGGTATCTTCTTGCTCTATCTTCACATGATAGAAGAAGTGAGAAGTTTCTTTTACTTTTTTTTTTTTTGAGACAGATTTTCACTTTGTCTCCCTTGGTAGAGTGCTGTGGCGTCATAGCTCACAGCAACCTCAAACTCTTGTGCTTAAGCGATTCTCTTGCCTCAGCCTCCCAAGTAGCTGGGATACAGGTGCCCGCCATCACACCCAGCTATTTTTAGAAGTGGGGTCTCTCTCTGACTCAGGCTGGTCTTGAACCTGTGAGTTCAGGCAATCCACCCACCTCGGCCTCCCAGAGCGCTGGGATTACAGGCGCAAGCCACTGCGCCCAGCCCGAGGTGAGAGGTTTCTCTCAGGCCAATTTTATCAGGGCACTGATTCCATCCATTAGGGTGGAGCCCCATGACCTAATCACCTTCCAAAGGTCTCATCTCCTAATATCATCACCTTAGGGTAAAGAGTTCAACATACAAAATATGAGGAGACATAGGAATTCAGAACATAGCAACCTGTCAGGTCAATAACTCAACTCCATGAAGACCTCAGCCACTTAGCTCCTAAATCCCCTTACTTGCTTCTACTCTCAAACTCTCTACCTGAGGTTATAGACTTCTCACCCCACCCCCTACTCCAAAAGAAATCCCAGCTGTATTGAACATTGAACTGCCTGAAAAAAATAATTGAGTTAGTTAAAACCCCTAAAGACAACAGAAGGTGAACATTTATCATACAAGGAAAGACTTCTAGTGAGAAAAGAAAGCAGCCTCTGACACTGGGGAGCTTGCCTGGCACACATAGCCTGGCCTGGTGTTTTCCTGATGAACATAAACAATTTCACCAACATCGGACAAGGCCCCTACGAGACTATGTTTGAACAAGACAAAAGCTAGACCACTCTGTAATTATATCTGAGCTGTATTAGTTTGCTAGGAATGCTGTAACAAAGTATTGCAAAGTGAGTGGCTTAAGTTTAAATTATTATCTCACAGTTCTGGAGGCTAGAGGTGTGAGATCAGGTACTACTACCTGTCTGCAGGTGCTTGCTTTCTCTGAAAGAGCTAGGAAAGGATCTAAGGCCTCTTGCCTAGTTTTTTATATTTCCTTGGCTTGTGGCAGCACAGATCCAGTCATTGCATGGTGTTCTCCCTATGTGTATGTCTCTACATCCAAATGTCCCCCGTTTCATAAGGACACCAGTCATATTGGAGCCCACTCTACAACCTCATCTCAGCTAATGACATCTGTATCAACTCCATTTCCAAATAAGGTCACATTCTAAAGTACTAGGAGTTAGGACTCAACATATAAATGGTGGAAGATGGGCGGGGGGGGGGGCACAATTTAATTCATGACCCATGAACTTATGCAAAAATAAGAGCATTGTCCAAACACAAAGATTAGCAAACATCCCCTGTATTAGTTATCTAGGGCTGCTATACCAAACTAGTATAAGCTTGTTGACTTAAAACAACAGAATTTTATTTTCTCACAGTTCTGGAGACCAGAGTCTGAAATCATTACCACTGGGCCATAATCAAGGTGCCTTCAGGGTAGCACCACCTCCAGAGGCCCTAGGAAAAATCCATTTTCTGTCTCCTTCAGTTTCTGGGGGCCACCAGCATCCCTTGGCTTGTGATCATGACACTACAATCTTTAATGCCAGCATTTTCAAATCTGTCTTGGCTCTACCTTCATATTGCCTTCTCCTGAGAGACAGAGAGATAGACAGGCAGAAAAAGTGTATATATAAGTTTCCTTTTGTCTCCTATCTTCTAAGGACACTTGTAATTATATTTAGGGCCCACCCAGACAATCTCCCCAATCTCAAGATCCTTAATTTAATCACGCCTTCAAAGACTACTTTTCCATATGTGGTAACATTCACAGGTTCTAGGGATCAGGATCTGAATACCTTCGCAGCCATTATTTAGCCTACTACATACCATATCCTAGCTAATGCGGGTGGCTGCTACTTCTTTACCAATTACATTCTTAATCTCCCTTCGTTCTTCCCACTTTCTAATAATATTTATTAAAATATCCAATCACAGAATTGCCTCCACTTTCAGAAAGCTTCTAATTCAGAAAAAAAAGCCTTGCTTCCTTGAAACCTCCTCAAAATCACTTGACACATGTCTCAAACCTATAATAGGTCCTTTATACCACCTCCCAACTATACCACCTCATAGTTCCTGAGTGTGTGGTCTCTCTTGTTGCAAGGAGTCAATGAACCCAACTTTGTTAATTATTTAGTATATGCTTGGTGGTCTTTGGCTGGAGAGTATTAACAGTAGCATAAAAGCCATGAGAGGTCACAAAAAAAGAAAATGCTTATGTTTGTCTTAAGTGACATTATCAATAAATGGCAGAGTTAGAACCTCCGAAAATCCTCTTCTCTGTAAAAACACTGAGAACACTGGCAAAGCTTGTCATTACTACTTCATGGCACTAAAAATTAACCAAAGCTTACAGCAATCTGGTGTAGGGGTATTTATTCAAGAAAGACACTGAATCCTGATAAAAACAGTGAGCTTTGTGGCATTTTGACTTGCCCTAGTTCCATCCCTGCTCTCCAGCCCACAGTAACCTTGAAAACTAATAGGCTGTAATTACAGGGATAACCAATAGCACAGCAGCCACTGGAGAAATCTGAATAGGGTTGCAGGTCTTTCAAAGTTTCATTCTCAGAGAATTATCATTATTTGACCAGTCTGGAAGCCCCCTGGAAACATTTACTTGCAAGGCTTGCCTTTATTAGACCAGACTCAGAGTTCATCCATTGTGAGCAGTCTTCTTTTTTCCCTTTGGGGGCTTTTGTCAAAAACAATAAGCAGAATTATTTAACCTTGTAGCTGCCTGAGTGGGGAAGACAACAGTTTGGCCAAACAATAAGCTGACCAAAAAAAGTTAAAAAGAAAACCTGGAGAATGAAATTCCAGAGAGGGTTTTGAAAAGAAGGCCACACACATAGGGCTATGTGCATGATCAGGAAAGATACAAGAAGGCCCCAAGCACTCACCTCTGGCTGACCTTGAGGCTCCTTGCAAGCAGCAAGTGAAGGCTAAGCCAGAGTCGTAAACTGTTCAGCTGCATTTTAAAGGCATTACCCCAATGTGCATACAGAGCCCCTTGGCAAAGACTGAGAGGCCTACAGGTTTGGAGCATTTAAAGAAATTTCTGGGCAGAGCCTGTGGCTCAGTGAGTAGGGCGCTGGCCCCATATACCAAGGGTGGTAGGTTTGAACCCAGCCCCCAGCCAAACTGCAACAAAAATAGAGCTGGGCATTGTGGCAGGTGCCTATAGTCCTAGCTACTCAGGAGGCTGAAGCAAGAAAATCGCCTAAGCCCAAGAGCTGGAGGTTGCTGTGAGCTGTGATGCCACAGCACTCTAACGAGGGCAACAAAGTAAAACTCTGTCTCTTAAAGAAAAAAAAAAAAAGAAAGAAAAAGAAATTTCTGCCCAATCAATAGCTGATCACTAAGCTAACCTGTGTAGAGACTTCAGTGGCTACACACAACAAAAATTATAGGCTTTACAGAATTAGTCCAGGCAAGTCACTAAACAGACAATAACAACAATAACAACAAACAGCAAAAACAACAAACTCTAGGAAGGAAGAATCTATTACAGAGTTGTCATGTTACCTAGAATGCCCAGTTTTCAACCAAAAAAATTTTAATGCATGCAAAGAAACAAGAAAATACATCCATACATAAGAAAAAACGGTCAATAGAAACTGTCCGTTTTAGCAGAACATGTTTCCCGGGAAAAGAAAAAGAAAAGAAAAGAAAGAAAAGAAACTGTCCCTGAGGAAGCAAAGGGACTTACTATAAAAAAACTTTAAATCAACTCTTTTGAATGTATTTTAAGAACCAAAAGAAATCATGTCTGAAGAACTTAAAGGAAAGTATAAAAATGATGCCTCATCAAATATTAATAGAAAATATTGATAAAGAGATATTACATAAAGGAACCCACTAGAAGTTCAAGAATTGAGAAGCACAGTAATTGAAATGAAAATGTCACTAGAGAGTTTTAGGAATAAATTTGAGCAGCCAAATGAAAAAAGATAAAGCAAACTTTGAAATAGGTCAATTGAGATCATCCAGTCTGAGGAAAGAAAAAGAACTTAAAACAATTAACCGAGACTCAGGGACTTGTAAGACACCATCAAGTGTACCAACATACATACAATGAGAGCCTCAGAAGGAGAGGAGAGAACAAGGAGGATTGAAAGAATATTTGAAGAAATGTTCAACAAATATTAGATAACGTAGATAAAAAGGGGGAAATTCCTAGGAAGACATAAACTAACAAAATGAATTCAAGAAGAGATAAAAAAATCTGAATAGACCTATAACAAGTAAAGCAATCGAATTGGTAATCAAAAAAACTTCTCACTAAGCAAAGCCCAGAAGCAGATGGCTTAATGGGTGAATTATACTCAATGTTTAAAGATTTATTAACACTAATCCTTCACAAACTGTTCCAAACTATAGAAGAGGAGGGAATACCTTCTAAATCATTCTGTGGTTCAGTAATGCCTAGATACTAAAAGTAGACAAAGACATCACAAAAACAGAAAACCATAGATCAATATTCTTTATGAATATAGACACAAAAATTCTCAATAAAATACTAGCAAACTAAATCCAGTAACATATAAAAAGAATTATAAACCATGACCTAGTGAAATCTATCCCAGTAATAAATGGTTTAACATATGAACATTAATATATATCATACCAACAGAATAAATCCCAAAAACCATGTGATCATTGTAAAGGAACAGAGAAAGCAATTGGAAAAAATTCAACTCTCTTTTTCTTTTTTGAGACAGAGCCTCAAGCTATTCCCCTGGGTAGAGTGCTTTGGCATCACAGCTCACAGCAACCTCCAACTCCTGGGCTCAAGCGAGTCTCCTGCCTCAGCCTCCCAGGTAGCTGGGACTACAGGCGCCTGCCACAACGCCTGGCTATTTTTTGGTTGCAGCCCTTGTTGTTTGGTGGGCCTGGGCAGGATTCGAACCCGCCACCTTCAGGTGTATGTGGCTGGCGCCTTAGCCACTTGAGCCACAGGCACCAACCCTCAACCCTCTTTTGATAAAAACACTCAACACAGGAACAAAAGGGAACATCCTCAATCAGATAAAAGCCATCTATTGAAACCCCATAGTTAATGGTATGTGACAACAAACATTAGCCCTAAGATCAGGACAAAGAAAATGATGCTTGTGTTGATCACTTTTGTTTAGCATTGTACTAGAAAGTATAGCCAGGACAATCAAGAAAACAAACAAACAAACAAATAAATAAATAAATAAATAAAAGGCATCTAAAAGTAGAATTACCACTATTCACAGAAGACAAGATCTTATATATAAAAAATCTTAAAGAATCCACAAAATAATTGTTAGAGCCAATGAACAAGTTCATCAAAGTTGCAGGAAACAAGACCAGTACACAAAAATCTATCACATTTCTATACCCTACAACAACCAGAAAATAAAATTAAGGGAATGATTCCATTTATAATAGCAAAAATAAAATAAAATACTTAGAAATAAATTTAACTAAAGAAGTACAAGACTTGTACACTGAAATTACAAAACATGATTGAAAAAAATTTAAAGAAGATCTAAACTAATGGAAAGGCATCCAGGTTCATAGATTGAAAAAAACATTGCTAAGATGACAAAACTCTCCAAATTGCTCTCTAGAGTCAATCCAATCTCAATCTAAGTTCCAAGTGGCTTTTTTGCAAAAATTTACAAGCTGATCCTAAGGGTCACATACAAACACAAGAGACCTAGAATAGCCAAAGTCACCTTGGAAAAAAACAAAGTAAGAGGGTTCACACCTCCTGAATTCAAAACATACTACAAAGCTGCACTAAACAAAACAGTGTGAGACTGTCATAATGATAGACATAGAGGCCAGTAGAACAGAATTGAGGAACCAGAAACAAAGTCTAACATTTATCATCAACTGATTTTTTATAAAAGTGTCAGAACAATTCCATGGGTGGAAAATTGTCTTTTCTACAAATGGTGCTAAAATAATTAGGTATTCACTTGGAAAAAAAATAAAGTTTGATCCCATCTTACTCTGTTTAAAAACTAACCCAAAATGGATGCAAGATCTCAACATAAGAACTAAAACTATGGAACTCTTAGAAGAAAGTTAAGCACAAATCTGCAACAAAAGAAAAATAGATAAATTAGAAATGTTAAGCTTTTGCATTTCAAAGTACACTACTGAGAAAGTGAAAAGACAACCCACAAAGAATTGCTAGTGAGTGAGGCAGCTGAGATCCAGACCCAGGTCTAAAGCCAATGCCTGTGCTTCTAAGCTAGTGTTAAATCAAAGTTTTGTTTTTCTATTTATTTCTTCAATATAACTGTTAAAAAGCAGGGACCTTGTTTTGTCCAGGACTTTAATGAGACTATTTCTGGTGCTGTGTGATTTGGTAAAGTACTGGCTGTTGATATATGAGAGCTATTCTTCACAATGTTAGCAAAGTATTTCTCTACTCCAAGATTTCTGCATTTTTTATAATTCAGAGATGAATATTAAATTTTGTCAAAATCCTTGTGATATTTGATGTTTCTTCTTTGACCCATTGATGTGATAAATCACGTGAATAGATTTCTGAATATTAAATAAACCTGAATATTAAAAAAATACAATCCACCAAATGGGAGACAATACTTCCAAATCGTATATCTGATAAGAGATGAGTATTCAGAATATGTCAAATATTCTTACAACTCAGCAATAAAAAGACAGATAACCCAATTTAAAAATGAGCAAAGGATTTGAATAGCTACACAAATGGCCAAAAAGTACATGAAAAGATACTAAACATTATTCACTGTTAGGGAAATGTACGCCAACACCCCAGTAAGAGACTGCTTCACACCCACTAAAAGGTCTATAATCAAGAAGACAGAGAAGAACAAATATTGGTGAGGAGGTGAGAAACTGAAACACTTGTACATTGCTGGTGGTAAAGTAAAATCATGCAGCTCCTCTGGGAAACAGCATGGCAGTTTCTAAAAAAAAAAATAAACATAGTTACTACACGGCCAAGCAATTTCACTCCTAGGTGAATAGCCAAGAAAGGTGAAAACGTATTGGAACAAAACAATGTATGTGAATATCATAGCAGCCTATTCATACTAGTTAAAAAAGAGAAAGCAGCCCAATGTCAATTAATTGATGGATAAATAAATTATGGTACATCCATACAACAGACTGTAATTGTCATTAAAAGGAATTGAAGGCTCAGCGCCTATAGCTCAACTGGCTAAGGCACCAGCCACGTACACCTAAGGTGGCGGGTTCGAATCCCCAGCCCGGACCCGCCAAACAACAATGACGGCTGCAACCAAAAAATAGCCGGGCGTTGTGGCGGGCGCCTGTAGTCCCAGCTACTTGGGAGGCGGAGGCAGGAGACTCGCTTGAGCCCAGGAGTTGGAGGTTGCTGTGAGCTGTAATGCCACGGCACTCTACCCAGGGGGACAGCTTGAAGCTCTGTCTCAAAAAAAAAAAAAAAAAAAGGAATTGAAAACTTATTTCTATACACTATGGATGAATTTTTGAAAACCCCATGGTACATGAAAGAAGCCAAACACAGAAGCCATATGTCGTATAATTCTACTTATATAAAATGTCCAAAATGGTACATTTGCAGAGACTGAAAGCAGGTTTGTCCAAATCTGTAGAGACTGAAAGCAGATTAGTTGGAAGGGGCCTGGGACTGCTATTTCTTACTGGGTGGTCAGGGAAGTCCTCCCTGCAGAACTGGCATTGGAATAGAGTCTGATGGAAGAGACAAGCTGTGCCCTTTCAGTTTCCTTAGGAGACACATTCCAGGCAGGGGGAATAGCCAGTGCAAAGACTCTGAGCTGGAAAGAGCTTACTGGGGAGGGAGATGTGAGCAGAGTTAGAAGTGCCTAGAGCACAGCAGAAGTTTGACATCGGTCCTAAGACACCAGGAAGCTTCTGGGGGCCTTAATGGTACATGAAGGTTGGGAGTTGATTGATGTTAGCAAAGATTTCTCTGGCTGTGGAGTGTAGAATGGAACAGGTATAGAATCAAAGAGATCAGACCAGTGAGGAGGGAACAAATGGACATGGGCTTATCCCGAGTGGGAGTTAGGAAAACAGAGACAAATGGACATATTTAAGAAATATCTTGGAAGCCAGACGTAGTGGGACGTGCCTGTAGTCCCAGCTACTCAAGTGGCTCACTTGAGTCCAGGAGTTCAAGTCCAGACTGGGCAACATAGAGAGACTTCCACCTTAGTTTAGAGCAAAATAAGAAAGAAATATCTTGGAGCTAGAGCTAATGAGCTGATGCAAAGAGTGTTGTCTCCTAGCAAGAGTTTTTTCCTCTGTTTCTTTTAGACTCGGGTTTTTATTCTTCCCTCATCCATTTGTAGAGAGAGCAAATAAGAGTATTTTGGGAAAGTCTTTAGGAGTAAAAGCTGAAGGGATGAGACGAAAGCTCTCCCATCACCTGGACTCTCAAAGCTGAAACACAGCATGTCCACAGAAACAACTGCATGAGAATGCTTGTGGTAGCTTTCTATATAAGAGGCCCAAACTGGACACAACCCAAATGTCCAGTAAGAGTAGAATGGATAAATAAACTGTGTGTGTATTCCTACAGGGGAATGTGAGGCAACAATGAAAAAAACAACCAACCTATTGTTACCAGCCATAACATGTATTATTCCAAATCCCATAAACATAGTCTAATTGTGAGCAAAACAAGAGAGAAAAATCAAAAATATTTTGCAAAATACTTAACCAATAGGCCTCAAAATTGGCAAAGTCATGCAAAACCCAGAGAGACTAGTCACAGAGCAGAGGACACCAGGAAGATCTGATGGCAAAGTGCAATGTGAGATCCAGGACGGGGACCTGGATGGAAAAGCTGGGGACGTCTGGAGTTGTGTTCATGGTCAGGCACCACTGTTGATTTCTTAGTTTTGTTTTTTTGTTTGTTTGTTTTGTTTTGTTTTTTTGAGACAGAGCCTCAAGCTGTTGCCCTGGGTAGAGTGCTTGGCATCACAGCTCACAGCAACCTCCAACTCCTGGGCTCAAGCGAATCTCCTGCCTCCACCTCCCAAGTAGCTGGGATTACAGGCACCCGCCACAATGCCGGGCTATTTTTTGGTTGCAGCCGTCATTGTTGTTTGGCGGGCCCAGGCTGGATTCGAACCCCCCAGCTCAGGTGTATGTAGCTGGCTCTTAGCCATTCAAGCGATAGGTGCTGAGCCGATTCCTTAGTTTTGACAACTATATTATAACAATGCAAGGTGTAGAGTATATGCAAACTCTGCACCACTTTTGCGATATTGTTGTAAATATAAAACTATCTCCAAATTTTAAAAATCTGTTTTTGAAAGAAGTCATCAAGCTGAAGTCTTAGATTTGTGCTTTTTACTGTATGTCAAATGATCAGTAAATGATCATGTAAATGATCTCCTTGATAAGACATTGGTGGGGGCTGTGGACAGGTCACATTAAATGCTCCCCTGAGCGTGTGGGAGCCCAGCCAACAACAAGGAAGCCCAGAACTGTGCTGTCCCCAGGCCTGGCTCTCAGGACAGGGCGATGGCTTCGCTTGCATCTCAGTAACACGGGGCAATGATGCAACTGCCACTGATCCCAGGTCATTCTCAAAGGGATCTGAACTCCCTTTTCAAAAATCCTATTTCTCTCTTGAAATAGGATGCATTGAAAATTCAAATGTTCCACGGTCTGCACAAGTCCCACAGTCTCTAGTCAGCCCCAGGAGTCGGCTCTGAGCCAGGTATGGGCTGATCAGAGGGCATGATAGAGGATGACCAGCTCTGATGAGAAGGCAGGTCAGTCCAGATCTGTGTGGCAAAACCTGGGATCCAGAATCACCTTGCAAGGGTGATTCGCTCTCTGAATGATCATGGGCACATTAGTTAACTAGAACCTCAACTCACATAAGGGGAGTGGGACTAATGATAACTGCCTCATAGGGACAGAAAGTGCAGGGACACATCTCATCACTGACAGCCTAGAGCTTACATTCTGTCCCCTCTCTGGCACTGGTTCTCACCTCAATGCCCTCCAGTGCCCAACCCCTGGCCTCCTCCTGGTCTCTCACTTCACCAGCAGATACCTGCAAGCATCCTACCACACACTCAACCAGAGAGCCGGAATCGGGCCTCTGCTTACACCCTGGGTCTCCCCCATTCCTGTCCTCTGATACTCTTCCCCATCCAAAGCCTTTCCCTTTCCCACCCTCACCCCTTCTGTGGCTAATTCCCACACACCCTTCAGATCATCCTGGAGCGTCCTCTAGGAAGCCTTCCCTGACTCCCGTCTCCCACGTCTTCCCCACCAGCAGGCAGCTCCCTGAATCTGTCTTTCCTGGTCTTCAGGACCCAACACAGGATCTGGCACCTACAAGAGCTCTGTGAATGTTTGCTGAATGAATGAGTGAATGCCTATAATTCTACCTGGGAGGGTAAGGGAGGGCTACACAGAGGAGGTGACATTTCCCTGGGTCTTAAAGGATGAGTGGAAGTCAACCAGAGGAAGAGCTGGTGCGGTTGGCACTTGAGGGAAGTCTAAGGTTGTGGCCTAGCCCTTTTGTGGACCCAACAGGTAGTAGCAGTGGAGGCTAAGATTTCAGGGCTTATCCTACAAGCCACAGGCTGCCCTCCAAGCCACCTGGGCACCAACTTTGTGGACTCTGACCCAGCCGGTCTGGATCCCCAAGATTCTGATAAGCAGCCAAGGTCAAGGGCCCTGTGGAAGCCCCAAGAAGAAAGCCAAGGTCAGGGAGCTTGCAAGTAGGACCAGGAGCATGATTTTCAAACCTGACACTGTGTTGGGAGCGAGGCCAGACAGAGAGTCCAGGTCAGTAAGGATGGCCACCAGGCCACCAAGCTGAGCATGGCAGAAAGGGGGGAGTCAGGGGAGACTCAGCCTCCCATTTGGATGTAAGGCCCCAGGAAAACAGTGCTGAGGCAGAGTGAAGAAGACGGTGAGCTTGGGTGGCGCCTGTGGCTCAAGGAGTAGAGTGCCATATACCAGAGGTGGGCGGTTCAAACCTGGCCCTGGCCAAAAACTGCAAAAAAAAAAAAAAAAAAAAAAAAGACGATGAGCTGAGGCTGTGCTGCTGCTGGTGTAGGTAGAAAATCTAAGAGAAGGAGACGTGTGCGTGCATGCAGCACGACCGTCCCCTCCCGATGCACACGACCCTCCCCTCCTAATGCACTGTGTGCACACGCAGCCCTTCCTCTCTGAAGCACACTGAGTCTGGCGAGATCTCTAACCTTATGAAAAATTGCCTGCATACGTGTTGGCAAGGCAAGGCCGGCACAACTCCAATTTCCTCTGTATCAGTTTCCACAGAACAAGGCGAGCAGTGGCTTCTAGAAGGAGCTTCAGGCTCCAATGGTTTTGCCTTTTTCTCAGAAGCAATTGCTACTTTCATAAACATGGAGGGGGGGAGGGGAGATAACTCAGGCAGTGGCTAAGCCATTGCTTGTTACAGGCAAGTCCCGATGCAGAGAGAAGAAAAACCCCAGTTTGTACTATCCTCAGATATCACAGTGTTGTGACTTAGAACAGCAGCGACTGTATCTTGTTTCATTACATCTGCCAAAAAGGAAAAAAAAATTGAATTACTATGCTAATGTCTTCTCTTTGGGTGACATGTGTGATCCAGGTACGAGGGTATAAATACATCATTAGTTGCTTTTAAACTTGTCTCTAATGATGAAAAAACATTGCAGGGCATGAGGGGGAGACGTAACTAAACCCGGCCTGGCTGGCAGCACTGGGAGCCTCTCGTAAACTGTAATGTGACAGTGCAGTTTCTTTTTCCCTCTGAAATGACAGTTAATTCCAGACCAGGAAGGCTGTCAAAAATGCTTAGTTCTGCTCCACTTGAGTTAATTACGGGCCCCGGGGCAGGCTGCCCTCCTCTTCTCTGCTAATGGGGCTGGACTCCAGGTAAAAAATCCATTTGCAAGAATGTTTTCCTTGCTCCAGATCTAATTTATTGAATATCAAATATTTATGCCAATGCAATTAAAGTGACAACATTGCTCTCCCTTCTCCCCTGCCCCCAGTCCTAGACAAGCCCAGGCTGGCTGGCGGAATGCTTTATCCAGTCAACACAGGGTGAAAGTTTTACTTGAGCTTCTAAAGCAAGAGCTTTGAAACCTCTTTAACCCACAGAGTCACCTGGGATTCTTTTATCTTCTTCTCCTCTGTGGGCAGTCACGTGACCGGTTATGGAGCTTCTGAGATAGAAGCAGGAGGCTGTGCTGTGGTTTCCATCAGACCAACATTTGCTGCAGCCCCCTGGGTGCCAGACCCTAGACTAGGCCCCACAGGTGAGGGAGATGGAGAAGTTTGAGCCCATGTCCCCAACAATCTCCCAGCCTGACAACTTGGACATGCATTGACAAGTAACAAACACTGACAGTGCAGGGAAGCTTCCAGAAATAGGTCCTTATAGACCTTGGACTCAGGATCTCCAAGACTTAAAGGCTACCCAAAGATACCCTCACACCCAACTAAACCTAACTGCAAAAAGCTCCAGACTCAACCAAGTGTATCCTATTTTTCCTAAAACCCTAGTCATCTCACAAGAGGGCCTGAGACTGTCCAGAACCTGAAGCTTTGGGCCATTCCCTGTTGGACAGCACCCACCACCCATAAAGTTCTTCGATCACAAAACACAGGATTTGACATCTCTCACAGGGGGCTGACCATGAGCCAATGAACAATCTGACATGTATCCTCCCCTGCCATACCCTGGAAATGTGAAAAAGAGATGCAATGGCCTAGAGAGGACTTTTTTTTTTTTCTAAAGCCAGAAAGCCCAGCAAAGCCTATACCACCAGGTAACATGGTTCCAAAAGCAGTGGCACCTGTGAGCGGTGTTGTCTCCTCCCACTGGCTAGGATTCTTTCAGGGCCTTGCTCCCCACACTCACCTCTCCCATCCTGCAATGAACCAGGAGACCTTCATGGGGTCTAAACTGGGCTGTGAAGGAGAAACAGGCATCACAAGGTGGGCCACGTGTGCACAGGCTTAGTAAAGAGAATACAGGACATTGTGTTCATAGAACTTAACATAGATAGATTTGTACTGGGGCTTGAATTGCCAGGAAGTGAGCCTTGGGAAATAAGCATCAAATGAGGTAATCTAAGCATGTTAGAAAATATCATGTCCTGGATAAATGTGAATTACTACCCACATCACAGAGGCATTGGGAAGCCTAATGGCATATTATATGCATGTATATACATACATCGTGATTATTACAAGATATTTTGGAATAAGATGGATTAAGCTTCAACCACGAGATAGACCAAAAGATATATATACATATCTGTTGAATTCTTTTGATATTACCTTTTTAGAACTGTTTATATATTGAGAATTTTGAGGCTGGGGCAGGAGGATCACATGAGTCCAGGAGTTTGAGGCTGTGAAGCTATGATTGTGCCTGTAAATAGCTTCTGTACTCCAGAGAGCCCCTATCTCTAAGAAATAAAAATAAATGACCAGGCAGCTGCCAAAGATGGCAGAGGGGCAGGTCCTGGTGCTGGATGGCAGAGGCCATCTCCTGGGCTGCCCGGTGGCCATTGTGTCCAAACGGGTACTGCTAGGCCAGAAGGTGGTGGTTGTGTGTTGTGAGGTCATCAACATCTGTGGCAATTTTTACAGAAACAAGCTAAAGTAACTGTCCTTCCTCCATAAACAGATGAACACCACCCCATCACTACCATTTCCAGGCCCCCAGCCACATTTTCTGGCAGACTGTGAGAGGCATGCTGCCCCACCAGACCAAGTGTGGGATCCCACCACCCTAGGACAAGAAAAAATGGATGGTAGTTCCCGTTGTCCTGAGGATTGTGGGTCTGAAGCCTACCAGAAAGTTTGCCTACCTGGGGCACCTGGCACACAAAGTTGGCTGGTTGTACCAGGCAGTGATAGCAATCCTGGAGGAGCTGGATGTACCAGACAATGATAGCAACCCTGGAGGAGCAGAGGAAGGAGAAGGCTAAGATCCACTACTGGGAGAAAGAACAGCTCACGAGGCTACAGAAACAGGCCGAAAAGAACGTGGAGAAGAAAACTGACAAATACACAGAGGTCCTCAAGACTCACGGCCTCCTGGTCTGAGCCCAATAAAGACTTTGTGCCTTATGTTTGGCCTGGCCTGCCCTTCCTCTATCACCACGCTGGGATGTAGGGGACACAGGGGCAGCAGTCCAGGTGCCACAGGCAACCTGAGACTTAGAAAGGAAAGGAACTAAGATACTGCAAGTCTGTAAGGTTAAGTGGCCATTGTGGCAGGTGCCTGTAATCCTAGCTACTTGGGAGGCTGAGGCTAGAGAATCACTTGAGCCCAGAAGTCTGAGGTTGCTGTGAGCTATGATGCCACAGCACTCTACCAGGGGTGACAAAGTGAGACAAGAAAGAAAAATAAATAAAGAAAGAAAGAAAGAAAGAAAAGAAAGAAAGAAAAGAAAGAAAGAAAGAAAGAAAGAAAGAAAGAAAGAAAGAAAGAAATAAATAAATAAATCAGAGAAGTGGGCATTCACTAGAAGGGCCCAGATCCATACCTGGGTCTGCATGACGGGTACTGGGGTGTGTATATTTGTCAAAATTCATTAAGCTGTATACTTGTGCATTTTACTGCATATAAATTATATCTCCGTGATGCTCTGTTAGGAAAGAGAAAACCTTGTAACTGTGACTTAAAAGATAGCCAATTTAAAAACAGGCCCAAAACAATATGTTGCATGTGCAAAAATACTTTAAAAAATTGCAGGCAAGTGTAATCTTGCAATGGATTAGGAGAACAACACATCAAAAAACGGCAAGGTTGTTTCAATATTAGGAGTCTATTGCTATAGTAATTTGAAGATGAAAATACACATAATAACACTGAAATTAGTCTATACAATTCATTTAAATAAACTCAAATAAAAAATAAGGCCTCAACATGATTAATAACATCTATCTCAAACCCAACACCCCAATCATCCTGGACAGTGAAACTCAGGAAGACATCTCGTTAACGTCAAGAACAAAACGAGGATAGCCATTGCTGTTTACTATTGCTCTGAAATGGGTAAGCAATGTCAACGGACCAGAAATAGATATGAATCATCACTATAGGAGGGAGGGCAGCCAAAGGAATATTTTAAGTTCATGATAATATTGTCTTTCCAGTGAACACAAGGGGGGCAACCGAAAACCAGTATTATGACTGGCTGAAAAATAAATATGCAAAAACAAGACGTGATGTTCACTGAAGCATTGTCATACCAAAGGACTGGATGTCACCCAAATAGCCAGTAATGACACACTAGATAAGTAGAAGTAGGCACCTGCAAAAGGATACTATACTTCAGTTCGATAAGTAGATTAAAAAATACTAAGTGAAAAATAAATGAAGAATGATATGCACCACGAAAGGATGGCTGGAGCCTGGGAGTTCAAGACCAGCCTGGGCAACCAAGGGAGACCCAGTCTGTTAAAAAATCATAAAAACAGGGCAGCGCCTGTAGCTCAGTGGGTGGGGCACCAGCCACATACACCCAGGTGGCGGGTTCAAACCCGGCCAGGGCCAGCTAAACAGCAATGACAACTGGAACAACAACAACAACAAGCCACGCCTTGTGGCAGGTGCCTGGAGTCCCAGCTACTTGGGAGGCTGGGGTGAAAGGATGGCTGAAGCCCAGGAGTGCAAGACCCAGTCTGTTTTTAAAAAATCATAAAAACAAACAGATCATAAAAGCAGAACGTAGAATGGTGGTCTCCAGGGGCTGGCGGAATGGGAGTTAGTGTTTCATGGGTATTGAGTTTAGTTTTTCAAGATGAAAAAAGTTTCTGGAGATGGATGGTGGTGATGGTGTCACAAAATGAATGTGCCTAATACTGCGTGCCACTGAATTGTACACTTCGAAAGGTTTAAGATAGTACATTTTATGTTACGTGTATTTCACCACAGTGAGAGGAAGGGGACTGGGAAGGACATAAAGGGGCTTGAGGCAATGGTTGTGCCTCATTTTTTAAGGACTAAAAAGTCCTGGGTAAAAACACTCTCCACTTGACACGCAGGCCCCAATAGTAGAGATAATCCCACCGTTTCCTTTGTGGCTCTATCACTCAATCCTCCACCCCCACCTATCGACTATGCCTCTGACTTCTGTCAGTAGGAGTGGATTTTGCCAGTTCTTTTTCTTTTTAGTTCAAAATATTATGGGGGTACAGTGTTTGGGGTTACATGTATCTATTTTGTTATGCTTGAGCCAGGGCTATACGTATTCCCACCACCCAGATCGTGTTCATACTCATCAGGGAGGTTTTGCCCATTGCCTCCTTCTCCCTCCCCCTTGCTTGATTGCCTACGTGCGAGATGTTGAAACAACCCAAGTGCCCGTTAATTCACGACAGGATTAACAAAATGTGGTGTGTGTACACCATGGAAGACTACTCAGCCATGAGGAAGGATGAATTTAGGTCTTTTTCAATAATTTGGATGGCACTGGAGACCATTATCCTACATGAAATATCTAAAGAATGGATTTTGCCAGTATTGACATCTATCTAAATGGAATCATAGATTTTCTTCTGAACCTCCCTTGGTTCCCACTCCCTATTCCTAAGATTGGCCTCCTTTAGGACACCAAATCTTAGCAAGAAACCTAAAGCAGCCTGGGCACAGGGAAGGAGCATGCACTACTGTCCTCTCAGGCTCCCTCCAAGTCAGGGACATGGGCTTTTAAGGGAAGCTTCTCTTTCCAGAGTTCAGAACAGATACCCAGAAGACAAGGGACCAGCTTCTCACATGCTTAACAGAGTGTGTTCTGTTACCGATCAAAATACTGCTATGCCAGTAGCATAACCCTGTGAAGAAAAGACTATTCATGGCTTGGCACCCATAGCACAGTGGTTACACACACCAATGGTGGTGGGTTTTGAACCCAGCCCAAGCCAACTAAACAACAATGACAACTGCAACAAAAAATAGCTGGGCATTGTGGTGGGTGCCTGTTGTCCCCGCTACTTGGGAGGCTGAGGCGAGAGAATCGCTTAAGCCCAAGAGTTTGAGGTTGCTGTGAGCTGTGATGCCACTGCACTCTACTGAGGGCGACATAGTGAGACTCTGTCTCAAAAAAAAAAAAAAAAGACTATTCACAATAGAGCTAGATCAGGGTTCTTAACTTCAGCTCTCCTGATACTTGGGGCTTGATAATTGTTTTGTGTGGGGATAGTCCTGGGCTTTGTGGAACATTTTACAGCATCCCTGACCACTACGAACCAGATGCCAGTAGCTGTTTTCCAGTGGTGACAACTAAAAATATCTCCAGACACTGCCACATGTCCCCTGAGAGACAAAACGACTCCCAATTGGGAACCACAGTGATAGATGACAGACAGACAGACAGATAGAGATTTTTTTTCATCTAGGAATAAGATTTTTAAGATATACGAAGTATTTGAAGTAGCAACAAAATGTTGTAGAGGGCATGACTTGCATATTGATTTTATTTTATTTTTTCTTTTCTTCCAAATGTCTGAGGCAGGAAAACAAGGCTGCCCGCTCTTGGCAGTCCTGACAATGGTCCTCAGGGGCTGATACTGCCTCCATCCTTGGCTGAGGAAAAACTGGACCCTCCACAGCCCCAAGAGAGAGAGGCCCCTGAACTTGCATATTTACAGAATACACCACCTTCAAGGATAGGAAAATAGTATTACAAATCTATTGATTCTGCTTCAAAGCCAAGCGAAGGTTTAATAGAATTGCAATTAAAACTTGGCTGGAAACTTTCTGGAATTTAAAAATGTTAGTCTCAACTTTCAACAGAAAAATTAAAAAGGTGAATAATAAAGAAAAATTCCAAAAGCATAAATAATGGATTTTATCTACGAGATATGAAATGGATTGTAAAATTATAATAATTAAAACAGTGCAGAAGAATAGATATAGCTATGAAAGAATTAAAAAGCCTGAAAACAGGCCCAAGCCTACATAGGGTTTAGTATTGATTAAAGTAGCCTTTAAATTAATGGGAAATTTGTGGAATGCTCAATAAATAATGCAAGAACGATTCATTAACAACTCGAGGGCAAAAAATGTTCTGAGTTTCTCACCGTATATCAAAATAAATTTCAAAAGAGTTATTATTTTAATTAAATCATAAAAAACTAGAATGAAATATAGATTAATAGTTTTCTGGTGTCAGGAGAAGAATGGCTTCCCAGGCAAGAGAAGAAAAAGCAAAAGGAAGGACTCAAAAAGGAAAAACCTAGCCAAGTGCAGGGGCTTGTGCCTGAAATCCCAGTGCTTTGGGAGGCCAAGGTGGGAAGATCACTTGAGGCCATGAATTTGAGACCAGTCTGGACAAGGCAGTGAGATCCCATCTCTACAGAATTTTTTTTTTTTAAAGTCAGGTGTAGTGGCTTGCACCTGCGGTTCCAACTTGGGAGGCTAAAGCAGGAAGATGGCTTGAACCCAGAAGCTCAAGGCTGTAGAGAAGCTGTGGTGTATGGTTGCCCCCTGTACTCCAGCCTGGACAACAGAGTCAGACCCCTGTTATTCTCTTGATTAAAACTCTTCAACAAAAATTGCAAATTCTCATGCACTAGTCGCTGTGAACAGCTCTTTACATACACCAACTCATTTAATTCTAAAAACTGTCTTATGGGATAGACTACCAGGATATTCTCCTGTGATAGATGAGAAAATTGGACCACTGAAAGGTTGAGCAACTTTCCCAAGGACTCATAGCTGAAAAATGGCAGAGTTGGCTCGGCCTGTGGCTCAAGTGGCTAAGGCACCAGCCACATACACCTAAGGTTGTGGGTTCGAATCCAGCCCGGGCCCACCAAACAACAATGATGGCTGCAACAAAAAAATAGCCAGGCACTGTGGCGGGCGCCTGTGGTCCCAGCTACTTGGGAGGCTGAGGCAGGAGACTCACTTGAGCCCAGGAGTTGGAGGTTGCTGTGAGCTGTGATGTCACAGCACTCTACCCAGGGGGACAGGTTGAGGCTCTGTCTCAAAAAAAATGACAGAGTTCATGCCCTTACCATTTACACCAAAGGATGCTCTTCTGCTTCCAGGTAAAGTCCAAAATTTCATCATAGTCCACAAGAGGCTGCAGGGTCACACCCTTACTTCCATCCCTCCATGCTCTCTCTCTCTCTCTTGCTCTTTCTCCTCAAGTCCAGCGCAAACACTGGGGTTTTTTAAGTCCTCAAAATCTCTGAACTTCCTCCTGCCTCAGGGCGGGAATTATTTGCATAATTTTACATCCAATGCTTTAGTTCCCCCAGTAGACACCAAGGTCCGCCTGGGGCAGGGACTATGCTGCCTTGTTTCTCCAGGATCTTTCCTAGAAAAGAGATGTTTAATACTGCAAGGAGAACAAACAAAATAATAAATAGAAGAATCCAGGAATGAAGACGGGTTACTCTTCAGCTGTCTGTCTAGTCAACAGGCACATTTCCTGATGTAATGGGTGGGGGTCCTGATCCAGCCACACACAAATGAGTTTCCCCTCCCCCTCCTTCTCTCCTCCTAAGACAAAGACACAGAGGATCTGACTAGCCCCCCACCCCTTGAGAACTTCTCACCAAAAGACCCTAATTTGACACTCAACCTGTGGAATGTGCCCACAACCCACAGCCCCACATAAAAGGGGTCTCTAACTGCCCCTGGGCACAGGTACCATCTTTGCATGGCTCATGTGGGTTACCTTCCCCTTTTTCAATAAAGCTGACCTAAACTTCTCTCTAGCTGTGGCTTTGCCTCTGGGCACCATCAGTTACACCTTTCACACACAACCACATGGATGAATCTCAGAGTCATTCTGAAGCTTGAAAGAAACCAAACGAAAAAGACACATACAGGATGAATTCATGTAATACAGTTCTAGAAAACATAAATGTCTCTCATGGCAGAAGGCAGATCAGTGCTGGCCCGGGGAGCTGAGGTGAAGGTGGGATGGGAGGAGAGGGAGGGAGGGGTCCCAAAGGGGTCCTCGAGAAGACCTTTGGGGGTGACGGTTTCATAGGGTATGCCTACGTGAAACTTATTAAATTATACACTTTAAACACAAGCAGTTTATGTTATGTCAATTATATCACAATAAGGCTGTTAAAAAATAAAATACTTTGACATAGCAAAAGAAGAGACAGAGCCTCGGGATTTGGATTCGCTGTGGAGGTTTTCTTCTGATGACTTTGGCTCTCTCTGTCAGCAATGTCATCGGCGGGGACACACAGTAATCGAGACTGTCTGAAAGAGTCCCCGAGGCGTTCGTGTTGCTTACACACTGGACCAGCTGGCACTGGGTGGAGATGTGCGGATGGTGCTCCCTGCCCTTTGCCCCAGTAGGAGGAGCCTCAGCCAAACTCAGTTGTTCAGGGATTAATTGCTTCCTCCTTAGAGAGGAGTAGCTTTCACATTCCACAGCCTTGACCTTGACTGGTAACTCTTATAAACACACCTGGCACTGAATCCAAATTCCATGGTGGCCACAGAGACTGTGTGTTCCTTCCTTGAGAAGGTGGCTGTCATGCTGGCACAGGCATAAAGGAATGACAAGTTCTCTACATACACTGGTGTCCAGCAGTGCCCCCTGCCCATCCCCTCCCCATCCCTTTCCAAAGGGATGATAGGAGACGCTTAGGGAACAGTTGAGAAGAGACAAAATGGGAGAGGCGGCAAGTGGACAGACTCCGACGGGGCCTACTGGAGGTTATGAATTTAACTGTGCAAAGTCATGACTTTCAGCAGGGTTGTGTGAATTTTCTCCAGTTTTGTGAGTGGGTAAAATGTTGGATAGCGATGGTTAGATCAAACAAAGTGGGGAAGTTGAGGATGTGTGCAAGAGAGTGACTAGAACACTCAAGGGTAGAATTAACAATGGGAAAGAGGAGAGTTAGGAACTGAGAGATAAGACAGGCAGCTTCTTCATTCAGAGCTGGGATTCAAACCCAGGCGGTCTGACCTTACAGGGTGTCCCGAAAACAACCAGTTTACCTGTAAGGTCGCAGCAACTAAACTAATCAGGCTAACTCAGTCAGACTGGACTAGTCAGACTGACTGAATTAACCAGACCAAATGAACCAGACTAGTCAGACAAAACTGATAAGAATCATTTATTCAAACTAAACTAATCAGGCCAAGCTAGCCAGCTAAACGCATCAGACCAATTTAACCAGAGAAAACTAATCGAGCTAAACTAATGAGATTGAGCAAACTAGACCAAACCTATCTGACTAAACCAATCAGACTAATTTAACCAGTTTAAGCCAATCAGACTGATTGAATCAGACTAACCCAATCAAACGAAATCGATCAGATTGATTTGATCAGACTAAACTAATAGCACCAAACTATTCTAATTCAATCAGGCAATCTAGCTAGACAGATCAGACTAAACCGGTCAGACTAATTTAATTAGACTGAACTAGCCAGGCAGATTTAATCAGACAAAACTAATCAGGCTGAACTGCCTGGCCAATTTTTCTATTTTTAGTGAGATGGGAGTCTCATTCCTTCCAGCTCAGCCTGGTATCGAACTCAGCTCAAGCAATCTACCTGCCTCCCAGGACTGCAGGCGTGAGCCACCATGCCCAGCCTTTTGTGTGACATTTTAATTGTACTTCCCAAAGCACATTCCGTCATCTGTACACCGACTTCTCTTTTCTTGCACCCTATGAGAAAGAACAGGGTAGGTACCACCTTCGGGAGGAAGAAGGGACCTGATGGAGGGAGGTCTTGGGCCAGGTTTTCCCGAGTGGGATTCTTGTTAGAATGAGTGACGGTCGACCTCTTAGGAGAACCACATACAGGAAAGCAGAAGGAAAGAATTCAAAGATGGGGACCAGCTGCCGCCTGATCTGTAGGAAGCTGGGGAGCATGAGTTGAACCAGAGATCGGTCCCCTTGGAGCCGGGGGCTGGCACTTGTACACCTGTGCCAGTCACTAGCTACTGGGGACCACTGGTGACAGTGGGAATGGGAAGAGAGGAATTTTCTAGGTAAGGCAGATCTGCCCAAAGCAAGTTGCAAGGAAGGGGTGGCACTGGCCTTCAGTGGCCAACACTCACGGGACCAGGGGGCCTGCAGACATAGGGTGGTAAAAGGAATGCTGTGGTTTGAATGCGTCCCCCCAACTTCATGTGCTGGAAGCATAATCCCCAAATTCATACGTTGCAGGTGGAGCCTGTAGGAGGTAATTAGGATTGTAACCCACGGCTCGGCGCCTGTGGCTCAAGCGGCTAAGGCGCCAGCCACATACACCTAAGGTGGCGGGTTTGAATCCCCAGCCCGGACCCGCCAAACAGCAATGACGGCTGCAACCAAAAAATAGCCGGGCATTGTGGTGGGTGCCTGTGGTCCCAGCTACTTGGAAGGCTGAGGCAGGAGACTCGCTTGAGCCCAGGAGTTGGAGGTTGCTGTGAGCGTGATGCCATGGCACTCTACCCAGGGAGATAGCTTGAGGCTCCGTCTCAAAAAAAAAAAAAAAAAAGGATTGTAACCCACGACAGGCAGAACCTGGAATGGTGTCTATACTTGGCAGAACAAAGAGCACTCAGTGAGTTTCCAGTCTTTTATGAGCTTTTAGACTGAAGACAGGTTTAGTCTGTGCCGTGAGTAGAAATCTACTGCCTTATTGGCTTGTAGAATCAAAGGGCAGAGCCTGTGGTCACAGAAACAGCTGGGAACTGTCAGAAGAAATTGCAGAAAGGAAGGAAAGATACAGAAAAGGAGAAACTAAAAAAAAAAAAAATTTTTTTTTCCAGTTTTTGGCTGGGGCTGGATTTGAACCCACCACCTCTGGCATATGGGGCCGGCGCCCTACTCCTTTGAGCCATAGGCACCACCCTCAACATTTTTTTTATAAATTCTGCTTAAATCTCTGCACGACTCAACCATGCACACACAGACTGCAAAGAGCCCTGCTATGGCTAACAAAATAAACAAAATTTTAGTGGCCGTACCACAAAGGAAACCCACATTGATAGTGGTGTCCGAGGGATACCAGAGCCCTCCCAATGGCCGAAGCTGGAACTATAGGAGCAGAAAATAGGCCAGGCAAGGTGGCTCACACCTGTAATCCTTGCACTCTTGGAGGCCAAGGCGAAGGGATCCCTTGAGCTCAGGAGTTCTGAACCAGCCTGAAGAAGAGACCCTATCTGTACTAAAAGTAGAAAAATTGGCCAAATAATTAGCCTGGCATTGTGGCAGGTACCTGTAGTCCCAGCTACTTGGGGGACTGAGGCAGGAGGATCACTTGAACCCAGGAGTCTGAGGTTGCTGCAAGCTAGGCTGATGCCATGCAACTCAACTTGGGCAACACATGAGACTGTGTTGAAAAAAAATCACCTAAAGGCCAGTGAGGTGGCTCACACCTATAACCCTAGCACTCTGGGAGGCCAAGGCATGTGGATTGCTTGAGCTCAGGAGTTCGAGACCCTATCTCTACTAAGAATAGAAAAACTAGCTAGGCTTTGTGGTGGGGGCCTATCGTTTCAGCTACTTGGGAGGCTGAGGCAAGAGGATTGTTTCAGCCCAAAGACTTTGAGGTTGCTGTGAGCTATGATGATGCCAAGGCACTCATGGAGAGAGTGAGATTCTGTCTCAAAAAAAACACAATCCCACAAAAGAGAGTCTAGGATGCTGAGCACAGCACTGCCATCCACACTCTCTCACTAATAGCCCTCACGTGGTCCTGGGGCCCTGCCTCTTGGAGATAAGGACTGTGGCACAGCTAAGGGCAGACCCTTGTCCCTGAGCCCCATGGGGCCTCGCCTTGGCATTCCCAAGGCAAAGCCTGCTCCCTGATACCCAGTGACCACGTGGAAAAATAGAAATGCAATGGGAACAGGTAGGAATTCAGAGAGAATCGTTGTCAAGAGGTCCCAGCACCTCTTTCTTGAGCCCATAGAGAAGCCCACATCCTCCCCTGCATCCGGGGCCTGAGGTCTACAAAGAAAGGCTTTCGGATGCTCAAGCAGTGAGGGAAATGAAAGTGCCTGCAGGCCCTGGACGGCGGAGGGAAGGGGTGAGGACGTGGAAGGAGAGGGTTAAGCAGCCACAGCCCACACCAACACCTTCTGCACTGCTCTCCTTGCCATTTCTTTTCCGTGAATTTAAATGCATTCTGTCACACTGAGTTATGTCACCCGGAGGAAATGCCCAACTCGGCGACGTTTTTAAAGATTATTTTTTAGATCACCTATCACTATCCATTTGAGGAACGATTGTTCAATCTGAAAAAATAAATTCAAAACTGTCCCCATCTAAGCAAGATGGAAAAATAACTTTCCCTACTCTTTTCTTTCTTTTTATTTCTTTTTTAAGGAGGCTTATTTCTGAGGGACGGGTTTGAAAATCTGTTTTCACCTTGACGTTCTGGCTGGATTTGAGCACCTCTGTAAGCTGAGTATTATGCCTTGTCATACTCGTAAACAAATGAATGCACAGCCGGCTGTGTGACCTCAGGCAATTCATTTAACCTCTCTGAGACTTAATCTCCTCAATGGTTACGCTGAGATAACAATACTGACCGTGATCATCAAATGAGATGATGTCCAGGACAGTCCTTGAACTTGTACAGTGTCTGTTCCACTCAATTGTCAATTCCTCTAGGGCAGAGAGCAGGCTCTGGCCAATTCTGCCTTCCCAGTGGATCCTGTACAGGTCCTGGCACATGAGAAATATCTAGTGAATATTGGGTGGATGGGCTCAGCGCCTGTGGCTCAAACAGCTAAGGTGCCAGCCACATACACCTGAGCTGAAGGGTTCGAATCCAGCCTGGGCCCGCCCAACAACAATGATAGCTATAACCAAAAAATAGCCAGTCATTGTGGTGGGTGCCTGTAGTCCCAGCTACTTGGGAGGTGGAGGCAGGAGAATGGCTTGAGCCCTGGAATTGGAGGTTGCTGTGAGCTGTGATGCCACGGTACTCTACCCAGGGCAACAGCTTGAGGCTCTGTCTCAAAAAAAAAAAAAAAAAGAATATTGTGTGGATGGATGGTTCAGTGGGTGATGGTTTGGTGGATGGATGTGTGGACATACAGGGAGATGGATACATGATGAAGGGATGCAGTAATGTGCTATAAAATAGCCACCCAAGAACTAAACAGATGGGCGCCAGCCACATACACCAGAGTTGGCAGGTTCAAATCCAACCGGAGCCTGCCAAACAACAATGACAACTACAACCAAAAAATACCCAGACATTGTGGTGGACGCCTGTAGTCCCAGCAACTTGGGAGGCCAAGGCAAGAGAATTGCTTAAGCCCAGGAGTTGGAGGTTGCTGTGAGCTGTGATGCCACAGCACTCTACCCAGGGTGACAGCTTGAGGCTCTGTCTCAAAAAAAAAAAGAACCAAACAGATGACAAGAGATGCCCATATTTGGGGCATCCTCCAATTTCCATTTCAAGCCACCTATATGACATCACCAAATGCAGGGTCAGAAACAGATGTGCACAATCACCTCTTACAGGACTGGAGAAGTCAGCTCCTGTGCCAACATATGAAGAAAGGAAGGAAGAAAAGAGGGAGGGGGAAATGGAGAGAAATAAGAAATGGTAACAAGGAAAAAAAGGAAAGCATAAGAAAGAACCATCAGTAAATATTGATTATAGAAAAGAAAAGAAAAATACCCAGCAACAAAAAAATGCAAGATAGAGCAAAGGGCAAGGAAGCAGGAAACCCAGATTCCCCAGCATTCATCATGGATTGGGACTGAATCCACAGCATTCATTATGGGCTAGGACTGAATCCACGGCATTCATTATGGGCTAGGACTGAATCCATGGCATTCATCATGGACTGGGACTGAATCCGTGGCATTCATTATGGGCTAGGACTGAATCCACGGCATTCATTATGGGCTAGGACTGAATCCATGGCATTCATCGTGGACTGGGACTGAATCCGTGGCATTCATTATGGGCTAGGACTGAATCCACGGCATTCATTATGGGCTAGGACTGAATCCGTGGCATTCATTATGGGCTAGGACTGAATCCGTGGCATTCATTGTGGGCTAAGACTGAATCCACACATTTTTGAGAGTAAATTTTTCTTAAGGGTTGGGTTGGGAAGACTACTTAGTACAAGGCAAGGGTCCTCAGTTATTTCCAAGAACTAGAAAACTTTTGGGGGGTGGGGGGAAGTGGCGCCTGTGGCGCAGTGGGTAGGGCACCGGCCCCATATACTGAGGGTGGCAGGTTCAAACCTGGCCCCAGCCAAATTGCAACAACAAAAAAAATAGCTGGGCATTGTGGCAGGCGCCTATGGTCTCAGTTACTTGGGAGGCTGAGGCAAGGGAATTGCCTAAGCCCAGGAGTTGGAGGTTGCTGTGAGTTATGGGACATGAAAACACTCTACTGCGGGCAA
>NW_003852418.1:6243150-6253760 GCF_000181295.1 Otolemur garnettii | reverse complement strand
TTTTTTTTTTTCCCTTAGTTTATATAGACATAAGCCATGGAATCCAGTTCCACTTTTCTTTCCAGAGTTGGTCTTTTTTGTGATTGCTTCCTGGTCTCTAGTGTTGTCTACAGAAACTGTTTTCCCTATATATGAGAATTACACATTTATAAATGAAAATGTCAATACATTAAATGATCGTTAACCTTAAAAAAAAAAAAAGAAAAAAAGAAACTTTTATTTTATCACCTTCAGTAGAGTGCTGTAGTGTCACAGCTCACAGCAACCGCCATCTCCTGGGTTTAGGCAATTCCCTTGCCTCAGCCTCCTGAGTAGCTGGGCCTACAGGCGCCTGCCATAACACCCAGCTATTTGTTGTTGTTGTTCTTGCAGTTTGGCCGGGGTCAAATTTGAACCTTCCACCCTTGATAAATGTGGCCGGCGCCCTGCCAGCTGAGCCACAGGCGCCTCCCTAGAAAACTTTTTGTCAAATGAAATCTTACTTGGAAGTGCAGTAATAATTACAGCTGATATTTATTGAGTATTTTCCTTGTACTGGGTACAGTTTAAGTACATTGTATGGAATTCCCCCCGGAATCCTCCCAATGATCCAGTGAAACAGATACTTTTACGCCCTCAGTCATGTTATAAGAGATCCAGATTTAAACCCAGGTGATGATGAGAGTCCTGACCACTCTGTTCTCCTGCCCTGATAGCTCAAAGGGAAGAAAAAGAGTTGTCCAACAAAGTGCCCTTGCAGCCACTCCAAAGCCCCCAAACGTAGATCTTGGTTAAGAAGCAACAGAGGTTCGGTGCCTGTGGCTCAAGTGGCTAAGGCACCAGCCACATACACCTGACCTGGCAGGTTTGAATCCAGCCCAGGTCCGCCAAACAACAATGATGGCTGTGACCAAAAAATAGCTGGGCGTTGTGGCAGGTGCCTGTTGTCCCAGCTACTTGGGAGATGGAGGCAGGAGAATCGCTTGAGCCCAGGAGTTGGAGGTTGCTGTGAGCTGTGATGCCTCAGCACTCTACCCAGGGCGACAGCTTGAGGCTCTGTCTCAAAAAAAAAAAAAGAAGCAGCAGCAGCAAGAGAAAGAGGTGCTAGCCTTAGGAAAAATCTCTGACCCTCTCTGAGCCTCAGTTTTCTCAATTGTAAAAATAGGTGATCATCCTCTGTAACTATTATAGATTATGCATCAGGCAACTCTCCATGAGAAGAATCAGGAGGCTTTCAGGAAAGAAGAACTCAAATAAGTCACACTGTGTATTTTTTATTTACCTCTGGGGCACCGGAACCCATTTGATTTGGAAAGCATCCATATTTGAGCTTATCTGACATTCTTGGAAAACCCAGATCATGTCCCTAATTAAATTAAATCTTGTAGGGATTATTTTATTCTCAAGGATACTTATTTTGAAAGTCATTTTTGTTAATGCAGAGTAATATTAAATATTAACGTAGTTTCTGGTTCTGCCTTCACATATAATTTTAGAAACGTACGTGCAATTAAATATTTTTTTTTGAGACAGAGTCTCACTATGTCACAGCAACCTCAAACTCTTGGGCTTCAGCGATTCTCTTGCCTCAGCCTCCCAAGTAGCTGGGACTACAGGCGCCCGCCACAAGGCCCTGCTATTTTTTGTTGCAGTTATCACTGTTGTTTAAACCCGCCACCCTCGGTGTATGTGGCTGGTGGTATGACCTCTGAGCTATGGGCATTGAACCTAAACATGTTTTTATAGGAAAGAAAAACAGCAACAAAGAACAAACCAAGGTGTCAGCCTGGCTGAGTGCTACTTTCTTCGGGACCTATATCCCTTTGCAGATCTAAACAAGAAATAGTGGGCTTTTCTCCCCAGAGAAATGCAATGCTTACCGAACTTCCTTTATACCTTTGGGATGAAAGCGATGCAGAAACTTTATGCCCCCGGAGCAAGGGTAAAGGAAGATCTTTGCCCAGAAAAGAATGTCTCTGATGTCGCAGGTTAATTCTTCAGGTCTGAGCCTCCACGTCCTCAATCAATGTAGAATAGCCTGAAGCCACTCAGAAACTGTCCGAGATTTTAAAATGAAAAATGCTCTTGATAAATAAATCTCTTAATGAAATACAAGCAATTAAGCTAAAAGTCCTATCAAATTCCACCTGTCACTCAGCAGCCTGACAGTTAATTGAATTTCTTTTTCCATCCCCTGGCTCCTTTTCCCTGATAAACAAATTCATTCACTGCAGATCAAGTTTCCCTAACCCAGAAACCAATGATAGTCAATCAACTAATTGACACAACAAAGACTTTTATTTTTTTTTAAGTTCTTCTAATTAAAGTGGAAATGAAATTTCATAATACACTGGTGCCCGATATGAATTACCCTGGTTAACCACCATCTCCCTCCTTCTCAGGGACCTGGCAGCGAGTAGTGGGAGGTGGTAGGAAAGCCCTGGGGGTTGGAAGGTGAGTGCAAGTTCCAGCTTTACCCTGAGTTTACGGTGTGACCTATGGAGGCTGCTTCTCTGTCTCTGTTTTTCATCAGCTATAACATAAGGGATAGAAGTAAGAGATGTCAAGGCTCCCATTATTATTTTTTTTTTTTGAGACAGAGTCTTATTATGTGGCCCTCAGTAGAGTGCCATGGCAACCTCAAACTCTTGGGCTCAAGTGATTCTCTTGCCTCAGCCTCCCAAGTAGCTGGGGCTATAGGTACACAAGGCCCAGCTATTTTTTGGTTGCAGTTGCCATTGTTTAGCAGGCTCTGGCCAGGTTCGAACCTGCCAGCCTGTGTCTGTGGCTAACACCCTCCTCACTGAGCTACGGGCACCACCCCATTCTTACATTTTAGGATCACAAGACAGTCTGATGGCAGAGACCTCTCTCTGTGACTCACAGGTTAGCCAGCACAGCCATCTGGAGCTCTCAGGCCCCATCGAACTGGAAACACAACTCATCTTCTTCGGTGAACTCCCTCTCCCTGGTACATGGAGCAGCTGCGAATTCATCCGCTGCCCTCCCCAGGGGAACGCCCCCCACGTTCCCCAGCACATTCATGCAAACCTCCCTGGCAGCACACTCCCTCACTTGCTAACCTCTCTCTCACACACACGCACACGCACATTCCACCTCAAGGCCAGGCACACACCCTCACACTTGCACAAAGAACATCCACACACAACTTTCTCCTGAAACACACTCAGTTAGGGAGTAGATCTCCCCAAATCTGTCTGCACACCTATCTCCCTCACCTCAACACATAAGCACACACGTGTGTAGACTTCCTTTTAGAGCAACCCCCATCCTACGAGCCCACACACCTGTGTGTAGACACACTCTCATGCTCCTCCCCTCACCTTCAAAAGCACCAGCTGAGCTCAAGTAGGTTGCTTGATGGCAAGAATGCTTTACACATGGCCACTGACCTGGCAGGTTCTTCTAGAACACTGGTTCCATAGTTTCTTTCATTCGTCCAAGGGCTCCTGATTGCCTTCCTGGGCCAGATGAGCTAGACAGAGACTGTCCCTCTGGACGTGGCTTTGTCCTTGTTGTTTCTGAACCTGAGCCCCTGTGCCCTCCCAGCCCAGGCTCCTTAGCAGATTGCGAGGGGACCCATCTCTGGACTGTGACACATGCAGGGGTCCTATTCAGGGGCAGCACTTTCATGACATCATGGGCAAAGTGTGGCCTTTGGGCCAGGCCTTACCTGTTAGGAGAGGGTGTACCAGGCAGAGGGTGTACCATGGCACAGATAGGGACAGAGGGATAGGATTGGGGGGTGCAGGGAGGCAGCCCAGCTGTGCGCTGGAGCAAGTCACTTAACATCTCGAAGCCTCAGTTGCCTCATCTGTAAAACAGGGATGAGAACAGCAGCTCCCAGAGAAGGATCATCCATCCATTCAACAAAGAGACAGAACAACTAGTAACAATATTGACCGGGCAGAGTTGAGGCTCTTGGGTTTGTCGTGCAGAGGAAAGGGGGTGACGAATGCTGGCTCCCAGGGCCAGGCCTGGCTGTAAGGGGGTGCAGTGGTGGAAAGCCCTAAACAGGGCTCCTGAGAGAATGGGGAGAGGAGGAGAGTAGTAAAGGGTAAGGCTGGAGGCCAGCCTAAAAGAGGAGGTCTCAGAGAGGGACTGCAGACAGAGCCCCAGGCCCGGGCACTGCCACCTTCCACAGTCTGTTTCTCCTACTGAGAGACCCCCCTCTGCTGCACCCCCCTCAGTCCCCACAGGGCCCTTTGCAAAGCCAGACCAGGGTGGTGGGGGAAGGGGCCCATTTCTTCCCCGTGGACCCAGAGCGGAGGCTCCTGGCATCTCATGCCTTCTGTTTAGCTCGTCTCTCTGTCTCTGTTTTCATGTTTTCCTCTCTCACGCTGGCTGTGTGGAGCACATCTCTCAGAAAATACTTGCTTTTGAAAGTTGTTGCCATAACAACCACTTCATTACACGCCAGGCCCAGTATCTCAGAAATGCAGAATCTTCCCTTAAAAGCGTGCGCTGCACATCAAAGGGGAATAGGAGCTCATTATTTTTACATTATTTTGCAGGCAAATAGATATTTTCCAATACACATTTCTTTCCTAAGTTGATTTTCTTGTTCAGTGGAAATGCACATTTCTTTCTTAACGCTTTCCTGCCTGCAGGATGCAGGGCCCAGAAACCCAAGTTCCTCAAAGCAGGAGGGAGAAAGCATTTCTCTGCTGGGCCACCCAGCCCTCTGCCCCCAACACTGCAGCTGATGAAGGCCACCTGGCTCTAATTCACAATTTGACTGCACCTAGAATTTCTAGAGAAGGTAGACGAGCCATGCTGGTTTTATGTGTTTCCTTTTTCAAAATCGTATTTAATTTTAAATTGACATATTATATAGTAGAACCCTTGTAAGTTGATCGCCCAAGGGACGATAACAAACTAGTCAACAAATGGAGTCAGTCAGCATAAGGAACTGGCCTTCCTACATAGGGTACATGCCCAGTCTATGAACCTAGGCATAAAAACCTCCATGGCTCACACCTGTAATCCCAGCACTCTGGGAGGCCGAGACAGGTGGACTTGAGCTCAGGAGTTCAAGACCAGCCTGACCAATAGCCAGACCCCGTCTCTAAAAACAGCCAGACATTCTGACAGGCACCTGTAGTCCCAGCTACTTGGGAGGCTGAGGCAAGAGGATCGCTTGGGCCCAAGAGTTTGAGGTTGCTCTGAGCTATGACACCATTGTGCTCTACCAAGGGTGACAAAGTGAGACTCTGTCTCAAAAAAAAAGAACATAGTTGACCACCTCCCTCCATTGACCATCTTCTTAAGTTGATCTAATTTTCATAGATGGAGATGCATCACATGTACATATCAGTGCAGTGGGCCTAGTTCCTTATGTTGACCACCTCCATATGTGGACCAGTTTTTTAAAGACCCTTGGGTAGTCAACTTACAGAGGTGCTCCTGTATTTATGCAGTACTGGATGTTTCCATACATGTGTATGTTGTAGAGTGATCAAATAAGGGTAACTGGCTTATCCATCACCTCAAATATTTACCATTTCTTTGTGGCAAAAACATTTAAAATCTCCTCTTTTAGAGAGTTTGAAATAAACAATAATTTTTTTTTTTTTTTTGAGACAGAGTCTCACTTTGTTACCCTCGGTAGAGTGCATGGCATCACAGTTCACAGCAAACTCAAACCCTCCACAGCGCTCAGCTTTTTTTTGGTTATAGTTGTCGTTGTTTGGTGGGGCCAGGCTGGATTCGAACCTGCCATCTCCGGTGTATGTGGCTGACACCCTAGCTGCGGAGCCTACACAATAATTATGATTAGCTACAGTTACCTTGCTATGTAATAAATCACCAGCAGTTACTCCTAATGGAAACTTTATATCCATTGACCAACATTTCTCCTTTCCCTATTCACCTCCCCACCTCCTTATGGGATTTCTCTGTATCTATTCTACTTTGCAACTCCCCCTTTCACTACCTTCCCATAATCAATATCCTGACCTCTAGTGCCATAGATTAGTTTTGCCTGATTTTTGTGATATTTATAACCAGAACCACACCCCACGTGTCTGTCTGCGTCTGTCTGCTTTCTCTCATGTAACACTTTGACATTCGGCCACGTGGCTTCTGTTCCATCATCATTCGCTTCTCTGCTAACAGCAGCTAGTTTTGCACAAGCATCTACTATGTGCCTTGGAAGCACATTCAATCCTCCCAATCAATACTCTAAGCTGATACTGATTTGCCCAGAACCCCGCAGTGAGCAGAGAATCAAACCCACAAGTTTATGGTCCCAAAGCTCCTGCTGTTCACAGGAATCCCTTTCCTGGATGACTCAAGGCTTAAGAACAGCCTCCAGCTGTGCCAGCCCCAGTGAGAGCTCTGCGCTCGGACACTGGACAGCCCGGCACATGGGCTCAGCCCCTTGGTAACTGCTTTGCTATTTCTCCGGTTTCTGACCTCTCTGCCAGGCTGTCAGCTGCTCCTTCCTGCGGGTGTCAGTGGCCAAAAGCCACGACACCCCAGTATACTGGGTTTCTTACAATTATGTGGGAAACAAGAGAAAATGGCTCTGAGCAAGGGCATGCAATTGCAGACAGTGAGGTCTGTGGAAGTTTGCTCCCCAGGCCAGGGAGAAGTTTCTAGATGAGTCAAGCGCCACTCTAGCAGCATTCCTGTTTTGGATGAGCAGATTTGGGGCCTGAGAGCTTTATTCTTATGTATTTCTGCAGCTGGAGCAAGATGGTCAGTACCTAACAAGCTAAGCGAGGTCTTACTAGTCCTGAAACCCTGTTAGAGAAAGGAACCATAGTCAGAACTGGGGCTCCAGATGGTCAGCCGGTTACTTCGCTCCCCTTTAAAAACCTACAAGCAGGCTCGGCGCCTATAGCTCAACCGGCTAAGGCGCCAGCCACGTACACCTAAGGTGGCGGGTTCGAATCCCCAGCCCGGACCCGCCAAACAACAATGATGGCTGCAACCAAAAAATAGCCGGGCGTTGTGGCAGGCGCCTGTGGTCCCAGCTACTTGGGAGGCTGAGGCAGGAGACTCGCTTGAGCCCAGGAGTTGGAGGTTGCTGTGAGCTGTAATGCCACGGCACTCTACCCAGGGGGACAGCTTGAGGCTCTGTCTCAAAAAAAAAAAAAAAAACCTACAAGCAAAGCCTCCTCTACTCCAGCTGTCCTGCATCCAGTGGGCAGGGGTTTTCTCTTGCCCTAACTCCTCCTGATAAAGATGTGAGAGCAAAAAAAAAAAAAAAAAGAAAGAAAGAAAAAGAAAGGCGCCATGAGAAACACACAAGCCCTTTGCGGCTCCCAGTCCTGAGGCAGAAATGAGTGACATGATACCTGGAGCAGCCAGTGTCTCACCCTACAGAGCCGGTGCCTGTAACCTGGGCTTTCACGGTCGGTTCCAAAACCACTGTCCTGGGAGGGCCCTTCTCATTCCCTCCTGCTCCAAGGTCCGCAGTGCTCCTGCCATATTGGAGGCCTATTAGGGATCTGGGGACTCTCTGCACAAGCAGGACAGGACCTATCCAGCTGTGTCCCTCTGACAGCCTCCTGCCCCTTTGCCAAGCAGCCCCCAGCACAGCCCAGGCTTGGGGACCATGGTCTTACGCGAGTCCCATCCGGCCTGTGCACGCCTCCATCAGTGCACCCACTCACTCTCCTGAGCACTGGCTCTCAGCAGTTTTTTATTTTATTTTATTTATTTATTTTTAGAGACAGAGTCTCACTTTATTGCCCTCGGTAGAGTGCTGTGGCATCACACAACTCACAGCAGCAACCTCCAACTCCTAGGCTTAAGGGATTCTCTTGCCTCAGGCTCCAGGTAATTGGGACTACAGGTGCCCGATATAACACCCAGCTATTTTTGGTTGCAGTTTGGCTGGGGCTGGGTTTGAACCCGCCACTCTCAGTATATGGGGCCGGCGCCTTACTCACTGAGCCACAGGCACTGCCCTGTTTTTTAAATGAAAGACTAAGTCTTCTTTCCACTCTCCACCCCTCTTGGAAGAAGCTGATTTATAAGTCAGAAGAAGCCGACTTATTTCCACACTCCTAATTTCCTATATTAGTGTCTGCTCTCTGGATGCTCTCCCCAACCAGTTCTTAACACTTTACTGGCTCCTTCACTAATTAATGAGTTAAAATAATCTCTGGCACCTGCTTTGTTGTTGTTGTCGTTGTTGTAGATACAGAGTCTCCCTCTATTGCCCTTGGTAGAGTGCTGTGGCATCACAGCTCACAGCAACCTCCAACTCCTGGGCTCAGGCAATTCCCTTGCCTCAGCCTCCCAAGTATCTGGGACTATAGGCACCTACCACAATGCCTGGCTTTTTTGCTGTTGCAGTTTGGCCGGGGCCGGGTTTGAACCCGCCACCCTCAGCATATGGGGCCGGTGCCCTACTCACTGAGCCACAGGCAACACCCTTGGCACCTGTTTTTTAATAAATAAGTGAACCTGTCCCTTTGGAACATGAGCCCCCAGCTTTCCTGGATTTCACACTCCCCTAAATCCAGGCCTGATGCCAGACAGCACATCTCTCTTCACAGGTAGGGACAGCCATTTGCTTGTTTTCTGTCACTTTCTGCAGCAGCCCTGATGGCTGTGTTGTAAAAAGCCACTCCACCCTGGGCCCGCAGCTCACATTTGGCAACTGTGTCCCTTTAATGGATGCCCACGCGTCTATTATGAGGACCAACACAATGGTCTCCATGGCGACATGGTCACAATGACTAATTAGACAAAAGAGAGTGTTTCTCAAGCCTTGCAAGACATCATGGACGTAACAAACGAACATCACCCTTTTCCGTTGATGTATTCCTTCTCATCTCTCCCTAGAAACATCAATAAATGATCCCTGGCAGCACGACTTTATTGTGGAGTCAGACTCTTTAGCCACCTGGTCAGAATCTTCCAGATCCTCAGCTGCAAGATTCTGATCCTGGCACACATTTCCAAGGCACTTAGCCAACTGCTGGGGTTTCCAGATTGGGCTGTCCCCCTCCTGCCCCACCCACTCACTCTCTTGGTGGCTGCAAAGGAGACCAGGGCTGCGCCAGGCCACGGGGTCCTCACAACTCCCTCCATCACACCCGACCCAGCCCTCAGCTGGCTCCCGGGGCTCACACCAACACCTTCACTAATTTGTTTCAGGATGTCGGTTTTTTTCTTGTTACGCCCTTCCCCACCAAGGCTGGGGCAATGAGTATAAACTATCCCACATTTGAAAGAGGAGAAATCCTTCTCTTTTGTTTTTTGGACAGAGCCTCGCTATGCTATGGGTGCCGAGCCCCAGTTCACATTCTTATTCTGCTATCTTGCAGCCAAGGGCACATACGTGAAACTGTCTTCCACTTTGGTGGTTGTAGTCTCTTCTAGATTGGATCCTCTGTCTTTGGGGTTCATTCTTTTCCTTGGAATTCGGGGGGGTGGGGTGTGTTTGCATAGTTGCCGTCTGTTTCTTACTTGCTCTTTGGTGCTTCTACCTACTCATGTCGCTGCCGTGTAGTGTGACTTTTGGACTCACTTCTCAGTGTACCTGAGACAAGCTCAGCCATAGTTTGACGTCTGGGTATTTTGTGTTGTGAACATTCCCCCTTTAGTGTGGGGTCATAATGAGATAAGGGGTGTCAGGAAAGTGGAAAAGTTCACTGGGGCAGTGCACAGCCTTTGGAAGAAATACATTCTTCCTTCTAAGATTGTGTAAATACATTTTGCTAGGGTTGAACCTCCCGTGGAGAAGGATCTCTTCAGCTTGGTGCCCATAGCATAGTGGTTAGGGCACCAGCCACATACACCGAGCATAGCAAGTTTGAAACCAGCCCAGGCCCACTAAACAACGACAACTGCAACAAAAAATAGCCAGGCATTGTGGAGGGTGCCTATAGTCCCAGCTACTTGGGAGGCTGAGGCAAGAGAATCTCTTCAGCCCGAGAGTTTGAGGTTGCTGTGAGCTATGGCGCTATAGCACTCTACCAAGGGTGACAAAGTAAAACTGTCAAAAAAAAAAAAAAGAATATCTTTAACAGATAAACTTTCAAGAATATGGAAATTTGGGATATCCCAGTGGAAAACCTTCATCCCTATCCCATTACTCCAAAGTGAAGCCCACCAGCCAACATCACCCCCAAATTCCTGCCAAGAGCATCTAATGAGCCTTGCAATGCTTCACTCTCCAGCAGAAGCCAGGAACCACCAGACATTTGAAGAAAACTTCACATATGAAAGATAAATGACAAAACAAACAAAACAACTCCAAGGAAACTTACTCAACAGGAGGGTAAGAAAAGAAAAGATATGGGCTAGGTGTAGTGGCTTGTATCTGTAATATAAACACTTTGAGAGACCAAGGCCGGAGGATCACTTGAGGCCAGGACTTTGAGACTACCTGGGCAACATAATGAGATCCTAGCTCTACAAAAAACTAAAAAATTAGCCAGTGTCAATTAGACAAAGTGAGACTCTGTCAAAAAAAAAAAAAAATTAGCCAGTATGGTGGTGCATGGTTATAGCCCCAGCTAGTTAGGAGGCTGAGGCAGGAGGATCACTTGAGCCCAGGAGTTCAAGGCTGCTGTGAGTTGTGATCATACCACTGCACTCAAGCCTGAGCAACAAAACACGATGCCATTTCTTTTTTTTTTTTTTTT
>NW_003852418.1:6232073-6242986 GCF_000181295.1 Otolemur garnettii | reverse complement strand
TGTTGTTTGGCGGGTCCAGGCTGGGGATTCGAACCCGCCACCTTAGGTGTACGTGGCTGGCGCCTTAGCCGGTTGAGCTATAGGCGCCGAGCCAAGATGCCATTTCTACATAATAATAATAAAAATAATAATGGAGAAGAGGAATGAAAGGTGAGAGGAAGGTGGAGAAGGCTCCCATTTTCATGACAAGGACTATACCCATGAACATTACATGTTCTACCTTACATGTAAAGCATCTCTTACTTATTTATTTATTTTGAGACAGAGACTTAAGCTGTCGCCCTGGATATGATGCTGTAGCTTCATCATAGCTCACACCAACCTCCAACTCTTGGGCTCAAGCTATCCTCTTGCCTCAGTTTTTTTCTATTTTTAGTAGAGATGGGGTCTCACTTTTTGCTCAGGCTAGTCTCCAACTTGTGAGCTCAAGCAATCCACCTGCTTCGGCCTCCCAGGGTGCTAGGATGACAGGCCTGAGCCTGTCATTTAAAAACATACAATCCTCAGAGAAATGCAAATTAAATCCACAATAAATTACTATTACATACCTATTAAAATGACTAAATTGTTTTAAGTGACAATTACAAGTGCTGACAAGGACACAGAGCAACTGGAGTTCTCTCTCATTGCTAACAGGGAAGCAAAATAGCATAGCCACTTGCAAAAACAATTTCGCAGTTTCTTACAAAGGTCAAACCGTTACAGTACAACCTAGCAATCTCAATCCTAAATATTTACCCAAGAGAAATAAAAGCTTGTGTCCACACTCAACCCTGTACCCAAGTGTTAGAGTAGTTTCATTCATAATTGCCCCAAACTGGAAACAACACAAATGTCCCTTAATTGGCAGGTGGATAAACAAATTGTGATACATCTATACAATGGACTCAGCAAAAATGGCCTGAGCTACTGATACCTGAAACATGGACAAATCTCCAATGCCTTATGCTGTATGAACAAAGCCAAACGTAAAATACTGTCTACTGTAGGAATGATATGATTTTCTGGAAAAGGCAAAAACTACAGGTACAGAAAATAGATCAGTGGTTGCCAAGGTGCAGTTGTAGAAAGAGGGGCCTAGCAGGGCACAAAGAATATGATGGGGTGATGGAATCACTTCACATCTTGATTGATGTGTGACTGGGCATTTGTCAAAACCTACAGCATTGACTGTGCCCTACTCTGTGAGGAATGGATTTGGAAAGGCCCAGAGTGGAAAGGTTGGTCACAGATTATGCCTATCTTGTGATTTAATGCATCATTGGATTAATTTAAGTGTTTTACTGAGAAGAATGCCCTTGTTAACTGTACATATAGTAATAATATATGGATCTGAAAGAAAATATGACTCCATTTGGAAAATATGACTCCAAATATTTCTCCAAGAAAATATGACTCCAAAACTCTTCTTGAATTTGGAGTGATTTTTCTTTTCTTTTTTTTTTTTTTTTTTTGAGACAGAGTCTCAAGCTGTCACCTTGGGTAGAGTCCTGTGGCATCATAGCCCACAGTAACATCCAACTCTTGGGCTCAAGCATTCCTCTTGCCTCAGTTTTTCTATGTTGAGTAGAGGTGGGGTCTCGCTTTTGCTCAGGCTGGTTTTGAACTCTTGAGCTCAGGCAATCCACCTGCCTCAGCCTCTCAGAGTGCTAGGACTACAGATGTGAGCCACTGTGCCCAGCCTGGAGTGATCCTTTAGGAACTGACTCCATTGGTGAGGATGTAATATCTGTTTAAGGTTCAGATTCCTTTTTTTTTTTTTTTTTGGTTCTTCTTATTTTTTCTTTTCTGTCCAGTAAAGTTGTCTTTAATAATTTTACATTTTACAAAAGCATTCCTATCTACCTCTCCATCTGGAAACTCCAGACAGAAACAAAGCTTGAATGCTGCTCTTGAAGGGAGAAGACTTAGGGGGCCCTTTGTTTCATTTATTGTACTTTTCTGCATTTTTTGCATTTGTAATGCACTCGTGCTATTTTGATGGAAGCACGAAGCCCTTCTCTGACCCATCCCAGCTAGAGTCAGAGCTCTCCCTTCTCTCCCTTTGACACCTGTGTAACCCTTCTTACTCCAGTGTTGCTGCCCCCATCCCATGGATGGCACAGTCTGGATGGGGGGATAGCTCTGTCCTGCCCATCACTATACCCTAAGGAGTGTCGTAGTGCACATACTAGGTCCCCAACACATACAGCTACAATAAAGGAGGCCACACACCAAAACGGCCAGAGGAGAAAGACTTCAATGAGTGTGAAAAGCACAAAACATCTGAGTTTTCGATCCTGCACTGGGTTGATAGTTGCCCGCTGTTTACTTTCCTTCCCACGAGGTAAGAGAGAAATCAAGGGACAGAAGGGATACCAAACCTGGCCAGCTCAGCCCCTAACACCTGGTGACAAGTCTCTCCTAGAGAGACGGAGCCTTTGACAGAAACCCAATAGTTGGGACTCTGGAACCATGAGCTTTAGGCTGTGATGGAACCTCTGAAGCTGGAGGGACATCAGAGTTAAACAGAGACTGAATAAATGAACTCAACAGACTCCTTGGCCTTCATGATGTCAACATGAATCATTTGTAAGCCATCCTCCAAGACCCTGCCCTGAGATCGTTTGTTATTTCATTGAGGAGGGAATTCAATTCGTGCACTACAGAACTGGATGTGGGTGTTGAGGGTGAGTCCCTTGGCCAAGGAGGGAGGGAAACCACCACAGGGCTTTGCTGTCCTCTCTGGGTCCTCCGTGCCCCCAACTATTCCCATCAAGTGATAAAAGTTTGCTTTTTATGATATATGGCCCTAAAAGAAATCCAACACCTTGTGCTAGTGACGGAGCAGAAGAAGTAAAGAAAATTTGAAGACATCCAAGGAAGTGGCAAAGTGGAACTATACACTGATAGGAATATCAAAGCTTCAGCACGTGGTGTGGCTCAAATCCCCCCAGCACCCGGACCCTGGGAGGGACTTCATTCTATACTCGGTGTAGAAACCAGAAAATGGGACTCACAAAACTCACAGTGAGTGCACCTGCCTTGGGCAAAATTGACTATCTGGGAAAGCTCAGCTGGTTGCTTCAGCCCTTCATTCAACTGTGCCACTAGTACTGCCGTCCTGCTGTGGCCCAGGTGCCTGTCTGGGTCCTGAGGATGTAGCACAGAGCAGAGCAAAGTCGCTGCTTTCAAAGAGTGCATATTCTAGTGGGGGAAGGATAATAGATACATTTATTCTATGTCGGGGGGACAAAATATGAAGAAAATGTAAGTGGGCGGAGGAATAGGGAAGGCCCCTGATATTTTATTTTAGGAAGTTGATATTTTACAGAAAATGCTCAAGAAGAGGCTCTCTGAGAAAGCGACAATGAGCAGAAAGCTGGGAGAGGCAAGAGAAGTAGCCACGTGGATATCTGGGCAAAGAGCCTTCCAGGCAGCGGGAACAGCAGGTGCAAAGGCCCTGAGGTGTAAATGTGTTTGGAGGAATAGCTAGGAATCCAGAGAGGCTGGAACCAGGTGAGCAAACCAGTGGGAGATGAGCCCAGAGAAGGGCCAGGGAAGACCCAGATAGGTGGTAGAGGCCACGGTAAAGACTGTGGCTTTCTCTGAGTGGCAGGGAGACCATCAGAGGGTTGTGAGCTGAGACCTGTGATCTGACACTGGCATTAAGAGGATCTTGCTACAGAGAGAATCGCCTTCAGGGGAAGTAAGTTCATAGGAGGAAGAGTGGTGAGGGGGCCCCGTGTTAATCCAAGCAGCCTTCCGCTGGCTTAGACAAAGGTGGTAAAATGCAAGTGGGGAGAAGTGATCAGATTTGGGTATAATTTGAAAATTCATATTCGCATGTCAAAGTCTGAGCAAGAATCTTTTACTTGTACTGAGCTATTTATGTAAGCTTTAAATTATGCATTATATTCTTAACTATATTACTGATAATAATTAGTAATGGCTTATGTTCAATCTCAGGTCCATTCTCATGCTGGTAAGAGCAACCAGTCAGAGCCCTGTAATCTCTCAGACAGGTAACTGACCTGTAAGCAATCTCACTATTTGGAAGTGGAGCTCAGGTCTAAACACAGCCAACCACATAGCTGGTGTCAGATATGGAAACAGCAGCCTGGAGACTCGGTGCTCGGGAACACACGCCTGGCACAGCACCTGATCAGCTCCAGCTGAGGTCTCAGGCCCAAGTTCTGGGCAACACTATGTATTTTCAAAACCACTTCTGAAGATGCCTTAGACAATCAATAAAGTGGGCTGAACAAGAGCCCTACACACCTTGCAGCGTTCATCTACACCACAAGAAATCTCACACCACTGAGTCTGGCCACAGGAAGGGGCAAACAGAAAGTCTCACAGCCACGGGGTCCCAGAACCTCCCTGCCTTCCACTCCCAGGCCAGGAAGTGGAGGGTGGCTGGAGGAATCTGGAAGCTGCTGCCTTCTGTTTGGCTGTGAAGCTTTTAACTCTATATGCCTTTTAACAGATTGTATTTGGTTTTTTTTGTTTGTTTGTTTGGTTTTTGCAGTTTTGGGCTGGGGCCAGGTTTGAACCCACCACCTCTGGTATATGGGGCCGGCCCCCTACTCCTTTGAGCCACAGGCACCGCCCACGGATTGTATTTGTTGCTACAAGGATTAAATGAGACAGTGGGGTCAGTACCGAAAGTCAGTGAGGGGCCAGGATCAAACAGACTTAACACTCCACCTCTGCCCTTTATCCTCCATGTGCACTTGGGAGAATTTTAGCCCCACTTGCCCCTCGGAGGCAGGCATGATGATTCCTGCCTCATGTGAACAATGTGAGGAGGAAATGAGATCATAGGCATCCAAGGCCCTGGCACCGCACCTAGCATTCAGAAAGCCCCAACCCCCAGCCAGGCGCGGAGGCTCACACCTGTAATCCTAGCACTCTGGGAGGCTCAGGTAGGTGGATTGCTTGAGCTTCAGGAGTTCAAGACCAGCCTGAGCAAGAATGAGACCCCGTCTCTAAAAATAACTGAGCCTCCACCTGGTGGGTGGAGGTTGCTGTGAGGTGGACGCCATGGCACTCTACCACCAGCAACAAAGTGAGACTATCTCACACACACACAAAAAAGAAAACCCCAATCCACGTTTGGCCCCGATACCAGCTTCATGGTTGTTCTCTTGCAAGTCCTGGGGACAGGAAGTGACTTCTGAAGAGGTTCGTGGCTTTTAGGGTCCCCTTGGGTCTGTGAGTATTGTACCATGTGCACCCCTGGGCTAGACTCAGTGGACTCATAATCTCTGCACTGGGCCATGGTGGATTTATACATCTGCAGACTGGCCCTAGGGCATCCCCAGATGAAATCGCTGATCCATGGCAAAGGGGCAAAGGTGATTTGCTCTCAGTAGAGTCTGGGGTGGGACTTCGAAGGTGGGGGAGTGAAATGAACTAACCCTCTTAGGGGTACTAAAGTGCTCAAAAGGAAACTGAAGCCCTCAGAGCTGAAAGTGACACCCACCAGGGAATATGATTAAACAAAACTAGAAAAGCCCTCTGTGAAGCCCTCATGTGGCCTTGCCCCTTCACTTTTCAAATGGGGAGACTGAGGCCCAAAGAAAGGAAGGGGCTAGCGAAGGCTATGTGTTCTGCATGGCAAAGCCATCCCTCGGCCTCAGATCCCAACCTCAACACCAGCTCCGCTTTGCTCGGCCTTTCGTGAGCTGCCCCAAGATGCTCTAAGGAGCTGATGCAAAACGTCTTGTTTTGTGTCATGCCTGTGGTGACAGTTGAGTTAAACAGAACGTTCACAGTCATTATGCTCAGAAACCACATGCGAGTTCCATCTATTGGGGTTTCAGAATGAATCAGGTTTCCAAGTGCTCCTCTCTCCATCTAATCGCATGTCTGTATATGGTAACCTTTCGAAAATGAGTCTAATAATTAGTCATCCTGGCCTAGTTCAAGACAACAGTATGTTCTCCAATTTCACTTTGTTTTCAACAAGCCAGCGATGCCAACGGTAATGCTCGCTGTGGTTAAAACATGCTTCTCAGCTGGGCCCTGCCCAGCTCACTCCCCCACTCACTCACATCCAGGTCCAACTCACATCCAGGTCCAGCTCACACATGGACGTCAGTTTTGTACTGGGTGCAACATGCTAGATGTTTTGGATCTGACACCACACTTAATCCTCTTTGCAAAACAGGTTATTATCTAATTGCCCTATTTTGAAGATGGGAAATTTGAAAGCACCAGCCCTATACTATCTACTACTCAAATCCCAGGCCCAGTCACTCTCTCCTCCTCTTTCTGCCCCAGTCATGCTGCCTTCTTGCCGTTCACCATGGCAGGGAGCTCATTTCCAACTCAGGGCCTTGCACAGGAGACCTCTGTGCCTACAACAGGCTTCCCTGGACTTTTTGCCTAGTTAACTCCTACTTGGCCTTTAGATCTCAATTCAAGCATAATTTCCTAAGGGAAGAACCCCCCACAACCTCACCCAGGTTCCCACCCCTCTTCCTCACTGAGTCCTTCAAAGCAGATACTCTAATCTGTCCTTCCATATCTGAGAGACGATTTACTACCCTCCCGGCCCCTCTACAAACATGTGAACTCTAAGACGGCAGGGATGGTATCTGCCTTGTCCAGCACCAGGTCCTCACCCCTACAAAGGACAGATGGTGAAGGCTTTAGTAGTAACTAAACTAATATGTTGATGGGTGATGATAGGGAGAGATGGATGCACGGATAGTGGATGGATGAGAAATAAGTTAGCAAAAATCTTGCCACCCATCCCAGGAAGAGGCGGACCAAAACGCAAGCCTGGGACTGGCAATCCCGCTAGCTGTGTGCTGACACTCTGCAAACACACACACACACACACACACACACACACACACACGCCACCCGCAAACTCTCACCCTGGGAGAGGCGCCCACCTCCCACCAGCAGTGCTCTCCCAACTCCCAGACCCTAACCTTGCCATAACCTTGCCTTTCAACCCCCTACACGTCCCATCTCAAGTTCAGTGGCTCCAGGAGGGCCCCAAGGTCTGCGCTGTTAACAGGCACCCAGGTGCTTTTGAAGGGAGCATATCCCAGACCTCAGTGCGAGGATTCCTAGACCTGGGGGAGCCAAGCAAACCCGAGACCGGGAGCCCGGCCACGCCGCGGTCCACCCCTAACCGCCCGCGCGACAGGCCGCTGGGGCGTCGGAAGCTGGGGCCGTGCTGCCCTCTGGTGGTGGGTGGCGGCACTGCAGGCGCCGGGCTTCCCTAAGATCGCCGGCACTGAGGTCTTTATGGTCGGTGCCTGCCTGGGCTCAGAGCCAGTCCCTGGATTCCAGTCCCTGGCCCTTTAGCGACCTGTCCAACACTTTTTTCTCTTCGTAAATGGACCATAATCAGGATTTCCCAGACACAGGTGATAACACCTTCATCATTTTGCTCATCTCATTCATATGCTATTACTAATTTTTCCCAATATGTTTATGTAAAAGAATTCATTTTATATTTATTTATGTTTGAGACAGAGTCTCCCTTTGTTGCCCTTGGTGGAGGGCCATGGAGTCACAGCTCACAGCAACCTCTTGGGCTCAAGTGATCCTCTTGCCTCAGCCTCCTGTGTAGCTGGGACTACAGATGCCCGCCACAAAACCCAGCTAGTTTTAGAGATAGAGTCTTGCTTTTGTTGAGGCTAGTCTTGAACTCCTGAGCTCAAGCAATCCACACGCCTTGGCCTCCCACAGTGCTGAAATTACAAGTGTAAGCCACTGCACCTAGCCTCAAATAATTCATTTTAAAAGAGAAACTTGAGGCTTGGCGCCTGTGGCTCAAGTGGCTAAGGCACCAGCCACATATACCTAAGGTGGTGGGTTCAAATCCAACCTGGGCCCGCCAAACAACAATGACGGCTGCAACCAAAAAATAGCCAGGTGTTGTGGCAGGCACCTGTGGTCCCAGCTACTTGGGAGGCTGAGGCAGGAGACTCTCTTAAGCCCAGGAGTTGGAGGTTGCTGTGAGCTGTGATGCCACAGCACTCTACCCAGGGGGATCACTTGAGGCTCTATCTCAAAAAAAAAAAAAAAGAGAGAAACTTGAATGTTCACAGTAAACAGCAAGGAGGGAAAATTTCACTTGCCATAAATGGTGGGTGGATAGGGTAGAACAGGGGACACAGAGAAGCAAAAAGGAAATGAAAACTAAACTGTATCTGCCAAGATTTTTATAAATAAAGACTCCTAGCCAGGCTGGTGGCTCATGCCTATAATCTCAGCACTTTGGAAAGCTCAGATATGGGAAGATCGCTTGAGGTCTGGTGTTCAAGACCAGCCTGGCGCTTGGCACCTGTAGCTCAGCAGCTAGGGCGCCAGCCACATACACCAGAGCTGGCGGGTTCAAATCCAGCCTGGGCCTGACAAACAGCAATGTCAACTCCAACCCCAAAATGGCCAGGCATTGTGGCGGGCACCTGTAGTCCCAGCTATTTGGGAGGCTGAGGCAAGAGAATTGCTGAAGCCCAAGAGCTTGAGGTTGCTGTGAGCTATGACACCATGGCACCCTACCAAGGGTGACATAATGCGACTCTGTCTCAAAAAAAAAAAAAAGACCAGTCTGGGCAAAAGAGCAAGACCCTGTCTCATATAAAAAAATTTTTTTTTACAAAAACAGACTATAGTTTATCTAGGTGGCAAAACTATAAAAGACAGCAAAGAAATTATTGTTACGGAAATCCTCTAGTGGGGATGCGGGAGGCTGTCACTGGGGAGGTCTGAGAGCTCCTGGGAAGCCAGTTCTCCAGCTTGGCTGGGAAATTATAACCAGCCTGTTAACCTACACATATAAGCCTTGTGTGTCTTTCCCTGCATTTTATATCTCGTAATAAAAAATATCATGGAAATAAAAAGTAGCCAGTGAAACGTAAGTAATTTACAAATTCACATGGTTCTGCTCTGCCAAGGAGCAGCTGGGGAAACTGAGGCTGGCGAAAGCACCAGACAGTCTCCTTCTGCCCTTTCTCTTGCATTTTTCTATCCCTACGGTGCATTTCTTCTGAGGAATTCAGAGAGCAGGTCCCAGTAAGACTTCATGGTATGTCACACACACCCCACCTTATCAAACCCACTCTCTTTCCCACTAAATGTGCGTCCACACAGAAAGGCCACTCGGAAGACTAGACATGACATGCCGTTTTTGTCATGCATTTTATGCATTTTCTGATTTTCTTTTATAACAAGTGCTGGAAATGAGACAAGACTATCATACATCAGGGAAATAAAGCAGTGCAGTTTTGAGGTGCGAGCCCTAAGTTGGGGTTGAGTCTTCACTCTGCCCTTGGATTGCTAAGTGACCTTAGCAAGCCCTTCCCCTCTCCAGGCCTCAGTTTGCCCATCTATTCACTATCCCCAGTTCCCACTCTGCCCATTTCTCTGCCCTGCCTTGGCTTTGAAACACTGGCCCCTGTGGAGTGATCGCCCACACAGCCTTGCTGGCTGGCTTCAGGGTTGGGGAAGGTGGGAAGAGAGAGAAAGAAGCAAGGGCATCTCTTCCCTGCTGTCTTCCTTCTTCAGGTGTGATTTATGGCCAAGCTCCTCCACAACCACAACTAGGCGGCCCGACTCTGCCTCTAGCTCTCAGGGGACAGCCCCTTCCCCGCCCCCCGTCGCTTCTATGTTGCTGGAACCTCTGCCCCTCCCACTCTTCTAATAGTCCACGAAATCCAGCTGGGTGGGATTCTGATCCTTTCTGGAACCTCAAGTAATACAGCGCATTCGTCTACGTAGCAAATGTAAATTTCCCTAGACCACGTCCTCAGGGATTAAAAACCTGATCGTTCCTCTATTACATCCCGTTTTACTCATCTGAGTTTGGGGCTCCCATTTCACTGAAGGTGGCGGACAGAGTTGCAAACACACAGCAGAGCAGCGACTCACTCGGCTCCTCCCTACGCACCTCTGCATTTGGGGAGTACCCCCACTGTTAGGGAATAGCTGGGAGGGGTCCTAAATGACCTCCCTCTAGTGTGAGACACCCCAGTCCCACTGCTTCTACAGAGGTGACTGTGACCCTGATCATCCCCTCCTGGGACACTGAGACCCTCTCAGGACTGCCATCCACTCCAGCCACACTTTCCCCACCTCTGGGGCTTGAGGACTCTGCTTCTCTACACTATGCTAAGGTCCCTGAGCCCAGCGAGGCCACCTTAGGCCACTCCGTTCCAGCACACTCCTGGGCCACTGCTGCCAGGCCCAGTGGGCAGGCACTGGCTGCCTCTGTGAGGACTCTCCTGGAATCCCTACAAACTTAATGTGGGTCCCTATCACCCTGGAATCATTCTCAGATCCAGTCAGTCTCAACCCCAAGCACACCTTCCCAATCTGTCTCTTCACACTCACTAGGGAGCTCATCCCCTGCTCCTCATCACCACCCGTTCTTCCCCCACCCTGTTATTGATGGTATGAATCGTGTGCTCTGGGTCCCCTTGGCCGTGCATGTGACATACCAAGCCAAGCCTGGAAAACCAAAAACAAGCAAACAGAAACATACATTTCTCCGCAGTATCTGGCTCTAGTGGTCAGCAGACATGGCTTTCAAGAGCACCAAGGAGCTCAAAACTCAGAAACCAGATTCACATCTCACAGGCTCCTATGGGGTCCTCCCTTCCCTGAGATCGCAGCCTCAAGGTCAACTTCTTTTTTGAGACCAAGTCTTACTCTGTTGCCCTGGGTAGAATGCTATGGTGTCATAGCTCACAGCAACCTCAAACTCTTGGGCTCAAACACTCTTGCCTCAGCTTCCCAAGTAGCTGGGACTACAGGTGCCCGTAACAATGCCCAGCTAGTTTTTAGTAGAGATGGGGTCTCGCTCTTTCTCAGGCTGGTCTCTAACTCCTGAGCTCAAGCAATCCACCTGCCTTAGCCTCCCAAAGTGCTGAGATTACAGACATGAGCTACTGTGCCTGGCTCAA
>NW_003852418.1:6225408-6228903 GCF_000181295.1 Otolemur garnettii | reverse complement strand
AAAAAGAGAGAAGAGAAAACAGAGCCCAGAGGACTATGGAATTTGAGGGCCTCATGCAGAGGATAAGCCTGAAAAATGCAAATTCAGGACTAGAGAAGAGGCAGTCGGTACAAAGGAAATAGAAACTAGCAATGAAAATGCAAAAATACAGGACTGACTATAAATAACCAGGCATGAAACTTACTGCAAATGTCAGAAACAAATATTACGGCTGAAAATATACAATATGTTAAACAATGTGTTGTTAATAATCATGATAACAATCATTGGGTTGTGAAAGTCCCAAATAATTTCCCCCAAAATGAAATATGCAAGGAAGCAAAAGCATGGCACGAAGAATCAATATGGTTTCATTCTTGCTGTTTCATAAGTAGAGAAAGCAGCTGTAATATTTTTGGGCTTAGGCTCAGCGCCTGAAGTTCAGTGTTTAGGGTGCCAGCCACATACACCAGGGCTGGTGGATTTGAACCCCCCGGCCCAGGCCTACTAAACAGCAATGACAACAACAACAAAAATAGCCAGGCATCATGGCAGATGCCCGTAGTCCCAGCTATTTGGGAGGCTGAGGCAAGAGAATCACTTGAGCCCAAGAGTTTGAAGCTGCTGTGAGCTGTGACACCACAACACTCTACTGAGGGTGACGTAGTTAGACTCTGACTCAAAAAAAAAAAAAAAAGGTTCAGCGCCTGTAGCTCAAGCAGCTACAGCTCCAAGCACATACATCTGAGCTGGCAGGTTCAAATCCAGCCTGGGCCTGCCAAACAATAATGATGGCTGCAACCAAAAAATAGCCAGACCAACTTGTGGTGGGCACCTGTAGTCCCAGCTACTTGGGAGGTAGAGGAAAAAGAATCGCTTGAGCCCAGAAGTTGGAGGTTGCTGTGAGCTGTAATGCCACAGCACTCTACCCAGCATGACAGCTTGAGGCTCTGTCTCATAAAAAACAAAGAAACAACAAAAATACCCACAATATTTTTATGCTTAAAATAACCTCTGATATAACAAAAACAGAACATATGACTACTAATACATCAAAGGAAATTATTTCAAATAAAACATGGCTCACTAAAATCACAGGAAGACAGAAATAAGACCACACATAACAGCAGCCGCACTGAAGTATATAGGTTAAATTCATCCAAAACCCTTAGGTTGGATCAAAAAGCAAAACCCAAATTGCCAATTTTTAGACCTCAAATAAGTGAGAGATTTGTTTGTTTTTTTTTTAGCGATAGTGTTTTTCTACGTTGTCCAGGCTGGCCTCAAACTCCTAGCCTCAAGCTATCCTCCCACCTCAGCCTCCTGAGCAACTGGGGCTATAAGTGTACCACTATACCTCGCTAAAGTGAGGTGTCTTTTTGTTTGTTTTTGTTGGGAGGATGTTTGTTTGTTTTAGCTTTTTTTTTTTTTTTTGAGACAGAGTCTCACTATGTTGCCCTCTGTAGCATTACAGCTCACGCAACCTCAAATTCTTGGGCTTAAGTGATTCTCTTGCCTCAGCCTCCCAAGTAGCTGGGACTACAGGTGCCACCTCAATGCCTGGCTATTTTTTTTGTTGTAGTTGTCATCGTTGTTTGGAAGGCCCAGGCTGGGCTGGGTTCTAACCCGCCAGCCCTGGTGTATGTGGCTGGCACCCTGGCGGCTGAGCTACAGGCGCCAACCCAGGTTATTTTTTGAGACAGAGTTTCGCTCTGTTGCCCAGGCTAGAGTGCCATGGTGTCAGCCTAGCTCACAAAAACCTAAAATTCCTGGGTTCAAGTCATTCTTCTGCCTCAGCCTCCCAAGTAGCTGGCAATATAGGCACTTTTTCTATTTTTAGTGGAGACAGGGTCTTTTTTTTCTTTTTCTTTTTGAAACCAAGTCTCACTTTGACACCCTCAGTACAGTTCCGTGGTGTCATAGCTCACAGCAACCTCAAACTCTTAGGCTGAAGCAATCCTCTGGCCTCACCCTCCCAAGTAGGGAGCCCACCACAGGTGCCCACCACAATGCCTATTTTTTTTAGAGACAGGTCTTGCTTTTGCTCAGGTTGGTCTTGAACTCCTGAGCGCAAGTGATCCTCCTGCCTCAGCCTCCCAGAGTGCTAGGATTATAGGTGTGAGCCACCACACCCAGCCTTAAAGTTAGGTTTTAATAATGTATGGTGGTAGCTCACTAGAGGACCCAGGAATACCCAGATCCTACCCTGCCAATTACCCTTCCTCATGAAGCTTCCCCCAAGGGGGTACATTCTCAAAAGAAACAAAATGGGAAATAAGTATCCACATTATTACTTTTTTTTTTTTGAGACAGAGTCTCACTATGTTGCCCTTGGTAGAGTGCCGTGTCGTCACAGCTCACAGCATCTTCAAACTGTTGGGCTTAAGCGATTGTCTTCACTCAGCCTCCCAAGTAGCTGGGACTACAGGCGCCTGCCACAATGCCCAGCTATTTTTTTTTGTTGTAGCTGTCATTGTTGTTTAGCAGGCCCAGGCTGGGTTCAAACCCACCAGCCCCAGTATATGTGGCTGGCACCCTAACCACTGAGCTACGGGTGCCGAGCCAGTATCCACATTATTATGATTAGGTTGGAACCCTAACCCGAAGCTTCATGGAAACCCAAATCTGGAACTGACAGCTGGGTATTCCAAAGACCCCCTAGAACAATCACCAGAGTACGGGGATTGCCAGATTTAGCAAATAAAAATATAAGATACCCAGTTACATTTTAATTTATGTAAATACCAAGTTATTTTTTATCATAAGTATATCCCAACCAATATTTGGGACATTGTGATTTTTTCAAAAAAAGGATTCATCGACGGCGCCTGTGGCTCAAAGGGGTAGGGCACTGGCCCCATATGCCGAAGGTGGCAGGTTCAAACCCAGCCCTGGCCCAAAACTGCAAAAACAAAAAAGGATTCATTATGTACATGAAACTTAACTTGGCATCCTGGATTTTATATAGCAACCCAGCACACATACCAGGTATGTTAGAAAATGTATGGTGGTAGCTCACTAGAGGACCCAGGAATACCCAGAAGTTGTATAGGATAACCCAGTGTGGCTGGAGCACAGAGAGGAGAGGAACATGAGCCAAACATGGCCAAGTGAAGGCAGCTCTGGGAAGGTGCAGGGCCTGGTGGGCACCTGAAGGATCCTGATTAGACCTATAAGAGTAGGAAGTAAGCTCAGCGCCTGTGGCTCAAGTGGCTAAGGCGCCAGCCATGTACACCCAAGGTGGCAGGTTCAAATCCAGCCCGGGCCTGCCAGACAACAATGATGGCTGGAAGAAAAGCGGATGGCACCCACCAGCCCTCTGAGGAGGTTCCTCAGTCTGGAACCTGGCCAATGTGGTCAGCAGCTCCTCCGGGAGAAGTGAGAGTGAGCAGAGGGCAGCAGCTTTCCCTCCCCACACTTAAGTAGCTGCTATTTAGAAAAAGCCCATGTCTAGTGAAAAATGACACATAGAGGTTAAAAGTGAAGGGATTTCGGCTCGGCGCCTATAGCTCAACC
>NW_003852418.1:6218962-6225226 GCF_000181295.1 Otolemur garnettii | reverse complement strand
GCTTGAGCCCAGGAGTTGGAGGTTGCTGTGAGCTGTAATGCCATGGCACTCTACCCAGGGGGACAGCTTGAGGCTCTGTCTCAAAAAAAAAAGTGAAGGGATTTCAAGATGACTCACTCTGGTCTATATTTAATGGCTCCCTGTCAAATGCTTGCTATAACAGTCTAAGAAAAAACACAGGAAAATCTACAGTAGCATGTAAACCAGGGAGAAAGCCGGGCCACATGCAACGGACCTTGAGGTGAAATGCAATGTATGGTAGAAACAATTGAGTGGGGAACAGGCCTGGAGATTTGCTGAAGGGAACTGGCTCCCTTGACTCATAGGAGTTGATAATTATGAAATGGCTGTTAAACCACTAGTAGTTTGAAACTGGCAATGGTGGGAGCATTTACACCATGGTTGTAGGCAGAAGCTACAAATTAGGGATTTTTTTTTTCAGTGCTGAGTATTAAACATTTGTTTAAATAATTACTCCATAGTCACCACATAAGAAACAAATCTTTGTAAGTGGAAGGGAGCAGGGGCAGAAGTGGTCTGTGCCCCAGCTGTACGCTTGGGACAACTCCTACATCTATAGTCTCTGCAGCTGTGCGTGAGGATTCTTGCTCCCAGAACAGCCCATGCTTGGCAGACTGGAAGTACCAAGGACCTTACAACCCCTCAGAAATAACTGTCAACAAATGACTTTCTTGGGAGTTATTGTATTTAATGTCCCCAGTTTCCTTGGGTGGGGTAATTCCAGCTTCCCACAAAGGCTTCAGATGCCTGCTGAATCACATGCACTTTGACCCTTGAAAGTCATTAGTAGCTTCCATACATGTTTTTCTTTTTCTTTCTTTCTTTTCTTTTTTTCTGAGGCAGAGTCTCACTTTGTTACCCTTGGTAGAGTGAGAGTGCTGTGGTGTCACAGCTCACAGCAACCTCAAACTCTTGGGCTCAAGCGATCATCTTGCCTCAGCCTCCTGAGTTGCTGGGACTACAGGCAACTGCCACAATACCCACCTATTTTTACAGATGGGGGTCTCGCTCTTGCTTAGGCTGCTGGTCTCCAACCTGTGAGCTCAAGTAATCTACCAGCCTCAGCCTCCCAGGGTGCTAGGATTACAGGCGTGACCCACCACGTTCAGCCTCATACATGTTTTTCTAAACATAATTTTTGCTTGATTATTCTTGTTATGCAAAAACATACCCATTAGGGCGGTGCCTGTGGCTCAGTGCGTAGGGCACCAGCCCCATATATCGAGGGTGGCAGGTTTGAACCTGGCCCCAGTCAAACTGCCAGATCAGCAGCACCCATAGCTCAGTGGGCAGAGCGCCGGCTACATACACCTAGGCTACCAGGTACAGACCCAGGCAGGGCCAGCTAAAACAATAATGACAACGGCAACAACAACAAAAATAGCCGGGCATTGTGCCAGGCGTCTCTAGTCCCAGCTACTTGGGAGCCTGAGGCAAGAGAATCACTTAAACCCAAGAGTTTGAGATTGCTGTGAGCTGTGACACCACAGCAATCTACTCAGCGCGACAGCCTGAGACTCTGTCTCAAATAAAAAAAATAAAGCCGTAAGATCCCTGTACTTGTAGAAGCCCAGGGAAGAGAGAGGGCAGGAAGCAAGTGAGGGAGAGAACAGGAAACACGGCATTAGCAAAGTCAAGGAAATGTAACCACGAGTACAGAGGAGAGTTTTTGAATTAGGAGAGAATGCTGCATCCATGGAGTATGCTAGTCAGTTTGGAGAGTTCAGTGGAGAACACGGTGTCTCAGTTGGCCTGGGCTGCCACAACCAAACACCCCAGCCCGGACAGTTTCAACAACAGAAATTTATTCCTCACAGTTCTGGAGGCTGGAAGTCCAAGGTCAAAGAGCCACCAGGCTAGGTTTTGGTAAAGTCTCTCTGTCCGCCTCCTCACTGTGCTCTGGAAAGGCTTTTCCTCTGTTCATGAGGGGAGAAACTGCTCTGCTGTCTCTTCCCATTCTTATAAGAACCCCTGTCCTATCAGATCAGGGCCTCACCCTGACCTCATTTAACCTTAGTTACCTCCTTCAAGGCCCTGTCTCTAAAAATAGTCACATTGAGGGTCAAGGCTGAGTCCCATGAAGGTGGGAGGGACCCAATTCAGTTCACAACAACATACTTTTCTAGAGACAGGGGAATTGCGGCTGGGCATGGAGGCTCATGCCTGTAATCCTAGGACTTTGGGAGGCCAAAGTTGATGGATTGCTTGAGCTCAGAGACCAGCCAGAGCAAGAGCCAGACCCCATCTCTACTAAAAATAGAAAAATTAGCTGGGTGTTATGAGCATTTGTAGATTCAGCTACTCAGGAGGCTGAGGCAAGAGAATCGTTTGAGCCCAAGAGTTTGAGGTTACTGTGAGCTACGATGCCACAGCTCTCTACTGAGGGCAACAGAGTGAGACAGAGTGTCAAAAAAAAAAAAAAAAAAAAGAAAAAGAAAGGAAGAAAAGAAAAGAAAGAAAAAGGAAAAATGGAAACTGACAAGATAAGTAGAAAACCATGAATTCTACTTTAAAACTGATATAACTATGGCTCATGCCTATGGAAGGCCAAGGGGCAAGGATTTGAGGCCACGAGTTCAAGACCAGCCTGGACATCATAGTGAGACCTTCTCTCTACAAAAAATAAAAAAATAAAAAGCTGAGTGTTGTGCCACATGTTGTAGTCTCAGCTCATCAGGAGGCTGAATCAGGAGGATCTCTAGAGCCCAGGAATTCAAGGCTTTGGTGAGCTATGATCATGCCACTGCACTCCAGCCTGGGCAATAGAGCAAGATCCTGTCTCAATAAACTAATAGATAGATAGATAGATAGATAGATAGATAGATAGACAGATAGATAGATAAAATGATATAGAACTATTTCCAAAAAGCATGTAAGTCAGAGAGTTTAGCAGACAAGTTCTTTCTGACTTCCAAAGAATATTTCTAGGCTATTTAAACTGTCTAGAAAACAAAAAAAGAGTATGCATTCTGATTCATTTTACAAATCTGGCAAAGCTATGACATGTAACTTGACAGAGATAACCAAACTTTAGTCAGATACCAAGTGTTTTGTGTAGGCTTGGTAGTGTGAAAAGTGTCACATGATGCTACACTGAATGTCCTGCCATGGAGAGAGGATTCAAAATACAGCCCTCGAATCAAAGAGGCCAACAGGAGCCCAGACAGCTGAGACCAGGGGATCCTTGAGCAAGGAGCGGCCCAGAAGACGGGCAGTGTGGGGCAGTCCTGGGCCAGAGCCCAAGGCTCATGGGGGCTACCTACACTGTCCACACCTGTCTTCCAGGCATGGCAGGGAGCCAGAAATGGAGCAGCCACCCCGTCCCTAACACCTCATATGCACAGCAAGACTTATGCCTGTGTAGACAGCCTTCTGTCCTGGAGGATGTTATTGGGATGGAGGGTGCCATGTTGACGATAACTGCCACAGGGTATGAGGAAAGATGGTCAGCCTAGGGTAAACCTGAAGATTGAACTGTCTGAGCTGGCGACACACTCTCTGTTGCTATATAACCATCCTCCAGGAATGCTCCAGAGGGGGTGATGGTTTAGGGGAGAAGCTGGTCTCAATGACATCAAACTCTCTCCGAGCAAAAAGATTCGGACTCATGCCGTGGCTCATGCCTGTAATCCTAGCACTCTGGGAGACACAGGCAGGTGGATTGCTTGAGCTCAGGAATTGCAGACCAGCCTGAGCAAGAGCCAAGGCCCCATCTCTACTAAAATTAGAAAAACTAGCTGGGTGTGGTGGTGCATGCCAGTAGTTCCAGCTACTCAGGAGGCTGAGGCAAAAAGATTGCTCAACCCCAAGAGTTTGAGGTTGCTGTGTGAGCTATGCTGCCACAGTGCTCTACCCAGGGTGACAGAGTGAAATTCTGTCTTTAAAAAAAAAAGAATTCAGCTTTCTAATAACTGATCTCCCAGTGGCTTTATCCCACCTCATAATGGTAATCGCTGAGTTGGCTAAACAGGACACATGATTTTTCATTTTCAGAAAACACTGTTTCCACACACACTACGCCCTTCCCTCCACACCTGTATGACCATCTGTTGGCAGCGTTTCTCAGGCTGGAGATTAGCATGGGAGGGGAGTGAGAGGAGAGCAGATTGTATCTGACTTGCACTGTTGACCACATTCATACAGATGGGCCTGAAAAACACTGCAGAAGCAGGTGTGTGTGCCTCTCTTGTGCCCCTTGGGTTGCCATGGTGAGCAACCTCTCAGAGCCCAGGCTCAGAGCAGCCAGGAGAAGGCTGCAGGCTTGAGCACCATTCAAAACATCAGTAGAAGCACAAACTGCCCTGGCCTTCCCTCTCTCCATGATAGACTGAACCTTGATCTGCAGCACTAATAGGTGCTTGGCCACAAAGAAACCTGCGACAGCTAATGCCTTCTCCTTAGTATGTGGGTTTCAGTGAGGAAGTAGCTTCATTGTCACCCCCTTGCACAGACTTGCAGTGGCCTTAAGTTATGAGCACAAAAAAGGCTGTGGGCACTGGGGATCAAAAAGGCAGTGTCAGTGCCATGCTTGGGGAGTGTAAGGGCTGCTGCTGACTCCCCAGTTAACTCCAAGTCGGGCCAGTGCCACAGCTCCTCCAATGCTGGGTTGCAGGCTTAGAGAAAATGGGCACTCTGTCACCCACGTGCTATGGAAATTACAATTTACCAAGGACACTGTCTCAGCAGAGCAGCCCAGAAGCTCCCCCTGGGGTGGATGGGGAAGGGTGTAGGGAGCAGGATCTCAGTGTGCCACACCTCACAGGAGACAGCTTGGTTGGAGGCATTGGGATTCCACCAGTCTGGGGTAATATCCAGATATCAGGATCCCCAGAAGTCCTGACTGAGCACTGACCGAACTGCTGATCCCCAATTCAGAGCTGGGACTTTGGGTTTTCTCCCTTGAGGAGAAGGGAGTAAGTTCTGAATGTGTGGTGAAAAGGAAAATGGACATGGGCACAGAAGGGCTGAGAAATCCTTAGGATGCAACAAAGTTCCCCAGCTTGTGGGAGGACTGTACCTCCTTGATCCTTGGAGTGAGGTGTGGCCACTGGAGCTACTTTGGATGACGACTTGTCAGCAGAAATGTTTATTATTACATGTTGGAAGCCTTAGGAGCCAGTCCATGATTCACTATGTCTCCATCCTCCTTCCACAAGGAAACAAGTATTGCTATGGAGGTGCCATCAAACCGGGTCTCACATATCACATGAGATCTCCCCACCAGCAACCTACTTTGGAAAAGAAATGGGAGTGACACATGAACCTTTCTTGTATTAAGCCCTGAAGTTTGGGTGCTGTATGTTACTGCAGCCTAACCTTGCCTATCCTGACTGGCATACCCAGAATCATTAAATGGCATGGTCATAAAAGCTGCCTTTTCCAGAATCTTCTGTTTACCATTCTGTCTAAACCTGGGCTCCCCTTACAATTTCTTACTATGACACCATGAGTGTCACACATCATTTGATAGGAATGAGAAAACTCACATATGCAAAACTAACATGAAGAAAACTATAAAATGTACTTGAAAAGACAACATCAATAAAGCTTAGTAAATACAAGGCACCACACATATACATGTGCCCTCTGCACATGGTTACACAGCTGGTAAGTGGTGGGAAAGAAGATTTGAATACAGTTGGCTTTCTTAATTACCAATAAAATTCAACAAGAATAGGATCGGCAGACATTTTCTGTAATGGGAGAGACAGAAGACATTTGAGGCTTTGTGGGCCATCTGGATTCTGTTGCAACTATAGGCAGTCCCTAGGTTATGAGCAAGATAGGCTCTGTAAGTGTGTTCTTCAGTTGAATTTGTGGTAAGTTGGAACAGGTACTAGATAGAATAGATAATAGATAATAGCATCTATTCATAAGTACAAGTTGTACATTAGTCAGATGTTTATAACTTGGGAAATTTCTGTAATAGCCTTCATTCATAAGTACCATTTGTACATAAAGTTGGATATTTGTACTCAGGGACTGCCTGTACTCAAGTCTAGCTTATAAGCAGGCAATAGATAATATATAAACAAACAGGGGTGGCACTGTTCCAATAAAACTTTATTTACAGGCTCGGTGCCTGTGGCTCAAGCGGCTAAGGCACCAGCCACATACATCTAAGGTGGCAGGTTCAAATCCCCAGCCTGGGCCCGCCAAACAACAATGATGGCTGCAACCAAAAAAATGGCCAGGTGTTGTGGCGGGCGCCTGTAGTCCCAGCTACTTGGGAGGCTGAGGCAG
>NW_003852418.1:6196113-6218890 GCF_000181295.1 Otolemur garnettii | reverse complement strand
GGCTCCATCTCAAAAAAAAAAAAAAAAAAACTTTATTTACAAAAGCAGTCACCTGTATTAGCAACAGACTGGTTACTGCAGAAGAGAGAGCTAGTGAACTAGGACTATAGATCAGAAGAAATCATGCAGAATATAGCACACAAAGAAAAAATACAGAAGGGTGTGGGACATTGTAAGGATTCAGTGAGAAGGTCTAGCACTGGGTGTACAGGAGGAAGAGAGAGAAAGACAGACAGAGAGACTATATAGTAGAAGTGATATTTAAAGAGATGATGTCTGAGTATGTTCCAAAACTAATGAAAGATGCAAATCCACAGATCCAAGAGTCCACATGAATAAATAAAAAGGAAGAATAAATAAAAAGAAGTCCACAGCTCAACATCATAGTGAAACTAGGATAAAAAAGAATTCCTCAAAACAGACATAGAAAAAGAAATAGATTGCCTTCCAAAGAAGCTGAAATATTTTTTAAAAAAAATATAAATGGGGTCTTGTTGCTTGGGCTAGAGTACAGTGGCTATTCACAGGTGCAACCATAGTGTGCTACAGCTTTGTACTCCTGGGCTCAAGCCCTGCCTCAGCCTCCTAAGTAGCTAGGACTACAGGCACATATGACTACCACAACTGGCTCAGTAGTCAAATTTCGAACTGCAACAGTAAAAGCTTGAAGAATTTGGACTCTGCCCAATATTTTATTTTTTAAAAAGTACACACCTATACTCTGCAAAAATATCTTTTCAGAATGTGGATGAAAGACATTTTTAGGCAAACAGAATGAAATGAGTTTGTCAAGAGCTTTGAAGAGCTAAACTTTAGGCTCGGTGCCTAGAGCACAGTGGTTATGGTGGCAGCCACATACACCAAGGATGGCAGGTTTGAACCTGGCCCAAGCCAGGTAAACAATGACAACTGCAATAAAAAATAGCGGGGCATTGTGGCGGGCACCTGTAGTCCCAGCTACTTGGGAAGCTGAGGCAAGAGAATCGCTTAAGCCCAAGAGCCCAAGAGTTTGAGGTTGCTGTGAGATGTGATGCCACAGCACTCTACCAATGGCAACATAGTGAGACTCTGTCTCCAAAAAGAAAAAAAAGAGTTAAACTTCAAGAGGAAGAGAAGTGATCTAATGTAGTAGGTCTGAGATGCAAAGAGGAAGAGAGCAGCCAAGAGGGAACTAAATATGAGGACAAGGGTAAACTAACATTTAGTGATAGAAAATCAAAATGATATAAAATCACAGTAAGAGTAATGTCTAGTGAAGACTTTTAAAATTAGGGTTAAGGCCAGGCACAATGGCTCACACCTGTAATCCTAACACTCTGGGAGGGGGAGGGGGGTAGATTGCTTGAGCTCAGAAATTTGAGATCAGCTTGAGCAAGAGCGAGACCCTGTCTCTAAAATTAGCCAGGGTTGGGCAGCCGAGCCCTGTGGCTCAGTGGGTAGGGTGCCAGCCCCATATACCGAGGGTGGTGGGTTCAAACCCAGCCCCGGCCAAACTGCAACAAAAAATTAGCCAGGCATTGTGGTGTGTGCCTGTAGTCCTAGCTACTCGGGAGGCTGAGGCAAGAAAATCGCCTAAGCCCAGGAGTTGGAGGTTGCTATGAGCTATGATACCCCAATACTCTACCCATGCCGATAAAGTGAGACTCTGTCTCTACAAAAAAAGAATAAATAAATAAATAATAAAACTAGCCAGGTGTTGTGGCAGGTGCCTGTAGTCCCAGCTACTGTAGAGGCTGAGCTAAGAGGATTGCTCAAGCCCAAGAGTTTGAGGTTGCTGTGAGCTATGATGATGCCGTGGCACCCTACCTAGGGCAACAGGGTAAGACTCTGTTTCAAAAGAAAAAAAAAACTAGTTTTAAAATACAGGGAACCAAAACATCAGTCAAGCGAGGAATAAATAAAGAAAGGGACCTTTCTTGTCCAGGAAGAGGGTGAAATGTTTATTAACTTTAACATTTACGTCACCTATCAATGTTTTAATTCATAGAGTAACCACTAAACGATTAGGGAATGCACAAAATAGTGGGAAAAAATTGAAAAATAATTAAACAGTATTTATGTAAAATAAAGGAGGTATAAAATTAAACCAAAGAATAGGTTAGATAGCACAACATAAGATGGTAGATTTAGACCCAAATATGTCGAGAATCATATTAAACAAAAACGGACAGATAAAAACTTAAACGACAACATACATCCAACCACTTTCCCCAAAGCCAACCACCCTCCCATGCAGTGGACAAAAGGTAGCCTTTCCCTGATGACTTCACCTGCCCATTGTGACCTCTGTAACTGCTCTTTGACATCACACAGTATACCACTCAGGGGCATGGGGCCAATGCACATCTTTACCTTCCTGCATGGCTGCTGTGTTCTTTTGGCTCTCGTATCTGACTCACGTGCCATTTGTTAATCCTGTGCTCTGTGTAGCTGTTTTGGACAGATCCTCTTTCCTCTTCTAATCCCCTGCTCTGTGGCCCCAAGGAATAGGAACTTCAAGAGAAGATCTTCACCTACAGTCTCAGGGGCCAAAGCTGGGCCGAGAAAAGCCCCCTTACGAAAGAGCTTTTCCACAAGTTGAGTTTTGTTTAGCCTGTGGGCAGGGAGACACTCTGCCTCAACAATTTCTCATGGAGCCAGAAGCCTTAGAAATTTGCCCTTACAATCCTCACCATCGAATCCCACTCAGCAGGTTCCAGTACCACCTGGCCTCCTGCAGGAGAAAGAACCCCAAGAAAGCCAAAAAGATGGCCAGCTGCAAATACAACGCCTGCCACGTGGTCCCCATCAAAGAATTGGAGGAACATGAGGCTGCTTGTGTCAACAGAAGCTCTGTGGAAGAAGAGGACAGCTTCAGCTCTCTGAAAGTTGGTCTTCCAAGTTCAGAGCAGAAGGACAACTCCCTGAACACCTCCCCCTGGCTTCCCAACCCTGATGTCTGGAATGTGGATGGCGCTAATTGCCACCCTATGTTTGTCCTTAAGACTTTTGTTCCCCAAAAGCTTGTTTGTGAGAGTGACACAAGAGAGTCAGAGAGAGAGGTGACTGCCCTCCAGAAGATCCTCAGACCGGGAGAGTAAACTGCCAGATGCAGGAAAGAGCAGTCACATCTTGCTGCCTGTAAGGATATGCAAAGCATTGGAATAAAAGACATGCAAAGTAAACTACACGGGGATGTCCTTTTTTCCCCCACCTCATCTTTTACTAACAGATTGGTAAATATCCAAAGGCTTAAAATACTCTGTTGGCAAAGCTAGGGTGAAACAGGCACTCTCATAACATTGATGAGAATGTAAATTGGTACAACCTCCACGGAAGGCAATTTGAAAATAGCTACAAAAATTGTCAATGTGCATAGGCTTTGAGGGAGTAATCCCACTTCCAGGATTTCATTCTGTAAAAATATTTACACATGAGCCAGGCGAGGTGGCTCATGCCTGTAATCCCAGCACTCTGGGAGGCCAAGACAGGTGGATTGCCTGAGCTCATGAGTTCAAGACCAACCTGAGCCAGAGCGAGACTGGCTCTAAATTATGTTTTAGTCTCTAAAAAAATAGTCAGGCATCATGGTGGGCACCTATAGTCCCAGCTACTCTGGAGGCTGAGGCAAGAAAATCACCTCAGCCCAAGAGTTGGAGTTTCTGTGAATTGTGACGCCACGGCACTCTACCGAGGGTGACAAAGTGAGACTCTGCCTCTTAAAAAAAAAACCCCAAAAACACTACCTACAGAAACAGGGCTGGATTTGGCCGGCAAACCATAGTTTGCCAACCTGTGGTTTAATGTATAAAAGCCAAGGCCAGAAAAATCCATAGGCAGTTCCAGGGTTGTGAATGAGACAGGCTCTGTAGGTTTGTTCTCAGGAGGACTTTGTGTGTAAGTTGGAACACGTACATTTACCTATTACCTGTAACAGCCTCCATTCATAAGTGCAAGTTAGATGTTTATAACTCAGGGACTACCTGTGTAAAGTATGCCATTTTTGCAGAGTTGTGGGAGAAGACAAGAATACATATGTGCTTGTTTTTGCATATAATTTCTCTTCAGGGATACTCCCAAACAGGGGTCTGCCCACAAAGCCTAAAACATTTACCCTCTGACCCCTTACACAAAAAGTTTGCTGACCACTAGGAACTAATATTGGCAGCCTGTCAGGTAACTGCAGGACAGGGAAGAGAGGTCCTTTCCTTACTATACATCCCTTAATGTCTTTGTTTTTGAGACAAGTCTCACTCTGTTGCCCTGGGTAGAGTGCCATGATGTCATAGCTCACAGCAACCTCAACCTCTTGGGCCCAAGCAATCTTCTTGCCTCAGCCTCTGGAGTAGCTGGGACTACAAGTGTGCATGATCACTCCTGGCTAGTTTTTCTATTTTCAGTAGAGACAGCATCTTGCTCTTGCTCAAGCTGGTCTCAAACTCCTGAGCACAAGCGATCCTCCTACCTCAGCCTCCTAGAAGTGCTAGGATTACAGGTAGAGTCACTGCACCTGCCCAGCCCTTTAATATCTGTCACATGGGCTCGGTGCCTCTGGCTCAAGTGGCTAAAGCGCCAGCCACATACACCTAAGGTGACGGGTTCGAATTCAGCCCAGGCCCGCCAACCAACAATGACGGTTGCAACCAAAAACAAACAAAAAAAAATTGCCGGGCGTTGTGGCCGACGCCTGTGGTCCTAGCTACTTGGGAGGCTGAGGCAGGAGAATCGCTCGAGCCCAGGAGTTGGAGGTTGCTGTGAGCTGTGATGCTACAGCACTCTACCCATGGGGATAGCTTGAGGCTTTGTCTCAAAAAAAATATATACATCTATCACATGTGAACACACATGAATGTGTTATCTGGTCAAAAAAAATACATTACATATATATATATATATATTTTTTTTTTTTTTTTTTTTTAAACAGCAGGTAGAAGACTTAAGTCTTTAGAAAGTTTTTCAAGAGGAAATCTTTTTTTTTTTTTTTTGAGACAGAGTCTCAAGCTATCGCCATGGGGTAGGTAGAGTGCCATGGCATCACAGCTCACAGCAATCTCCAACTCTTAGGCTTAAGCGATGCTCTTGCCTCAGCCTCCCAAGTAGCTGGGACTACAGGCACCCACCACAACCGTGGCTATTTTTTTGTTACAGTTTGGCTGGGGCTGGATCTGCCACCCTCGGTATATGGGGCTAGCACCCTACTCACTGAGCCACAGGCACCTCCCAAGAAAAAGTTTTAAAAACATATACAAGGACTATCTGGAAAGTCTCCACTCATGTATTATGGAGAAAAGTATTAACGATGGCTAGAGCCCTGGATACTTTCCAGATAGCCCTCGGTATACACTAAATCAATGTGGTATCCTGGATCAGATCCTAGAACAGAAAAAGAACCCATGGAAAAACTGGAGAAACTCTTAAAGTCCAGAGTTCAGTTAATAGTATTGTACCAATGTAAACTTGTCAGTTTCATTAAATGCACCATATTTTTGTCAGATGTCAACATCAGGGGAAGCCGGGTAAAGGGCATCTGGTAACTCTTTATACTATTATATTTTTGCAAGTTTTCTGTACATCTAAAATGATTTCAAAATAAACTGAGCAAGAAGCAACATGATGGGCCCAAGAATGGCCTCACGAGCCATACCATCTGGGGCTCAATGTCAGCTCCGCCACTCACTGGTTGCCAGACGTTCAGAAGTATACTTAACCCTCTCTGGGATTGCCTTTATCCCCAAGTAGGGATGATCAATTTGTATGATTGTGTGGAGGATTTAGTGATTTAACACATGTAAGATTAGGGCAGTGTCTAATACACAGGAAGCCTTCAATTAATGCTAATTACTAGTTGTAATGATGGTATTATCCAGCATTTAATACATAAACCAAAGAACCCCACAGTGAACAGAGCTCACTGGGAGGGTGTGTTAAGCTCACAGCTGCCCTGTTCTCTAGACCCTCCTACCTCCAGGACAGGGAAGAGCTTCAGCACAGCTCAGGAGAATCAATTCTCTGGCAGGAGAGGGTATGGGGTAAAACTCCTGCAGTTCAAAGTATGGCTGCACACTCCCTTCATGTGAATTACCCACCAATAGTAAATATTCCCCTTCCAGGCCACACTTGATGCCTGACTCTCAGGTCAGCTGGAGGCCCAGGTATCTGCATCTTTAGCCAGTGCCAGGTGATCCCATAGTATGCTAGGGCTGCCTCTGAATCTGAGGAAGGTGTTCCCCAGACAGTCTTGGTGTGGGCCCCAGGAAAGGGCGGCAATCCGGTCCTCATCCTCACCCTAGGCAGAGGCTACCCAATACTGACAGACCTATGGGCAGGAGGCTGTGGCCTGCAGGAAACAGCCAGTGACAGAGCCTGGAGAAGCTGGAGAAAGGGGCCATGTGGGCTGTGGGAGTCAGGCCAGAACAGGACCCTGGTAGGCTCTATGGGGGCATGACTAGTGTGGCTGGCCAGGGATCCCAGCTGCGAGCTCAGCAGGGACGCAGGTGAGGCCAGTCAGATGTGAGATCTGGCCCCCTAACTCACAGTCCTCATCTCCTGCCCCTGGAGGGAGGACCTGGCAAATCTTCCTGTGAGTGAGGCTCTGAAGCCAAGTCCAGCTAGGGCCTGTCCTAGGCCCACTCAACGTCAGTCCCCAGGGATGGCCATACCCCAACCTGTGAACCCTGCTGCTGAAAATGTCACTTCCTGCCCTAGGTCTTTAATCACCAGGGACTCCTCCCAAATACTTGGTGAGTATCAGGCTCTGCCCACTAGGCCTTGACTCAGGCAGGCAACAGTCCAGGCTGCAACTGCTGCCACAACCTAGGGATTTGGGGCCACTAGGGAGAAGGGTCTGGCAGTACGCAGCCTGCAACTCAGCAGCTAGGTTTTGCCCAACTACCTGCCACTCCTTGTTTACTGCTGGACCCTGGGGTTGGGTTCAGCTTAAGGTAGGACGTCACTGGCAACCAGGAGAGCCAACCATGGCAAGGACCGAGCAAGGGCCTACTGTTTTGTGCCACTGACCCCCTTTGCACGTCTTTGTCCACCCACCCCTACCCCCACTCCATGATTGAGAGTCCCGAGTTTTGCACGTGCCCACTGGGTGCAGAGGCCAAAAAAAAAACTGCTCCCAGCTCACTAGGGAAAGAAGGTCCAGAGCCCCCAGGCTTAGGCTATGCAGACAGGACTGCACTCAGGATGAGAGCTCAGGTCCCCATGTTCCAGAGGGACCCGAGGATAATCACCAGGGAACCATGAGCAGAACCCAAGAGGGAGGCAGAGCCCAGAGCAGCATGGGGAGAAGGCTAATTTTATTCGAGAAAATGCACCAACAGCGGGTGAGGTAAGGAGCAGTTTGGACTGCGTCCCGTCCTAAGTGGGGTCTGAGATGAGCCCAGGACTGACCCAGGCATGAGAGGAGCTACCTCTGGGCTCCCTGTGACATGGGGCAGGGAGCCGGGTAGGCCTAGGAGTCAGGCCTTGCTCTGTTAGCACCAGGAACCACCCACAGCTGGACCCAGCCATGGGACAGTGTGTGGCCTTCCTGCCTCCACCTGAGCAGTCTGGGAGGGGCTGGCAGCAGAAGGCTCCCTATAGGTGGGCGGTCACCTGAGTGTGAGTCTCAAATTCACAGACTCCCTCTGCCCCACAGCCCCTGTAAACATGAGAATGAGCCGGTGACCGCCCAGCCCCTCAGGACAAGATGAGGGTCCGAGAGGTGTGGCTGGGCTTCAAGCGGCCCAGGAGCTGCCGGGCTTTCTCCTGCATGAAGAGTTGGTCCCTGGTCCCCCCGCAGGCCACTGTCTTCCAGGCTCTGGTCATCTGGTAGGAGGCAAGAAGGTTACCATTCAGGCAGGGACAACCCAGGTGATTCCAGTGGAGAGGAGGGAGCCCCCTCCCTCCAGAAGCCAGAAAGTATTCTGTCTCTACCTTCCTGGGTGGTCCTGGGGAAGTGACTCCTGGCTGTGGGCTTCCCCACTATAAAGTGGGAAGCTGTACAAGGGGACATGGCCATGTCCGCAGTGCAGCACCAGCCTCATGAGGAGAAGCCAAAGGGACTCAAGCAGCCCAGGCCAGATACTGCCCTCAAGGACAGACGTATACAAAGCAAAGCAAATACAGACATAGTGTCTTAGTTATAAGTGAGACCCAGGCCATAAAGGTGGGAATGAGGAGTGTCTCTCTAGTATGTGGGGTCAGGGACGGCTTTCCCATAGAGGCATTTAAACTGAGATCAGAAGAGTACGTTCAGCAAACAGCTGAGGAAGGCTGTGGGAGGAGCTCCCAGCCAGAAATAGCCTAGGCAAAGGTCCTGCGGTGAGAAGGGCAGCATGGCAGCACTCACGGGGGCAGGTATTGGAAAGTGGCTTCGGGACTTCTGGGCCACCACTGCCTTGTCAGGCTTGGCCTGCAGGAAGCCCTGGTTGAGCAGGCTGTTGTCTCCTTTGATCCCTGACAGGGGGAGGCTAGAGGAGCTTGACGGTGCAGTTGTCGGCTGAAATCAAAACAAGTCAGAGTCAGACGCGTTGCCATAAACTCTTAGTGGGAAGGAAAATCGCCCTGCACCACCACCCCAGCAGCACCCGCCTGGCTGCTGAGATCCAGAGTAGGGGGCACTACCCCTAAGCCTCTGTCCTCTTCCAGATGGGGCATACAGGAACTGAATCTTACCTTTCTTTCTTAAAAGATTAAGAAAGGAACGTAATCTTTTTCTAAAGAATTTTAAGCTTAAAAGATCAAGAAAACATTTGTAGGTTGGGTGTGGTGGCTCATGCCTATAATCCCCTAGCATTCTGGGAGGCCAAAGAAGGTGGATTGCTTGAGCTCCCAGGCCAGAGACTAGCCGAAGAATGAAACCCTGTCTCTAAAAATAGACAAGCTGAGGCAAGAGGATCGCTTGAGCTCAAGAGTTGGAGGTTGGCTCGGCGCCTGTGGCTTAAGCGGCTAAGGCACCAGCCACATACACCTAAGGTGGTGGGTTCGAATCCAGCCCGGGTCCACCAAACAATAATGGCTGCAACCAAAAAATAGTCAGGCGTTGTGGCGGGTGTCTGTGTCCCAGCTACTTGGGAGGCTGAGGCAGGAGCCTTGCTTGAGCCCAGGAGTTGGAGGTTGCTGTGAGCACTAAAGCCATGGCACTCTACCCAGGGGGACAGCTTGAGGCTCTGTCTCAAAAAAAAGAATTGGAGGTTGCTGTGAGCTATGATACCACTGCACTGTACCTAGGGCGACAGCTGGAGATTTTGTCTAAAAAAAAATTGTGCAGTGCCCACTCCTTTCCCTGAAAGCCTTGGGCTGACCAAGGCTCTTCCTATTTTTCCTGCTACCAGAAAGCCACAAGCATCAAAAAAATGCAGCAGTACCCTACGAATGCCCAGACTTGCATGAGGCACCTCCCATGCCTTTGCCCTCCTGACTTGAGTTTGGGGCTCCTTTTTTTCTTCCTTAGGTGTCATTTTGTCACCTAAGCTGGAGTGCACTGACCTGATTATAGCTCACTGCCACCTTCAATTCCCAGGCTCAAGTGATCCTGCAACCTCAGCCTCCAGAACAGCTGGGACTATAGGCACAAGCAATTAATTATTTTTTTGTAGAGATACGGTCTTTCTATGTTGCCCAGGCTGGTCTCAAATACCTGGCTTCAAGCAATCCTTCCACCTTGGACTCCCAAAGTGCTGGGCGCCCTAAGCCAGGCCTCAGGGCTCCATTTACAGTAAAAAAAAAAGCAAGGGCTTGGCTGGGGGCGGTGGCTCACTCTGTAATCCTGGCACTCTGAGAGGCCCAAGCAGGAGTTTGACTCCAGCCTACGCAAAAGTTGAGACTCTGTGTCTACTTTTTCAAAAACAACACCCCCCCCCAAAAAAAAAACCCAACAGGGGCTCACGCCAGGGAGCAGTGCTCGTGTCAGGACTCAAACCCAGGCCCACCTGACTCTAAATCTGTGCTCTTCACTGTTGGACGTGACATTTTTTCTTTTTGGCAATCTGGCTGGAGTGCACTAAGCATCAAGTCCCCAGCCTGGTAGGGATTCCCCAGCTAGAGTGAGTTTTCTCTGCAAGGACCATGAGGGCAGCAGTTGACTTCCAAGATCTGGCCAGGCAATTCACAACCTCTGCTCATGACAACACTGCCACCCCAGCCTCTCACTGCCTCCACACTGTGCTCACCCCACTGTGACCTGAGAGGGAGCAGTACAGGATGGCTTTGGGGGACCCACACTCTGCATAGATAAACATCTTCCTGAGGTCAGCCTGACTGTGGCACCCAGCATGGCAAGAGCACTGGCCTGGGAACGGGGTGACACTGATCTCCAGCCTGATGTGCCCTCAACCTCCTGGCTGTGCCTGGAGGACCAGCCAACCCTCTCTGGGGTCACCCCCATGCACAGAATGCAGGGGAGGGTGTGGGATATAACCAGATGCATGGATCCACAGTGTATTTTAAGAATGCAACTCTTGCCAAGTGAAATCTTATGTGAAAGACACAAGCAGAACTGCTGACTGGAGCCAGGGGTGGGCACCCAGACCCACCCTCCCAACAGCCTGCCCTCTCCCTGCCTATGTAGCCCAGGGCTCTGGAAGCCCCATCGAAGAATCACTAGACCGACCACTCCAAAGGCAGAAGGTTTCCAGCGAGACTCCATCCTCCCTGAGCAGAAGAGTTCTCTGTAGTCCTACAGTGGGCTGACCCCTTACCAAGGACAGAGTCTTGGGCAGCGTGGACATCATCAGTTTCCCATCCTCATCCACAATGTCAAGAGCCAGAGATTTCCGGACCTTCTTGATCGGGCTCCGCCGCAGCTGGGGAGTGTGGAGAGGAAGAAGGAGGTGGTCAGGGTGGGTGTCAGGGAGTCCCATGGTCAGTACCTGATGACCACGGTTACAGGCAGTCACAGAAACAGGTCCTGCTGCAGTGGGGCTTTGCTGTTAGGGTTGCGAGGTCCCTGTGAAACTTGGGCCCCATTCCACACCTTGCACCCCAGAGAGACCCTGTCCTGCCAGATGCTACAACAGCAAGGACACAGCGTGAGTCTCCTCCACACACAAAGGAATGCACTCCTCACCCCCAAATGGACCAGACAGCCCCCGAGTCTCTACCACACCAAACACAGCCTCACAGGCCCAGCAGAGAATCATCCAGGTAATCCCTAAAATGTCCACCCAAACAAGTGATGTAGAAACATAAAAGCCCTCGAGATGGACCCTTCTAAAAACACCCATTACAAGGAATACCCTAACCTTACCCCACAGGTCTGGGGTCTGCTCCAACACCAGGGAGGGGCTCTGAGACTAACACCGCCCCCAACCCCAGCAGCACCCCCCGAGGAGCTGCCATGGCACAGAACCAACCCACATGGAGAGACCAGGGAGGCCGTGGAGATGGAGGCTGGCTCAGGGGCGGGGTTCTGTGCTAGCCTCAGACCGTCTCTTCCCTGCCCTCTGTACCCAGGGGTCCCTGCCAACCACCATCCCCACACTGCTTCATGAAGCCCAGACACCCAGCAGGGTGCTGCCTTGCCTGGCAGCCCTTCCTGACCACCCTGCATTCTGGATTCCCGTGGACTCCTCCCTGCCTTCTTTCCACTGCTCTCCATACCCTGTGTTTCTCTAGTGTCTGTCTCACGGAGCTCCGAAGGAGAGACTGTGTCTGGCCTTGGTGCCCAGGCCTCCCTTGGAAGAGGCCAGGCGCAATGCTGGGTGAGTGAACAGTTCAAAGTGGAGCAGGGGAGGGTCCCACCACATCAGTTCACTGATAACTGCTGTGAGGACGGGGCAAAGGGCACGAGCTGCCCACCCTTTCCCCAACCTCCCTTTATCACCTATCCCTAGACCGTCCCCACATAGCTCCCAATCCCCCACCCCGACTGCCGGGCTGGCAGCAGGGCCCCCACCCCACGCACTCACCCCCGGCTTCCTCTTCTGTTTCTCAGGCTTCACATCATCCTCCAGGGTGAGCTCGATGCCGGCCTCGGAACGCAGCACCTCCTTCAAGTCCTCCTCCAGGTGTGGGGTCTGGGGCTGCGGGGTGGGGGCATGGTGGGGATGCAGCACTGCACTCAGGTGTGTGGGTGAGGGCAGCGGCATAGACCCAGTCACACCTGGGCTGTCTTGAATGGCGGTCCTGCCTGGCGTCAGGATGCTAACCTTGTGCATGCCATTCATAGTCACTAAATGTCCTGCCCTGGACAAGAGGCCCACGCCCACAGCAACCCTCACACAGCCCTGGGTGGTGGCGGCCGTCTGCCACAGAGACAGAGAGCCTGGCCACAGTCACACAGCCACTGAGTTGAAACCTGGACTCGCTCAAAGCCAGGCTTGCTCACTCCGCTATACCACACGTCAGTAATGAGGATGCCACCAAAGTCCATGAGGCTTCCTCCTCATACCTGTCCCCTTTCCATACCCAGGAAAGGGCAGTGTGAACTAGTGTCTCAGCTGGGCCCATGCAGCACGGTCCCTAGAAACCCTGCTTGACTCAGAATCACTGTGTCGCAGGACCAGGGGAGCCCCCGCCCAACCATCACAGTACACCCATTCATCCAACCGTAATGGGTTAACCTCCAGCTTCACAGGAGGCCCCACAGTGGAGAGAACCAAGGGTCTACCACAGAATCCACCCATGGTCCAGCGCTCCTCCACAACCATGCCTTTCTTTCGCCTTCCTGACCACCTGATTCCTAGACGCCTGCCTGTTTCAGAAAGCACCAGGTGACAGTGCTTTCTGATGCGGAAATCACTGTGCCATCAACTTGCACTGTGCTGGGAGATGCCACAGACTGGCATTCTTCAGTGGCCAGACCCTCCATGAGGGTCTTCCCCGTGTTGTAGAGACCAGGGAGTTGAACAGAAAGTTTAGGCTTGAGCAGCCACTTGTCCAAACTAGGCGTAGCACTTGGAAGCCCTCCTTCCCTGGACTACCCATTTTCTTCATAGCACTGTGACCCAAAAGGACTTGAAGTGTTTCCTGTTTTTCACCTCCATCCTGAAGGCCGAGCTTTACAGGACACCACCATGCCTCCAGCCCTGGTACACTGAATGCTCTTGGGAAATGTTCGGTGACACCCGCAACCTCAATTTCGCCATTATTTTTTTCTTTTTGTTGAGACAGAGTCTCACTTTGTCACCCTCAGTAGAGTGCTGTGGCGTCATAGCTCACAGTCACTCCAACTCTTGGGCTCAAGCAGTTCTCTTGCCTCAGCCTCCCAAGTAGCTGGGACTACAGACGCTCACCCCAACACCTGCTTTTTTTTTTTTTTTTTTTTAGCAGGCCCTGGCCAGGTTTGAACCCACCAGCCCTGGAGCATGCAGCTGGTGTCCTAACCACTGAACTAGGGGCACGCAGCCTTGATTTCTCCATTTTATACAATGAGAATCTGTTTCTTCTTAGGAGGGGAGAAACTAACAGGTTCTCAGAGGGACAGGGCCCTGTGAACTGCACATGGTTGGACAAACCCAAGAGAACCCACCACGTACCAGGGGCTTTAGTGGTCCGTACTTCTCCAGGGCATTCTTGAACGGGGTTGGCGTGTGGGGAGTGTTGTCCCTCGAATACTTCTGATCTGGAGTTACAAACCTGCCAGGGTCCACAGAAGGATGCTCAGTGACAAGGTGGGGAATAGACATGAGATCCTGTGACACCCCGACCCCGCCTTCCCTCCAGCTGACTTTTGGCCCCAGCAGAGGTTCTCCCACAGCACTCACCCACCCTACAGGTCTAAATCAGAGGCCCAGAGGAAGGGCCTACCTCAGAAACAGAACAAGAAAGCCTAAGAGTGTCCAGGAGACCCAGACAGTGACAGATGGCTGAGACCTGCCCTGTCACAGTCCAGACTCTGGACTTACCAGAAAACACAGCATTCTGTGGCCACACTTTAGACACAGCACAAGAGGGGTCGGCGAGCAGGGGCAAGGTGGGAACCTGGGGAGACCACACCCCTGCCCAGCTTCTCTCTGGAGACCAAGTGGTGAGCAGCAGCATAGCCAAGGAAAGGAAGGGCAGACATCAGAAGCCAGCAAGGACAGCATCTCCCAAGTCTCTTCTAAGTCGCCACCATGGGGACAGACATGTGGAAGGGATGCTCTAGCAGAGAGGACCCTGGGCCCAGCATGATCCAGAAGCAGAACCGTAAGATGCTATTAGATGTGGACCTCCCATGTGTGATCTCTGCTTGGGATGAAAAAGGGAGGTGGAAGGGGACAGAAGAGGCATAGCACACTTAGAGCACCAGGGCTACAGGTGCAGGGCAGGGACAGGGTGGGCTGCTGTGGGCAAACTTCAGCTCAGCTGTGGGCACCAGACACCACAAACACGTCCCTGCGTGCTGGCCCATGAAACCTCCGTCACTTACATACTACTACAGCTAACTCTCAAGGCATAACTGGGGCAGTTAGAGAATGCACAGGACATGCCAGGGAGCCAGGAACACAGTCGCCTGGGGCTGCGCCAGCCCCACATCCCTCAGCCTGCAGCCACCCTATGGGGAGGGGAAAAGCTCAAACAAGTGCAGGCTACTCTTTGCTTCCTTGCTCAGGACCCAGTGACTGGACAGGGATCCAGACTCCTCCAAAATAGACACATAGATAGCCCCTCTGTACGGAAGTGTGGAGACAGGTACACACAGGTCAGATGTGCATATCGCACGCACCCACAGCTCACAGGGATGAATCTGAGCCACGAGGCCAAGCACATCATTGGGACATGAAGTTTCCGAGCAACGTGAGAAAACGCCAAAGCTCTCTAAGGTGTGGCATCAGCAAGGACTAGTTTGGGTAGGGAGGGGGACCTGAAAAGAGACCTGAAAGATTGGAAAAATGCAGTCCGGTAAGCCAGGACTCGGTAGACAAGAAATCAGAGAAAGCTGAATTGACAAATCAGTAACAATCACATCATGTTGTTGGGAGTTTGAAGAAATGGTTTAAGACAGCAAAGAAGAAAGTAGAAGATGAAAAAGACAATGACCCAGGGAGCTTGGAATTCCTAAGGTGGGAGGAGAAAGGCAAGTAGCAGAGAAACAAAAACTAAAGAAATAACAGCAGGTTATTGGTGAGGAATTAACACACACTGTCACGGTGTTTTATTACACAAAAAATAAAAATTTCAAAATGAAATTTATGATCCAAAATGATGGATCATAAAACATATATACAGCAATAAGAAATATAAAAACTTGAAAATTGGCTCGGGGCCTGTGGCTAAGGCGCCAGCCATGTACACCTCACCTAGTGGGTTCGAATCCAGCCATAGCTCGCCAAACAACAATGACAGCTGCAACTAAAAAATAGCCGGGCCCTGTGATGGGAGCCCGTGGTCCCAGCTACTTGGGAGGCGGAGGAAAGACACTCGCTTAAGCCCAGGAGTGGGAGGTTGCTGTGAGCTCTGATGCCACAGCACTCTACCCAGGGGGACAGCTAGGCTCTGTATCAAAAAACAAACAAACAAAAAAAACCCTTGAAAATTAGATAATAATAATGTGGAAACTTGAAAAATAGCTCATAACTCACATGACAATTAATGTGTTAAGTTTTTGGAGAGTCAAAAGTTGTACAACGGCTTGTTGTCAGTACCTCAGTGGTTATGGCACCGGCCACATGCACTGAGGTTGGTGGGATCAAACCCAGCCTAGGCCAGCTAAACAACAATGACAACTGGAACAATAAATAGCCGGGTGTTGTGGCAGATACCTATAGTCTCAGGTAGTTGAGAGGCTGAGGCAAGAGAATCGCTTGAGCCCAAGAGTTTGAGGTTGCTATGAGTTGTGATGCTATGGCACTCTACTGAGGGCAACATAGTGAGACTCTGTCCCAAAAAAAAGACAGAAGTTATACAAAGATTGATTGTCTGGAGGACAGTGCTCCTAACTCAGATGTACAAATAACAACTGTATTTCTTTTTTTTTTTTTTTTTTTGACAGAGCCTCAAGCTGTTGCCCTTGAGGCTGTTGCCCCACCAGATCAGGTGGATATGGCTGGTGCCTTAGCCACTTGAGCCACAGGTGCCAAGCCACAACTGTATTTCTAAGTAACTTTAACTGCATCCTGGAACAAAACTCTAGGAAATACATAGGAATACTAAAATATACGGCACTTAACAAAGTAAAACTCGTAATGCCTGGCATGTAATCAAACTGCTTGCCATTCAAATAAGTGGAAAATAACCCAACAAGACCCATAATGGCAGCTGGGCCTTATGGTGGGTACCTGTAGTCCCAGCTACTCAGGAGGCTGAGGCAAGAGAATCACCTAAGCCCAAGAGCTGGAGGTTGCTGTGAGCTGTGATGCTATAGTACTCTACTGAGGACAACCCCCCCCAAAAAAAAAACCCATAATGAGAAAAAGAAAAATCTATCAACTCAAATGAACCCAGAACCAATATCATGCTCAAATTAGCCAACAAAGACACTAAAATAATTTTTCTTTTTTTTGAAACGGTCTCAAGTTGTTGCCCTGGATAGAGTGCCATGGCCTCATCATAGCTCATAGCAACCTCCAACGCTCAGGCTCAAGCTATCCTCTTGCCTCAGTTTCTTCTATTTTTAGAAGAGATAGGGTCTCGCTTTGTGCTTAGGCTGGTTGTGAGTTCAAGCAATCTACCTGCCTTGGCTTCCCAGAGTGCTAGGATTGTAGTGTGAGGCACTGGGCCTGGCCTAAAATAATTACTATATTTCTTTCTCTCTTTCCTTCCCTTCCTTTTTTTCTTTGAGACACAGTCTCACTCTGTACCCTGGGTAGAGTGCTGTGGCATCACCTTAGCTCACAGCAACCTCAAACTCTTGGGCTCAAGAGATCCTCTTGCCTCAGTCTCTCAAGTAGTTGGACTATAGGCACACCCCACCACTCCTGGCTAGTTTTTCTATTTTTAGCAGAGATGGTGGAGTCTCACTCTTGCTCAGGCTGGTCTCCAACTCCTAAACTAAGGGAATCCACCAGCCTCAGTCTCCCAGAGTACTGAGATTATAAGTGTGAGCCATTGCACCCAGCCTAATTGTTAAATTTCACATGACTCAAAAGTTAAGTAGAGACAGGGAAGACAGAGCCAAATTCAGTTTCTAAAGATAAAAATAAAAATTATAATGTCCGTAGCTCAGTGGTTAGGGTGCTGACCACATATACCGAGGCAGGTGAGTTCGAACCCAGCCCAGGCCTGCTAAACAACAATGACAACTGCAACAAAAAAATAGCCCGTGGCTCAAAGGAGTAGGGCACCAGCCCCATATGTGGGAGGTGGTGGGTTCAAACCCAGCCCTGGCCAAAAAAAATAGCCAGGCTTTGTGGCAGGCATCTGTAGTACCAGTTACATGGGAGGCTAAGAAAAGAGAATCCTTAAGCAGAGGAGTTTGAGCTTGCTGTGAGCTGTGATGCCATGGTACTTTACTGAGGGTGACATAGTGAGACTCTGTCTCAAAAAAAAAAAAGTTATAATGCCTAAGATGAAAAAATGCACTAGATAGGGTTACTGGCAAATTAGTAACAGCAGAGGAAAAGATTTATGCACTTGAAGACAATAGAAACTATCCAAAATGAAACAGAAAATAAATTTTTTTCTTTTTTTTTTTTGAGACAGAGTCTCACTATGTTGCCCTCAAGAAAGTACCATGGCATCAGCTCACAGCAACCTCAAACTCTTGGGCTCAAGCAACTCTCTTACCTTAGCCTCCCAAGTAGCTGAACTATAGGCACCCACCACAACACCTGGCTATTTTTATTTATTTATTTATTTTTATTTTTTATTCTTTTTGCAGTTTTTGGCTGGGGCTGGGTTTGAACCTGCTGCCTCCAGCATATGGGGCTGGTGCCCTACTCCTTTGAGCCACAGGTGCCACCCCACACTTGGCTACTTTTAGAGACAAGGTCTCACTCTGGCTCAGGCTGGTCTTGAATTCATGAGCTCAGATAATCCACCCACCTCAGCTTTCGAGAGTGCTAGGATTACAAGCATGAGCCACCACGCCAGGCAAAAAAAGTTTTTTAAATGAATACTCATAAGCTGTGGGATAATTTTAAGTGGCCATATATATATGCAATTATAGAGTTCCCTGAAGGAGTAGGGTGGGAGGAAGATCTAGGAAGTATTTTTGGAGAAATAATGGCTAAACTTTTTCCAAATTTGATGAAACCATAAACCTACAGGTCCAAAAAACACCCTCAATGAACACCAAACACAAGAAACAAAGGTACATTATAATCAAACCATTTAAAACCAATGACAAAAACAGCACCAGCCACAAGACCTAAAAACACCTTTAAAGCATCGAAAAATTTAAACAAAAGAATAACAATCTGTCAACCTAGCAGTCTATATCCAGTAAGAATATCTTGGCTCGGCGCCTATAGCTCAACCAGCTAAGGCGCCAGCCACGTACACCTAAGGTGGCGGGTTCGAATCCCCAGCCCGGACCCGCCAAACAACAATGACGGCTGCAACCAAAAAATAGCCGGGCGTTGTGGCGGGTGCCTGTGGTCCCAGCTACTTGGGAGGCGAAGGCAGGAGACTCGCTGGAGCCCAGGAGTTGGAGGTTGCTGTGAGTGTGATGCCACGGCACTCTACCCAGGGGGACAGCTTGAGGCTCTGTCTCAAAAAAAAAAAAAAAAAAAAAAAGAATATCTTTCAAAAATTAAGGCAACTTCAGATATACAAAAGCTGGAAGAATTCATCACCAGCAGACACACAGTACAAACAATGTTAAAAGATGACTTTCAGATAGAAGGAACCAGAAGGAAATGTGGGTCTTCAGAGGAATGAAGAGCACTAGAAATGATTCTTGCTGCCAAAGAACAGAGAGGCAGCAGATGAGGGGCCCAGGTGAGAAGTAAACAGAGAAAGAGAACCTCCTCAGTGCCTTTTCTGGCACCAGCATCTCTGTTTAAGGGTTTAGATGTAAAATCCAGAGTTCTGGTTCGAATGGAGAATCATTTCTCACAAAAAATACCTATGTTAATTGGTGGGACCACACCTATGGTGCATTTTACAAGAGTACATGTTAAATCTACTAAGTGTAGAATATAAACGTCTTAACACAATAACTAAGAAAATGTGGTGAAGGCTATGTTAACTTTCATAAAAGTATTTCAAATTGTATATAAAACCAACACCTTGTACCCCATAATTGCATTAATGTACCCAGCTATGATTTAATAAAAAAAAAATACCTATGTTATGCTTCAGAACAACTATTTAGAAACCGATATCTGACAATTATATACCATTACAAGGGTTAAAATTCCCGAAGTGACTATTTTTAAAAAATGTAACAGTATCTTATTTTCTCACCCAGGCTGGAGTGTACCATCACAGCTTACTGTAACCTTGAACTCCTGGGTCCAAGGATCCTCCCACCTTGGCATCTCAAGTAGCTAGAACTACAGGTATATTCCACCATGTCCAGAGATCTTGCTATGTTGCCCATGCTGGTCTCCAGTCTCCAGCCTCAGCCTCCCTATGCACTGAGATTACAGGCATGAGCCACCACACCTGGACCTAAACGGATTCCTGAATCACATAACTTACTCATGAAATAACAGCAATTCTTCTCCTGCAGCAAATGTAGCAAGCAGAGAACAGTTAAGCAGCTCTGGAACTCAGAGTTGTGGTAACCTGAGGAAGTAAACTTACTGTGAAAGCACCTCCACACAAGCAGGATAGTGAGCAACCTGGGTTTTTTGGGATGGGAAACTCTAAGCTCTATGAGCTACAGCTGTAGGTGGGGAGGCAGCCCCTACTGCTGACCAGCGCCAGAGATGGAGCAGGTAGGGCCCTTTCTTCCTGCACATAAGGCTGCTCAAACACACACAATGGACTTGGGGAACACATTTCCATTTTATGCCAAAGGCTGTGTTCCCAGTTAAACAAACAAAAAATACATACATATATTATAAATAATACATATATATATTTTACAAAAAATGGATTTGCACTTGAAGCTCATAAAAGGGAGAAGAGATTATGTTTTGGGGTGGCAAATTTGACTCTATTCTGGAAACTAAAAAATTATCAAATTTAAGACCAGACACATTAGCTCATGCCTATAATTCTAGCACTGTGAAAGGCCAAGGTGGGTGGATTGTTTGAGACCAGCCTGAGCAAGAGTGAAATCCCACCTCTGTTTTAGAAAAAACACTAGCTGGGTCATGTGGTGGGCACCTGTAGTCCCAGCTCCTTAGGACACGGAGGCAAGAGGATTGCTTAAGTCCAAGAGTTCGAGGTTGCTATGAGCTACAATGATCTCACAGCACTCTACCTGGGGTGACAGTGACACAGTTTCAGAAAAAAAAAATATCAAATTTAAGAACAAATATGAGGCTCAGCATCTGTAGCTCAGTGGCTAGGGCACCAGCCATACACACTAGAGGTGCTGGGTTCGAATGTAGCCCAGGCCTGCCAAACAACGAGAACTAGAACCAAAAACTAGCCGGGCATTGTGGTAAGTGCCTGTAGTCCCAGCTACTTGGGAGGCTGAGGCAAGAGAATCGCTTGAGTTTGAGGTTGCTGTGAGCTGTGACGCCATAGTACTCTACAGAGGGCAACACAGTGAGACTCTATCTCAAAAAAAAAAAAAAAAAAAGAAAAGAAAAAGAAAAAAAAGGCTCGGTGCCTGTAGCACAGTGGTAATGGCGCCAGCCACATACACTGAGGCTGGCAGATTTGAACCCAGCCTGGGCCAGCTAAAGAACAATGACAACTGCAACAACAAAAGAAATAGCCAGGTGTTGTGACAGGCGCCTGTAGTACCAGCTACTGGGAGGCTGAGGCAAGAGAATCGCTTAAGCCCAGGGGTTTGAGGTTGCTGTGAGCTACGATGCCACAGCACTCTACCAAGGTCAAAATAGTAAGACTACCTCAAAATAAATAAATAAAAACAAATATGAGAAAAAGCAAAAGGTGGGGGCCCTGACCATATTGACAAAAGTGACAATTCTGGAATGGAGAGTGCGCTCTTGAAACCAACAGGAGTGTTTTTCCAAGGGAACTGCTCTCCACCGCCCTGTCCGTGGTCATGGAGCCACAGGCTGGCCACAGCTGAGGAGGACACTGGCAGACAGCACAACACTCACGCAGCATGCTTCTGGTGCAGGGGCGTCTTGTCCCGGTGCAGGGGTGTGGTGACCACCACCTTCTGGCTGCACACTGGGGTGGACGTCAGCGAGGGGCTCTCCAGCTCCAATGTGTCCTGTTTGTTCCAGAAGTTCAGAAACTGCCAGGGAAGAGGAAACAGACAAAATGATGACCTGCATATGGATTCCTGAGGGGAGAGTGGGAAAGACCTGAGCCCCTCCCTGCAAGTGGCTGCTCTCCGATGCCACAGTTCCCTCCTAGCCTGCCAAGCACCAGAAAACTAGGAGCTGGACAGAGTGAAAGAAGTCCACCAGGCAGGTTCCTGTGGACCCCAGGCTTACCACTGCCGCTAAACCTCTAAACCTGGCTCTTGCCATCTCAACCCTCATGAGGTAAAGAAAGCAGACTGCAGAGCAGCCTCTTTAAGAAACAACATGATGGGGAGAAGAGCAGTGTCTTGCCCTTCGTGGACTTGCAAAGGCACAGGGCATGGCGAGGGTGCCGTTTAGAGCACCTGCTTATGCCAGTGCTAAGCACATTACACAGATAACTTTATTTAGTTCCCACAAACCTGAGACACTGGCTCTATTACCAACCCCGACACCTTCCAGGTAGGAAAACTGAGGCTGAGAGAGGCTTAGATTCTTCCACTGAGTACTAGGGTCAGACTCAGACCCAGAGCTGAGTGAACAGCCATGCTGTAAGGGCCATCCTCTCCTCCCCCTCTGCCCGGAAGGTGCTCTGCAGCCTTCAGAGCCACCACACCTCCTATCCTGGGCTGCCATTTGTTTGGGCAGTTCCACTGTTTTCCTACGAGCCAGCGGGTGGCCCTTACATGGATGTAAGGATGTGATGGGCTGACCCTCAGCACTTCAGAAGGGGCTGTACTTGGAGATAAGGCATTTAAGTGGAAATTAAGTCATTAGGGTGGGCCCTAATCCAAAAACTGGTGTCCTTATAAAGATACAAAATAAGAACTTGTAAAGAGAAGATGAGGCCGGGCGTGGTGGCTCATGCCTTAATCCCAGAACTTGGAAGGCCCTGGCAGGTGGATTGCCTGAGATCACAGGTTCGAGATCAGCCTGAGCCAGAGTGAAAACTTGTCTCTAAAAATACCCGGGCATTGTGGCGGGTGCCTGTAGTCCCAGCTACTTGGGAGCCTGAGGCAAGAGAATTGCTTAAGCCCAAGCCCATGTGTTTGAGGTTGCTGTGAGCTATGACACCAAGGCACTGTACCAAGGGTCACAAAGTGAGACTCTGCCTCAAAAAAAAAAAAAAAATTAAAAATTAAAAAATAAAGAGAAGATGAGAGATTGAAATACACACAAAGGAGGCTTACGTGAAGGCAGGGAGATGGCCACCTACAAGCCCAGGAGAGAGGCTTCAGGAGACACCCATGCTGCTGAACTTCTGCTAAGCCTCCCAGTCTGTGGTATGTTACAGCAGCCCATGCGGACTGACACAGGGCCTCTCTCGGAAGCAGCACTAACCAACCAGCCGGTGACAGGCTGGCCTTGCTCTCTCCCACAGTGAGACCCACAGCCCTCCAGACCCTTGCCCTACCACTCCTACCTCCGCCCTTCCCTGTTTCTTTTTTCTTTTCTTTTCTTTTTTTTTTTTGAGACAGAGTCTCACTATGTCACCCTGGGTAGAGTGCCGTGGTGTCACAGCTCACAGCAACCTCAAACTCTTAGGCTTAAGTGATTCTCTTGCCTCAGCCTCCCAAGTAGCTGGGACTACAGGCATCCACCACAAC
>NW_003852418.1:6191581-6196093 GCF_000181295.1 Otolemur garnettii | reverse complement strand
GTCACAGCTCACAGCAACCTCAAACTCTTAGGCTTAAGTGATTCTCTTGCCTCAGCCTCCCAAGTAGCTGGGACTACAGGCATCCACCACAACGCCTGGCTATTTTGTTGCTGTAGTTGTCATAGCTGTTTGGCAGGCCTGGGCTGGATTTGAGCTGGCCCTTCCCTGTCTCTATGCCTTTGTTCAAGTTGACTGAGGAGACCGGCTCAGGCCCTCTCCCAGAAGCCTGAGCACTTTCCCAACATCCCAGGAAAAGACCCTGGTATTCTTCCTGCTCTCCCTGTGGATGTGCTGTGGATACTACAGAGCCAGGGGATAGCGCCCACCATACTGGAGCTCTCAGCGCCTTTGCACCTGCTGTTACCACAGCATTTCTCACACTCCTCTCTGGTTAGCTCATTACAAGCCTGTCCCCAGCACTTGGCTGGCCTCTTCAAGGGCAAGGCTGCATCACGCTTACCTTTGCTCCCTCATAAATCTGCTATGAAATACATTCAACAAATGGGTTCTTTTGACAAATATGACAGATTCTCTTTCTCCTCTTCATTACCCAGCTGTCAGCTACTATTTCCTGCACTCACGCAGTTTCTCCTCCTCCTGGAGGTCTTCCTTCCTGGACCTCTCCCGACTAGACTCAGGCACAGTCCTGTAAGCCTCCTCCTTCACACCACTTGTCACATTGGGTGGGGTCTTTTTTTTTTTTTGGCCGGGGCTGGGTTTGAACCCACCACCTCTGGCATATGGGGCCAATGCCCTACTCCTTTGAGCCACACGCGCCGCCCTGGGTGGGGTCTTTTTAAATTTACTACCTGGTGTTGCTACCAGAGCGTGTGCTCCATCAAGACAGGGCCAGGTCTGGTTTTGCCCACCTTTGTGTTCCCCATGCTGAGCACAAGAACGGTTACAAACAGGTGCTCAGAGGGTACCAGCCAGTGGTGTGTGCCTGAGGGCACTGGCCAGGCACTGGGCGTCTGCAAACCAAACCTGACAAGCAGGTGAAGGGGGGTCCACACACACCTGCGAGGGGGAGAAGGGCAGTGTCTTGACAGGTGTGCTCTTGGGGGTGAGGCTGTTGCAGGAGTCCAGGAAGGATAGGCTGGCACTATTCTCTGTGACTGGGGACAGAGCCACGCGCCTCTTCTTCTGCCTCTTGCGCAGCGAGGGCGGTGTGCCCAGGCCCAAGCCTCCGACTTCAGTGCTAGGGGAGATAGGGATCAGCTCGCCACGGCTGCTGCGGCTCAGGTCTGAGATGGTGTGGCCGTCCAGGCGGTACTCAGTCACAGTGGACACCGGGGCGGCAGGCTGGCGGGTTGGCAGGGCCTGCTGCTGCTGTGATGCTTGAGGCTGAGCAGGGCTGGTGTTGACGCTGCCTTCCACAGATGGCTCCTCAGGGAGGTCAAATTTACTCAGGTCACACCAACCATCGGGGTCCTGCCCAGAGAGGGAGATTCCGAATAACTGCAATTATTCTGCTTTTAATGCAATGGGACTCAGTCACCAAAGGGAAACCCCAGTGTCAGATTCACCGCAGCAGTGTGACCCTGCCGTGGAGCACTGACCACTGAGACGATCCCGCATTTCCTCAGTGGATGGGGCTGGCCCATGATGTATGCCTCCGGGAGGCACTTCAACAACCCCACTAGGGTTTGCATCATTTTCCCCACTTTTTTTTTGTGCCCGCCACAATGCGCAGCTATTTTTGTTGCAGTCTGGTCAGGGCCGCGTTTGAACCCTCAGTATATGGGGCTGGCACCCTACTCACTGCGCCACAGCCCTCACCCCACTTTCCCCACATTCATGTTCAGAAACCTAGGGCTGTAATCTGTCCCAAGTCACCAGGCTTCCAAGAACAAACCTGAGAATATACCCAGGTCTCATTGCTATACCCAGTAAATTACAACTGAAGCAATAAGGCTCTTGGAACCAGGCACAGTGGCTCACATCTATAATCCTAGCACTCTGGGAGGTCGAGGTGGGAGAATTGCCTGAGCTCACAGGTTCAAGACCATCCTGAACAAGAGTGAGTCCTCGTCTCTAAAAATAACCAGGTGTTGTGGCAGGCGCCTAGAGTCCCAACTACTGGGGTCAGTAGGCTGAGACAGCATGAGAGTCGCTTGAGCCCCAGAGTTTGAAGTTGCTGTGAGCTATGACGCCATAGCACTCTACCATGGGCAACAAAGTGAGACTCTGTCTCAAACAAACAAATAAAAAAACAAAGCCTTCTGGAGACAGAACATTCTTCCTTTGTCCATGGAGGTAAGGCCCTAAGTAGACCTAGACATAAAGGGGTCAACTGGTCCCAGAGGGTTACAGCACCCTGGGAAGTTCATTTCTAAGGGTAGAAGCCAGTTCAGCACAGGGCTGACCTCAGACCCATACCCTAACTTCAAGGAGGCCCCAGAACGGACAGTGTAGGATGGACCGGAAGCATGTCCCATAGTGACTGCTTCAAATGAATGCCATTAAGTCCTCCAACAGGCACTCAAGGTCTTTGTGCAAAGAACTTGAGCTCTGGCTCGGCGCCTATAGCTCAACCAGCTAAGGCGCCAGCCACGTACACCTAAGGTGGTGGGTTCGAATCCCCAGCCCGGACCCGCCAAACAACAATGATGGCTGCAACCAAAAAACAGCCGGGCGTTGTGGCGGGCGCCTGTGGTCCCAGCTACTTGGGAGGCAGAGGCAGGAGACTCGCTTGAGCCCAGGAGTTGGAGGTTGCTGTGAGCTGTAATGCCACGGCACTCTACCCAGGGGGACAGCTTGAGGCTCTGTCTCAAAAAAAAAAAAAAAAAAAAAAAAAGAACCTGAGCTCTGAGCTGGACAGTTGACCCTGGCAGTCACCAGGTTATGTGACATTGGACAAGTTTCCTAACCTCTGAGCATGGGATGTCCTCACTGGTGATGAGCCCCCCACCCAAGGTTGTTAAAAGATGAAGAGCTCATTACAAATAGCGAGGAAGTGGCCCATCCTAGGCACTCAGATGCTATGTACTGTCATCACTAATCAAGCATTGGGCCTGCATATAGTGGGTACTCAATAAAAAGTGAGCTGTGCCTTTCAAGCTGTCTAATGAAAGAGAACAACCTGAGAGGGAAGGGTGGTAATGCTGTGACGTGCCCGTGCCAACTGTGCGAGGCAGAAGGGCCAATTCTCATGTCCACACTCCCCTTACGGCCCAGGGAAGCATCCTCAGAGCCATCTGCTGAAAATCCATGAGCACGCCAAGGCCAAATAACTCAGAAATTCCCCAGAGGTGGGGTTACCACAGACAGACCCTGCAGATAGGCCCAGACCCAGCTGCCAGGGCCACCAGGTGAGAGCCAGTCAGAGAAGGTATGACCAGGGGTGGCACCATCTGGCTCCCCAACAGCAGGCATGGAAGCACAGCCCAACAGTCGATCGAGACCACCAAGCTTACTTGCTATGCAACCTTTGGTAGTGACCTGACCTCTCTGAGCCTCAGTACATCTACAAAACAGAAAAAGGACACAACTCACAGGACACTGAGTGGACAGTACATTAAGCTCAGAGCCTAGTATAAGATGTTCAGGGGGAGGGGATGCCCACGTGGGAAGGTGAGTGCAGGTGCCTCTCATTGAGCTCCCCAGCCTACTGATCACCTCCTGAAACTCACTCCATGCCACAGGCCTGGCTGACACAACTAGGAACCAGGCTGTCACACCAAGAGGCGCAATCCCCAGCAGCCAGCTGTCTGCAAAGGGGTACAACCTATAGGCAGCACAGTCACCACAGCACAGCCTTGGGGGTGCTCTACCCTGAGAAACCAGAAGCTACTCAGCACTGCAGACCCAGTCCCATTACATCCTGGGCCTCTTTCCAAGGAGAACTATCCACATGTGGTGCCATGAGCACCATGCTGTCCCATGCTGTTCTCTGCCTGTCGTCCTTGAGGACTTAGCACAGTGACATCTCCTCTGGGCAGCCTTCCCACCTCATGCTGGACATGTGGCTCAAGTGCCACTGCACACCCTGCTGCATGCTGGGAGCTCCCCTGGGCAGGGACTACATGGTGACTACCTTGGTGTCCCCCAGGCACTGGCTCGGGGAGGGGGGGACGTCACAAGGATCAAGTCTATAATCAATAGTAGGACTGTGAAGTGAACAGGATGTGAGCACCCAAGAGAAGCATTCCCTGCTTGGGGGTGCTCTGACCAACATACCGACTCAATCAAGTCCAGGGCTTCAGAGAGGCTGGACCCCACGGCAGGGATGAGGAGGTTTGCCGCCTCCACCACCCACTTGTAGGGCAGGCTTGTTTCTGACGGGGAGCCCTCCTGGTCCTCACGCTTGGGGAAGTCCTCCAAGGGCTCTGGCGTTTGCGCCCTGTCCAGCTCTGCAGGGACAGTCTTCTGCTCCTTAGAAGTGGTGGCTGCTGCGGCCTCCTCCTCACTGCTTTCCTCCTCCTTTGTGACAGGGAGCAGTGAGGGCCAGTTGGTCATAATACTTCCCTATTGGACACAAGGGCACACTTTTGAATTTTTTTTTTTTTTTTT
>NW_003852418.1:6187084-6190600 GCF_000181295.1 Otolemur garnettii | reverse complement strand
TGTCACAGGACTAATAAAGGCTGATGAAAGAGACAGTGCAATTATTAATAAATGCAATGTCTGGTCCTAGACTGAATCATAGGCAGGAAAAAACAGAACATGGACTGTAGAGTTCATAAAATTCCTGAACCCAGGTTAAATACCCTGAACTAGATACAACTGTACCATGGACATGTAAGTGAGTGGCCTAATTCTAAGGAAACTTCCCACACTAAAGCATCAGGAGGTAAAGGGGCATAATGTATGTAACTGACTCTCAAACAGCTCAGATGGAACAGTGATTATTTAAAGATAAAGCAACTACTCTGGCAAAACATTAAAAGTTAACGAACTCAGTGCAAGGTGTATGTTGAGTTCGTTGTAGTACTTTTCTCAATGCTTAATATTCTAAAATGAAATCTTAAAAAATGCCTCTACACTAATCTCCTGATTGGGAAAATAAATAAATAAATAAGAGGAAAATCCTTTGCAGAAATAGCACTCCTGGCAGAACTGTAGAAACAAGCCTTGAAGACAACCCATGTCAGGAGGTAGGGGCCAGCCTGGGCAACATAGTGAGACTTCATACCTACAAAAATTGTCTTTTTTTTCCCTATATTCACAGTTTAAGTTCACTACAAAAAATTTAAAAGATTAGTCAAGTGTGGTAGGTGCCTATAGTCTCAGCAAGGTGGCTAAGGCAGGAGGATCACTTGAGCCAAAGAGTCTGAGATTATACAGTAAGCTACTGCACTCCAGCCTGGGTGACAGAACAAGACTCAGTCTGAAATTAAATGAACAAATAAACATTTCAAGGAAAAAAGAAAATAGCACATGCAATTAATTAACAGAGGGGCTCCATGGAAAGCCAGGAGTAAAACCCTCTGTTAATGGGGGAACAACGAGGCTAGAGACAGCACAGACGCCCAGAACAGATGGAGCTGTGCCATTTACTAGCTGACCTCGGGCAAGCTGTGTGACCTCTCTGAGTTTCAGCATCCTTGCCTGTAAACTGAAGACACTAAGTTTACCATGCAGGATTATTTTGCAGATCAGCAAAGATATAACTGGGGCTCAGTGTCTATAGCTCAAGGCACTAGCCACAAACACTGGAGCTGGAGGGTTCAAATCCAACCCGGGCCTGCCAAATGACAATGACAACTATAACCAAAAAATAGCTGGGTCTTGTGGTAGGCGCCTGTAGTCCCAGCTACTTGGGAGGCTAAGGCAAGAAAATCGCTTAAGCCCAAGAGTTTGAAGCTGCTGTGAGCTGTGACACCAAGGCACTCTACCGAGGGTGACGTAGTGAGACACCATCTGAACAACAACAAAAAGTTACCAACATGAGAATGCCATTTTGAAAACAGTTTGGCAGTTTCTTATAAGTTAGGTATACAGTAGTCACCATAGGACCCAGCAATCACTCCCATGCCTAGGTATCTACCCAAGAGAAATGAAAACTTAATGTCTAGGCAAAAACCTACACACAGGTATTTATAGCAACGTTATTTGTTAACACTAGCTGGAAACAATGTCCCTCGGATGGTAACTGGATGAACAGCATGGCAGATCCACACAATATGATGTTACTCGGCGTTATACACGCAACAGCATGGAAAGGTCCGAAGTGTACACACAAGGACATACTATTATCATTCCATTGTCATGACATTCTTGCAAAGACAAAGCTATCTATCTAGAGACAGAAAACAGGCAAAATGGGGTTAAAGGAATTTCAGAGGTTGATGGCAATGTTCTAGATTTTGATTGTGGTGATGGTTACATGACAGTATGTACTGGTCAAAATGCACAGAACTCTCACTAAAAAGGGTAAATTTTGCTGTGTCTAAATTATACCTTTATGGGGCTCAGTGCCTGTGGCTCAAGTGGCTAAGGTGCCAGCCACATACGCCTAAGGTGGCGGGTTCGAATCTAGCCCGGGCCCACCAAACAACGACGGCTGCAACGAAAAAATAGCTGGGCATTGTGGTGGGCGCCTATGGTCCTAGCTACTTGGGAGACTGAGGCAGGAGACTCGCTTGAGCCCAGGAGTTGGAGGTTGCTGTGAGCTGTGATGCCACAGCACTCTACCCAGGAGAATAGCTTGAGGCTCTGTCTCAAAAAAATAAATAAATAAATAAATAAATAAATAAAATAAATTATACCTTTATAAATTAAAGAATTGAAGAAGATACCAAGAAACTAGGAAAAAATAGTTACTATGTGATAAAGGGATAATATTCTTAATATACAAAATTTACAAATCAATAAAAAATAAAAAACCAAAGGAGAAGGCAAAAAATTAAAGAGAAAGTCACCCTGACGAGTCGTCAAAGAAATGAAAATCGAAACCATCAAATCATCATATATACCATAAATACATACAATTTTCGCCAATTTTATTTATTTATTTATTTTTCAAGACAGAGTCTCACTATGTCACCCTCAGTAGAGTGCTGTGTCATCACAGCTCACAGCAACCTCACACTCTCTGGCTTAACTGATTCTCTTGCCTCAGCCTCCCAAGTAGCTGTGACTATAGTCACCTGCCACAATGCCTGGCTATTTTTAGAGATGAGGTCTTGCTCTGGCTCTGGCTGATATTGAACCTTTGAGCTCAGGCAATCCACCTGCCTTGGCCTCCCAAGTACTGGGATTACAGGCATAAGCCACTGTGCCCGGCCTGTCAATTATATTTTAATAAAGCTAGAAAAAAAAAAAAAGATCAATTCCAAAATATGACCATGATAATGCAATCTGTTGCTCATAACACTGGCAACGATGTTTCTCACATAACCAGTACTGACAATGACATAGGAAATAAGCAGTCCCCTACATTTTGCTGAGAGCAGATAAAACAGCGCAACCCTCGAGCAGCACTTCAGCAATGACTATGAAAACTTCAAACATCCAGACTATGTTACCCCATCATTCCACGCCTATAAAATTAACCACATAAATTGGCAAATGTACAAAGAAATTGAACAACAATCTTCATTATAGCATTGATGGAAATGAGGTTGCTAGGTTGCTGTGAGCTGTGATACCACAGCACTCTACCGAGGGCGACAAAGTGAGACTGTCTCTTAAAAAAAAAAAAAAAAAAAGGTTGTAGAGACCAGGCATGATGGCTTACGCCTATAATCCTAGCACTCTGGGAGGCTGGGGTGGGATGATCCCTTCAGCTCAGGAGTTCAAGACCAGCTTCAGTAAGAGCAAGACACTATCTCTTGGGCAGCACCTATGGCTCAAAGAAAGGAGTAAGGCGCTAGCCCCATATACCTGAGATGGCAGGTTCAAACCCAGCCCTGGCCAAAAAAAAAAAAAGACCCTGTCTCTACCAAAAATAGAAAAATTAGCCAGAAGAAATGGCAGGTACCTGTAGTCCCAGCTACTTGGGAAGCTGAGGCAGGAGGATCACTTGCACTCAGGAATTTGAAGTTTCTGTGAACTAGGCTGACACCCTGGCACTCTTAGCCTAGGCAACAGAGTAAGACTCTGTCTCAAAAAAAAAAAAAAAAAAAAAAAAAAAAATAG
>NW_003852418.1:6183353-6185949 GCF_000181295.1 Otolemur garnettii | reverse complement strand
CACATACACCTACAGGGTCAGCAGGTTTAAATTGGGCCCAAGCCTACTAAACAACAATGAGGACAAATGCAACAAAAAAAGGCCTGGCAGGCACCTGTAGTCCCAGCTACTTGGGAGTGTGAGGCAAAAGAATCACTTAAGCCCAGGAGTTTTAGGTTGCTGTGAGCTGTGATGCCACAGCACTCTCCTGAGGGTGACATAGTGAGACTCTGTTTCAAAAAATAAATAAAATAAATGATATAGGAAAACCATTAAAATGGGCAGCACCTGTGGCTCAAAGGAGTAGGGTGCGGGCCCCATATACCGGAGGTGGTGGGTTCAAACCCAGCCCCAGCCAAAAACTGCAAACAAACAAAAAAAAGAAAACCATTAAAATGATGGTGGGAAAGGACGAATAAGGATGAAAGTAACACATCAACTGGAACTCCACAGGGGTCATGGTCAGGAGCTCGGTCCTGGCCCAGCACAGCCAAGTCCTCCACAAAGTCCTGGGGAATAAAGCCAAGTCAACAAACTGACTTTCAGTAAAGAAGGAGTTTAGAGACTAAGGAAGATCTGTCCCTCTGCCCGATGCTGAAAGACTTCTCCGAGTCTGCTGACACCCACAGTTTCTCTGTGGAATGGAAGCCTTTCCTTCAATAAAAAGACTGAAACTTTTACTGCACACTACTTAGATTTCTTCAATAAAAAGAATGAAACTTTTACTGCACACTACTTAGATTTCTTTACACGCAAGAAACTGTCAGAAGTACTCCACCAGTTAGGGGACGTGCTGGGAGTTGGGACTAGTGGAAAAAGTCAGTTTACTTTTCCTTTTATACCTTTCTTTACAGCTTGAATGTTACCCTACAGGTGCATTCATACTGGGGAATCAAGAAATACTCTCTGAAGTTCAAAATCGAGAAATAAGCCAGGTGTGATGACATGAACCTGTTGTCCCAGCTACTGGAGAAGCTGAGGCCAGGGACAGCGGATCCCATCTCTTAAAAAATAAAAATAAGGCTAGGCCCAGTGGCTCACGCCTGTAATCCTAGTACTCTGGGAGGCTGAGGTGGGTGGAACACTTGAGCTCATGAGTTGGAGACCAGCCAGATCAAGAATGAGATCCCATCTCTACTAAAAATAGAAAAACTGAGGCAAGAGGATCACTTGAGCCCAAGAACTTGAGGTTGCTGTAAGCTATGATGCCATGGTACTCTAGTCAGGGCGCCAGAGACAAACTCTGTCTCAAAAAAGAAATAAAGAAAAGGGCAGCACCTGTGGCTCAGTGGGTTGGGCGCCAGCCACATATGGTGAGGGTGGTGGGTTCAAACCTGGCCCTGGCCAAACTGCAAAAAAAAAAGCCAGGCATTGTGGCGGGCACCTGTAGTCCCAGCTAATCAAGAAGCTGCGGCAAAAAAATTGCCTGCGCCTGGGAGTTGGAGGTTGGTGTGAGCTGTGCGATGCCATGGCACTTTACCGAGGGCAATAGAGTAAGACTCTGTCTCTATTAAAAAAAAAAAAAAAATAATAGAAGCAAAAACATTACATAACCCTCTAACAGGGTACTCTGGACAATTAGAGATTTGAATGAGTTATCTTTAGCCAATAAGAAGAGGGAAGGGAAAAGGCGGCTGGGTACAGCGGCTCAGGCCTGCAGTCCCAGCACTTTGGGAGGCCTGAGTGGGAGGATCACTTGAGCCCAGGAGTTTAACGCTGCAGTGAGCTATGATCAAGCTACAGCATCATAGCAAGACCCCATCTCTGAAGGAAAAAAAAAAAGGGAAAATTAAATGGACACAAAGGCCCTGACTCAAGCATTATACAAGATAGCCATATAACAAAAACACACATGTCTCTTTAATATTTAAAATCTTAAATAAATTTTAAAGAGCATTCAAAAATTATTATTTAGGCTCGGTGCTTGTAGCTCAGTGGTTAGGGTGCCGGCCATATACACCGAAGGAGGTAGGTTCAAACCTAGCCCAGGCCTGCTAAACAATGACAACTGCAACAAAAAAACAGCCGGGTGTTGTGGCAGGCACCTCTAGTCCCAGCTACTTGGGAGGCCGAGACAAAAGAATTGCTTAAGCCCAAGAGTTACAGGGTTGCTATGAGCTGTAACTCCAGCGCACTCCCAAGGGAAACATAGTGAAACTGTCTCAAAAAAAAAAAAATTTTTTTTTAATGCAAACGGTATAACCTAATTCTTTGCACCCTCAATGAACCTGAAACAAAAAACTATTTAATAGTCCATAACTAGAGACAAGATTAGAAAAGTGTCCAGGATTGCTGTTACCTACTGTGTAACAGCATCATCAAATCGATACTTTGTCACATGTGCTTCAAATCTAAGTTGGTCACCCAAGGAACTATAACAAAATGGCCAACAGACAGGTGTCAACATAAGGAACTAGGCCTACTGTACTGACACACACAGATACTTTACTTTCTTGTACAGCTTTTATTAGAGAATATCATACAAAATCATAATCAAAACACAGTAAAATCATACATATAGTATCATACAAAATCAATCCATTTACTATTTCCTAATGGTTTAATCATTCTGAAAAAAAGTCAGCCTTGGTCCGTTTCTTTTTTTTTTTTTTTTTTT
>NW_003852418.1:6164485-6182514 GCF_000181295.1 Otolemur garnettii | reverse complement strand
GCCATCATTGTTGTTTGGCGGGTCCGGGCTGGGGATTTGAACACGCCACCTTAGGTGTACGTGGCTGGCACCTTAGCCGGTTGAGCTATAGGTGCTGAGCCAAATCCAGCTTTCTTGAAACACTTCTGTTACCATTTCTGGCTGAACATTATGACAAGCAGAACTGATCCAGAGGACAGTGTCCAGACCATGAACTGATGTAGCAGATGAAATTGTTTCCGCAAGTTTGTGATTTATAAGGACCCACTGCAGAAGCTGGGCTCAGCAGTGCATTTTAAATGTTTTGATGATGCCTTAGCCAAGAGGTTGGATTTCTAAGGTCATGTTTGGAGGCAGAAATTTCAATGTCACATTTGTGAGACGATTCACTTGCAGGTGGCCAGGGAAGCTGTCCACTGTCAGTAAGACAGACGGTTTCTTCTTCATTTCTCAGTCAATGCCCTTTGCCCACTCCTCAGATAGGGCCCCAGTCATACATGTGCCCTTTGTTTGATCTCCCAGTCACAGGGAGATCGTCAGGCTTCAGGTTCTTGAATGCCCCTGGCTTTGCTGATTTACCAACCACCAAGGGCTTTAGTTTCTCTCTAGATGGGAGAATGCAAAACAAAACTGTGAAACATTGTTCAGGAAGTTTTCCACTCTTATGTTGAGGCTCTCATCAGATATCACCTTAAAAATGGTCCACATTTGTCTGTATTAAAGACGTCATCATCTCTGAAGCCTCTGGGGAAGTCCAGAACTTTTTGGTCAACTCTTCTACAACTCCACGAGGAACTTCACTGGATTCACCATACAAGACATTCTGGAAGATCTCACGTTGCAGTTTAAATTTCTCAAGCCAACAAATTCATACTTGAAAATGTGCCACCCTAAATTCCTATTCAAATGATTTATTTATTTATCTAGTCTCACTTTATAGCCCTGAGTGATAGGGTGTCATAGCTTACAAGAACCTCAAACTCTTGGGTTCAAGTGATCCTCTTGCCTTAGCTTTCCCAGTAGCTGGAACTACAGGTGCCTGCCACAATGCCCAGCCAGAGTTCCTATTTTAGTAGAAGTGGGGTCTTGGCTCTTGTTCAGACTGGTCTCAAATTCCTGAGTTCAAGCAATCCACCCACCTCAGCCTCCAAGAGTGCTAGGTTTGAGCAACCACGCCCAGGCCCCTGCAAATTTTTTAGCAACTTCTTGGACTATTGGCTGGAGATTTGGACATTAACTACCCTTGTTTATCTGAATCAGCTACTGTATCTTTATTAACATCTTTGAGGTGTTGAGCGTGGAGGCTAACACCTCTAATCCTAGCACTCTGGGAGGCCAAGGCAGGTGGATCACCTGACCTCACAGGTTTGAGACCAGCCTGAGCCAGAGCGAGACCTCATCTCTATAAATAGCCGGTGTTGTGGTGGGTGCCTATAGTCCCAGCTACTTGGGAGGCCAAGGCAAGAGAATTGCTTAAGCCCAAGAGTTTGAGGTTGTTGTGAGCTCAAACTCTCAACAGAGCCCTAACACGGGCGACATACTGAGACTGTCTCCACATTAAAAAACAAACAAACTTCTTTGAGGGAAGTTTTCCTCCTTTTCCACTATAGATCTCCACTTTTCTCACCATATCTCTCCAAGTACTCATGTTTATATTTTTGGATGTTCCTAACTGTGCTCTTGCTAACACCAAAATGTTTCACCATCTTCCTTTGGCTGCTACTTTCCAGAAAACATAGCTCAACTTTTCTTTCAATGTTAGCTCTTTGAGTTCTTTCCTTTGGGTCATGATATCTCAATTAACTGAAAATTAAAATTTTTCAGTTATTGTAGGATGTACCTACAATTCAGACCAGACCTTCACGTTGAAAGTCTTCTACAACACATGATGGGATGTTGCGATAGGATGTTAGGCCCAATTCAACATGCAGTAATAAAACATGAAAAAAGAACTTATACTAAAGAAAATACGATACAAGTAAGGGGCAAAGCCCATACCTTCTTCCCCTGGTGTAGAGTAGACTACTGGTTAGGTTATAAAGGATAAATTGTGTGTCACAGTCCCAAGTGGTCAAGATATAACTTACAGGTGATCAATGTATAGAGGTCAGTCTGCCATAGAATACATGTGATGCATGTCAGGTCTATGAAGATTAGATCAACTCAAGGAGGCGGTCAACGTAGGAAGACGGACAACTATGAAGTTATGAAGTTTCTACTGTATAAAGTTTACTCTGGGATACACAACAGGATGCCAACATGTGCACATATGGTTTCTTTCTTTTCTTTTTGTAGTTTTTGACTGGGGCTAGGTTTGAACCCACCACCTCCAGCATATGGGGCCAGCGCTCTACTCCTTGAGCCACAGGCGCCACCCGGGTTTTTTTTTTTTTATTAAAACTGCAAATGAAGGCCAGGCACAATGGCTCACACCTGTAATCCTAGCACTGGGAGGATACCTTGGGCCCAGCTTCAGCAAGAGCAAAACCCCTTATCTCTACTAAAAATAGAAAAAATTAGCCACACATTGTGGTAGGTGCCTGTAATCCCCGCTACTCGGGAGACTGAGGCAGGAAGATGGTTTGAGCCCATGAGTTTGCGGTTGCTGTGGCTAGACTGATGCTACCAGCACTCTGGGCAACAGTAGAGTACCATGGCGTCACAGCAACCTCAAACTCTCAGGCTTAAACAATTCTCCTGCCTCAGCCTCCCAAGCAGCTGGGACTACAGGCACCCACCACAATGCCTGGCTATCTTTTGGTTGCAGTTGTCATTGTTGTTTAGCAGGTCCAGGCCAGACTCAAACCTGCGAGCCTTGGTATATGTGGCTGGCGCCCTATCTACTGAGCTACGGGTGCTGCCTCATTCAAGAATTTCTATAGGCAGAAAACAGATCAGGGTGCCAGGAGCTAGATGTAGGAAAAAGGTTGATGAAAAGGAGTGCACTTGATTGTGGTGGTGGTTACACCTCTGTATGCTACTATCGGAACTCAGAATTGTACACAAAACCTGGTATGTAAATTATACCTCAATTTGCAAACATACTTTCAGCTTTAAGACTAGAAAGAGCAACATATAAGGCAGCTGCTGATGAGGACGTAAAAAACACTGAGAACCTCCTCGATTCATTCTCAATTTTATCTATCAGCTTCCTCTGCAGTCCTTCACCTATGGGCAGACAAATGCCAGTAATGGGCAGAAGTACATCACCAGGAAAGGACCCAGAAACACACGGCCTACTTTTAAACTCTGAGTCAGACATCAACAGCTGTCAACGAGGTGCTCAATGGGGTGGTGCTGGATTAATGCAAACTCAACAAATCTAAGAGGAGCCCAGAGGCTGAGCTGCCTCCGGCAGCCGTCTCACCTGGCCTTCCACAGGCTGGGAACTCTGCTGGCCATCCTTATCCTCGACCTCCAACAGCAGGTACAGGGGGGGCTTGTAGTCTTTGGACTCACTCAGGAAGCCACCTGTGTCCACCTTCCTTTTGATGGTAGAGTTCCAGTGATTCTTCACAGCATTGTCGGTCCTGTGGAAGGAAACCAGGGTGGGGGGGCTTTGAACCCTAGCTCTGTGCCACCAGCACATCACTAACCTCCCTGAGCCAAGTTCTAGCTTATGTAAATAAAGTCACCAGATTAATTCTAAGGTTTCTTTCAGCTCTAAGATGAAGTCTCACGTCTCTAGCCTTTAACAACGGACAGAACATTTCCACATAGCTCTGAGAAATAAGCAAATGTATCATTTGGGCTGTGGCAAAAATTATGAAAACAAAGACAACGTGTCTGGTATTCTCATCCCCTTCCCTGACCACTCTGCATCTGCAGACACCACAGGCAAGTGCAGTCTGCAGACTCCCATTCTGAGTCTCACATTGACCCTGAACCCAAGCCCTGCTCACCTCCTAGCAACTGACAAATGGTCAGAGGGCCTGCTACTATTCACCTGTCTGAGCCTCAATTTCTTTGCTGGAAAATTCAGAAGACAACTTCATACCCTGCACTTCCTGAAGCCTCAGTGAGGAGCTGCACACCTGGCGGTCCAGTAGCACAGAGCAGTGCTGTGTAGCCGTAGAGAGGTGTGCAGCAGGGCACTAATGGAGTGTACAGGCGTGCAGAGCAGTGCAGCACTACAGAGGCATGCCGCAGGGCAGTGTAAGCCACCCGCAGCAGCAGTGGAGCACAGAGGGGCAGGGGATGTGGCACTAGAAAGACGTGGAGAAGAGGCCTGTGACAGCAGAGCCATGTGGCAGAACACAGGACTACAGAACAGAAGCGCTGACATGGAGTAGGCACTCCCTTCCTCAGGGCTCCAAGTACAATGCTGTTCCCTTAAAAAGTGAACAAAAGGCCAGGGGCAGTGGCTCAGGCCTGTAATCTTAACAGTCTAGGAGGCCAAGATGGATGGATCGCCTGAGCTCGGGAGTTAGAGACCAGCCTGAACAAGAGCAAGACCCCCATCTCTACTAAAAATAGAAAAACTAGACAGGCATTGCGGTGTCCCAGCTACCGGGAAGCTACGGCAGGAGGCTTGCTTGAGCCCAAGAGCTGGAGGTTGCTTTCAGCTATGATGAGCCAAAGGCATTCTATCCAGGGCAACAGAGTGTAAGACTCTACCTCAAAAATAGATGAATAAAGATAAAAAAGTTAACAAAGTAACAGCTTGACAGAGCACCAGTCTAAGCTCTGATGATGAGCACTCCCATCTTCAGGGCCCATTGCTGACTGGGCAGGGGTAGGGAGCAAGAGACACTCTTGGTACTTCACCAGACCCTTTGTGCCCACTGCCGACTCAACCTCCAGCTGCCCTGAGCGCTGCTGCCAGCAGCTCCTATCTCTGACTTTCTTTAGAGAACAGCCCTTAGAAGACACAACCAAAGACGCTCAGGAGTTACCCAACCCACAGTCCACATACACCCCTGGCCTGGTGTTGGGCCACAACCAGGCTTTACCTGAGACGCCATCCCCTGCTTGGCCCCTTCCCTCTCCTCCTCCATTCCTTCCCTCATAGGTGTAAGCCGCTCTTCAACAGTTCCCGTGTACCTGAATTTCTGAGTCTTAAGTTCTGCTTCTGCAAGCCTGACCCAAAACACCTTCCCAGCTCTCCTACCCTCCAAGATCAGAGTCTAGAGTGCACCCAGCTATAATGAGACTCATTCTTTTGCACATATAGTTATAAAGCACCTACTACATGCCAGGCATTATCCAGCCACTGGGAATCTACCAGTAAGACAGGTGGCTGCCATTTAGAGTTGAATTTATCGGGAGAGGTGGATGTCACCTCTATCTATGACTGGGGTACACACTACTCAGAGTCAACAGGTGTGGGCACAACACAGAAGTTGCCAGGGACCAACCACGGTCTGGGTAGACAGAGAAAACGCCTCTGAAGAAGAACCAAGAATGGAAGGACGAGAACACATTAGCTACACAACAGGGTGAGGCAGGAGCTTGTCCAGGCCATCAGAGCAGCACCAAGGGGGCCTGAGTCTCCAACCCAGGTGTCAGGGGAAACCCCCAAAAGATGATACACTCAAGTCTCAGATCTGAAAATAGACCCCTTCAGACTTCAAGAGAAACACACTACCTGCCACTTCCTCTCCTTTCCCTCCCAGGATCACACTGCCACGACAAGGATTCAAAATAAAACAAGGCAAAAATGCACAAGCACAAAGAACAAGGTGGAAGACAGCAGCAAGGAGGAGATTTCTGCAAGTTTCCAGAAGATGGGAAGCAGCCAGAGGAACAACACCAACTTAAGGAGACTGGGAGTTGAAACCACAGGGACCACAAGAATGAAGCTAATGTTCGGCACCCATAGCACAGTGGTTACAGCGCCAGCTACATACACCGAAGGTGGCAGCTTCGAACCTGGCCTGGGCCAGCTAAACAACTGCAACCAAAAAATAGCTGGGCGTTGTGGTGGGCACCTGTAGTCCCAGCTACTTGGGAGGCTGAGGCAAGAGAATCGCTTAAGCCCAAGAGTTGGAGGTTGCTGTGAGCTGTGATGCCACAGCACTCTACTCAGGGCGACATAGTGAGACTCTGTTGCAAAAAAAAATAAAAAATGAAGCTAAGTTGGCCGAGCAGAGCAGCTCATGCCTGAAACCTTAGCACTCTGGGAGGCCAAGGTGGGAGTATCCCTTGAGCTCAGGAGTTCAAGACCAGCCTGAGGAAGAGTGAGACCTAGTCTCTACCAGAAAATAGAAAAACTGAGGCAAGAGGATTGCTTGAACCCAAGAGTTTTAAGATTGCTGTGAGCTATAACGATGCTATAGCACTCTACCCAGAGTGAGACTCTGTCAAGAAGAAAGGAAAGGGAAAACGAAAGGAAAAAGGAAAGGAAGAAAGAAGCCAAGTCATCCATCCCAAGACCCCTCACAGAACCCCAGGAGGTCTAGGGCTTGGGAGGACTACAAAGTGCCGTGAGGAGCAGGGAGGAAACTCAGGCTAGACCAGAGCAGTGGTCCGGATGTCCAGATCCTGGCAGTGACCTCACAGGCAAAAGAAGAGAAGCTATTTGCTAGGAAAAAAAATAACTACAAACCCTGGCCACAGCAGAGGGCAGGGAGGATGCACAGGGCAGAAACGGGCACTAAATGAAAGTCTGCACATGGCCTGAGAGCTCCAACCCCCCTGACCTCCTGGAGAAGAGTCTGAAGGACACATTCCTCTCTAAAGAAAGTAAACAAGTCCAGATAAATCTGACCCTACTCTTGGAATAGCTTCCACAAAGGCTGGTGGATAATCAATTATCACAGCAAAATAAGCAGTGTAGGTGAGCCCTGCCTCCACACAGCAGGCTTCCAAAGGACTTACTGCGACCTGCTCCTCAATGTGAATGGACAGCCAAGGGCCAGATGACCTCCAGCGTGAGCAGATGACCTCCAAAGGAAGCCCCCAACATGAAAGCAAACTAGCAAAGTAAATAAGAGGCACCGAGGAAACAGAGATAAGGCAGGAAGGAGAGATTTTCAAAAAAACCCAATATTGACACAGAAATAAGCTATTAAGACCATAAAGAATAGAGTTGCCAGAAAAAGCAGAAAAAGGACAAGGAGAGGTGAGCCCTTAGAACAGTGGTTCTCAACCTTCCTAATTCCGTGGCCCTTTAATACAGTTCCTGTGGGTTGTGACCCACAGGTTGAGAACCACTGCCTTAGTAAAACCTTTTAGTCAAAATAATTTCAGACTGGGAAGATCACCTATATGGTCTAATAAGGGTACAAGTGAACTGTTCTAGAACTAGAGTATAAATGTTTTAACACAATAACTAAGTAAATGACACGAAGTCTATGTTAACCAGTTTGATGAAAATATTTCAAATTGTATATGAAAACACTACACTGTACCCCATGTTTGCATTAATGTATACAGCTATCATTTAATAGAAATAAACAAATAAATAAATAATAATTTCCAAAGGTTTGGAGGGTAAGGTCCAGGAAGCCTCCCAGGTACAAGAGATGAAAAATAACAAGAAAAGAATACATAATGAGATGTTTTCAATATTCAGAAAGAAAATTATTTTCAGGTGGCACTCAGCTCAGTGGGTAGGGTGAGAACCCCATACACTGAGGCTGGCAGGTTCAAACCCGGCCCGGGCCAGCTAAAACAATGACAAGTGCAACAACAACAAAATAGCCGGGCACTGTGGCAGGCACCTGTAGTCCCAGCTACTTGGGAGGCTGAGGCAAGAGAATCGCTTGAGCCCAAGAGTTTGAGGCTGCTGTGAGCTATGACGCCACTGCACTCTACCAAGGGCGACAATGACACACCGTATCCAAAAAAAAGAAAAGAAAATTATTTTTAAACTTGAATCCTATACCATCCCATCAGTCAAATGCGAGGTAGGATAAAGGCAGCTTTGGATGCACAGTTACCTCCCCTGCACTGACCTCAGGATGCTAGTGAAGGACGTGCTCCACCAAAACAAGAGGCAAATCGAGCAAGAAGAGGGACACGCAGGTCAGAGGCAAAGCAGCGTTCCAAGCTGACAACAAAGCATGAGGCCTGAAGAGCAACCCACAGAATGCAACACGCAGGACACAGGATTGGTTCTCCAAAGAAAAGCAGAGCCAGTATTACTCCCTGACATTTGGAAAACAGCTGTGGTGGGTGATCTGAGGATGTGATGGGCCACTACCAAAACACTGAGAGCTACGCTGGAAACTATGATTAAAAACACCAAGACTATTAACTCTAAGAAAAATGTCAGACAAAATGGAAATATACTCCAAGGCTGGGTGAGGTGGCTCACGTCTGTAATCCCAGCACTTGGGAGGCTGAGTTGACAGGTTCAAGACCAGCCTGAGCCAGAGCAAGACCTCATCTCTAAAAAGCAGCTGGGCATGGTAGCAGGCACCTGTTGTCCCAGCTACTGGGAGGCCGGGGCAAGAGAATCACTTAAGCCAAGAGTTTGAGGTTGCTGTGTGAAAGTGTTCTTTGGAGCCCTCTGATCAGAGACGCAGGGAAAAGGAACTGCAGACGGGATGATAGATTTGAAGGGAGGCCGAGACTCGCTCTGGTCGGCGGCCCAGCTAAACTTTACTGATTATCTTATATACTTTCAAACATTCAGGAAGAATTTAACACATATATAAAGAAGTGAAGTAACATTTGGAAGCTACCATTTAAGATTACAAATCAGTGTGAAGGCTGAGGAAAACATATATAATTGATTTTGTTTAGAGTAAAAATACAAAGCAGACTGACCTTACTGGCCCAAACCCAAACTAGAGATTATAATGTTAATGAAGGGAGAAGACAGAGAACAGAACCCAATGCTCAAAAACAGGCATATTAGCCCCCAGCTACACCCCAGCTGATTCTCTAGAATTTCTAATAAAGAGAGTCTTTCTGCATATTTCTGCATATCTATAGGCAGGTGCAGAAGCTAGATCTTTGAAGAAATCTTTCTCAGAATCAATCTCCTGGGGAAGCACATTGAAGCGAACTGCCATGTCTGAGCAAAGGGTGCTTACCTCTTACAGCTGTGAGCTAATATGCCACAGCACTCTACCAAGGGTGACCAAGTGAGACTCTGTCTCAAAAAAAAAAAGGAAATAAATATACTCCTAGATCAGTTAGCAGTAGTTCTAGCGCTTGAGTTACTTTTATAAGGTAATACTACTATAAGCAGTATTTTAACTAAAAATTATGGCACAATATTGGGGCAACAGGGCGGTATGGAGGGGCTGGGAAAGACTAAAAAAGCTAAATCTCTCACAGAAGGGAATATATGAAATTATATTAGGGGAAGACTAATATATGAACTAGTACAACATTTATGAGGACAGAGGTGAACACCAGAAGAATCCAAAAATGTTAAGTCTCTTTAGTAGAGTAACTTAGAGGGTAGTGGCAAGGATTGATGTTTTTTATCAGAATTCTTTTAGTAAGTTATAGCACTACTTGATTTTTTTTTTTTCTTTTCCTTTTTGAGACAGTCTCAAGCTGTCGCCTTGGGTAGAGTGCCACGACATCATAGCTCACAGCAGCCTCAACTCTTAGGCTCAAGTGATCCTCACGCCTCAGCTTTCCTTTTTTTTTTTTGGAGACAGAGTGTCATTGTGTCTCTCTGGGTAGAGTACCTTGGCGTCACAGGTCACAGAAACCTCAAACTCTTGGGCTTAAGCAATCCTCTTGCCTTAGCCTTCCAAGTAACTGGGACTACAGGTGCCTGCCACAACACCCAGCTACTTTTTTGTTGTTGCAGTTGTCGTTGTTTAGCGGGCCCAGGCCAGGCTCGAACCTGCCAGCCTTGGTACATGTGGCTGGTGCCCTACTCACTGAGCTATGGGCTCTGAGCCAGCTTTCTTATTTTTAGTAGAGACAGGGGTCTCTCTTGCTCACATTGATCTTGAACTTCTAGCTCAAGGTATCCACCTACTTTGGCCTCCCAGAGTGCCAGGATTACAGGTGTGAGCCACCACACAGGTCAGTTTTTTTTCTTCCTAAAGAAAGTCTATCTCTGGAGGTGCTTGTGGCTCAAAAGGGTAGGGCGCTATTCCCATATGCTGGAGGTGGTGGGTTCAAACCCAGCCCTGGCCAAAAATGGCCAAAAAAACCCCAAAAAAAACAATAAAGAAAGCCTATTTCCCCTTAACCCCAGCCCAATTTATATCAGCTGAAGAAACAGAGGTGCGGAAGAGAAAGGTGGCCAAAGATAACGGCAAGCTGGAAAAGGGTGAGGGCCTGACTCCAAGGCTCCTGATTCCAACTGAGGCCACCCTTACCACCTCTTTTCAAGCTGATGAGGTCAGGGCCTTCCTAGGGGAACCACCCCTGCTCCTGACTATGCATACCTGACAATCCTGCAGCTGAGACGAGGGGTTAAGGAAAAGAGCACGGAGACCCCCGGGATCCCCCCTCCATCATCAGCAGGGGCCCCACCTGCTGGCATCCACCCCAGGCCGAGGCAGCTTACCTCCCCGGCAGCATCTTGGCGATCTCGGCCCAGCGGTTGCCCAGCACCTTATGGGCCTCGCAGATGATGCGGTCCTCCTCCTCCGTCCAGCAGGACTTCTTCACCTCGGGGTTGAGGTGGTTGTGCCAACGCTCTCGGCACTGCTTCCCCAGTCGGCCCTTCAGGTGCTTTGCGATCAGCGTCCACTGCTTCGTGCCATACTTCTTGACGAGCTCGATGACCTTGGAGAAGAGCCTCTGTGAAGCCTGTGGGACCTCCCCACGCCCCATCACATCACCTTCACATCCACATGAGCCTCACTGTGGCCCTGAGAGATGCCACCTGCCTGCCATCCCCTCCCCCGCCATGGGAGCCAGTGAGGTGGTAAGTAGGAGGCCACTTAGGACCCTGTACAGTCCACAGGCACCAGCCTGAGCTTAACATATCCCTGTCACTCACTGCTTAAAATAAATTGAGGCCAAGAGTGCTGGAGACTCCCTGTCAAGCAGAGCTCAAGCAAAGAAAAAAGAGCCAGGGTCCTGCCTCCCTCACTGCGGCTCAACATAGTCAACTTGCTCTGGAGAAAAGAGCAAAGGGACAAGGAGGGCCTGTGGGAGAGAGCATCTAAGTGTCCCACCACTGGGACATGTAAACTATAGGGGGCCATGGTATCCTCCCCTAGCCATGCCCCTGGCTGCTATAAGCCCCTCCAATACATCTGTAGAAACCACAAGGGCCCAGCCCTGAGCCTTGGTGCCAGGCTTTGGGAGCTGACCCAGCTGGATTTGAGTCCCTACCTGCCCCTCAGCCGTGCCTCTCACTCAGGAAACCAAACACATGTGTGGCCACCTGAGCCAGGCCTGGCCCTTCTTTATAAGAGACTCACACATTCTCAGGTGCACACAGGCTGTAGCCAAATTGGAAGAGTCAACATTTCAGGCAGCAAGATTTTGGTAAGGAAATATTCTGCTTCATTCCTGTGTGGTTTAAATTTTTACAGCAACTACGTATCACTTTGATGATTTTTTTTTTGAGACAGTTTCATTCTATGCCCTGGGTAGTGCCATGGCTTTGTAGCTCATAGCAATCTCCAACTTTTGGGCTCAAGCCATCCCCCTGCCTCAGCCTCCAGAGTAGCTGGGACTACAGGCACCTGCCACAAGGCCCAGCTAGTTTTTTCTATTTTTAGTAGAGATGGGGTCTCCTTCTTGCTCAGGCTGGACTTGAACTCCTGAGTTCAAGGGATGGGATCCTGCCACCTCAGCCTCCCAGAGTGCTAGAATTATAGGCATGAGCCACCGGACCTGGCCCACTTTGATTTTTTAATAAAAGGATTTTAAAACTAAGTTATAGCTTTCGGCCAGAGACGCCATCTTTCAGTAATTCACCAAAATGATGAACACAAAGGGAAAAAGGAGAGGCCCCCGATACATGTTCTCTAGGCCTTTTAGAAAACATGGAGTTGTTCCTTTGGCCACATACATGCGAAGCTACAAGAAAGGTGATATTGTAGACATCAAGGGAATGGGTACTGTTCAAAAAGGCATGCCACACAGATGTTACCATGGCAAAACTGGAAGAGCCTACAATGTTACCCAGCATGCTGTTGGCATTGTTGTAAACAAACAAGTTAAGGGCAAGATTCTTGCCAAGAGGATTAATGTTCGTATTGAGCATATTAAGCACTCTAAGAGCCGAGAGAGCTTCCTGAAACGTGTGAAGGAAAATGATCAGAAAAAGAAGGAAGCCAAAGAGAAAGGTACCTGGGTTCAACTGAAGTGCCAGCCTGCTCCACCCAGAGAAGCCCACTTTGTGAGAACCAACGGAAAGGAGCCTGAGCGCCTGGAACCCATTGCCTATGAATTCATGGCATAAAGCATGTAACATAGCACACAGGAGTACCAGTGGACCCATGCTTTTAGGTGCAAGAACCTATTTACTCTCCATGAGCTCATGGCATAATAAGTGTACAGCATAGCACACAGGATAACCCATTAGACCCCATGTAACAGTGATACAAGGTGCTGGAACCTATTTCCCATGAATTCAAAAGTCAGTGTTTTGTCACATTCAATGGCAAGATGCCTCCCTGAGCTACTGGAGCCTCTTCCCTATGAATTCATGGGATGGTAGTTAAAAACAAAAAACAATAGCCTAAAAATGTGTGTTGTTCGTTCACTACAAATGTGATTTTTTTTTTTTTGCCACAAAGAAATATTAAACCAAATTTTAATGTATCCTAAAAAAAAAAAAAAAACTAAGTTATAACACCTGGTTCCCTACACCGCCTCCCTCAGTCCCCCCTCCATGCCTCCCACAGCAGAATGTAGTCTTCTAGGCTGACATCAAGTATAAGTACCAAAGGTGAGGGGACTGCTGAGCAGTAGCCCTGGACAGTCGTGCCATTGCCGCCTCCTCGCCTGTGGGCACCCTCTGAGCCTTGGTCTCACCTATAAAACAGACCTAACAACTCCTCTTCTGCCCTCTTCATAGTCTGCTTTGGAAATAAGTCAAGGCTCTGTGTCCTGTGAAGGACTCCACACAGTGTGATCACGACTATCTTCGAGGGTGACAGCAGCTGCATTTGCTCAGCTCACTATGTGCCACACCATGACGTGCATAACCACTCTGCACTATTGCTGTCTCCTTAAGACAGAGCAAGAGAAGCCAAGTGATCTGCACAGTGGCCCTCAGTTTGTGGGGAGGTCTGAAATCACTCTGAGTCTTGAGACCTCAGTGCTGGGGGGGCGGGGCAGTGGGAAGGTCCAGAGTGGCCAGTGGATGGCTCTCACCCAACATTCAGCCTGGTGCCCTGCCAACACGGAAGCAGCCTCACAGCCTGACTCATTGGTGTTAGGGGAGTGGCCACTGTGTGCAAAGCACTGTACTGGCAATTACCTTTTGGTCTTCCTCTTTGGTCCAAGGCCCTTTGACGAGATCTGGATTCAAAACTCTCAGCCAGCGGTACTGGCATTGCTGGTCAGTTCGGTTCTGAGAAGAGAATGGGAAGAAGAGATGGGGTCTGTGAGAACTTATGGGACTGCAGGCTGGGACCCGGTTGAGTACTGCGCCCAGGGGCCTGGGGCTGAGCACACCTCAGGTGGGCGTGCCCCATTCCACACCCACCATACGTCCCTGTGTCAGAACACAGGTGGTATCCCTTTGTTACAAAAAGAGGGCCAAATTCAGGCCTTGGTGGGGAGCCACCTCCCACCACCCAAACATAGTGGGGCTACCACCACAAGCTACAACCCTCTGTAGAAACCTTGAGGGGTATGTAGGGATCCCTGCTTTCTCCTGGGAGAGCATGTTTATTCACCGAAGAGTTCAGACTACATGGTAAAGGCACGGGGAGATGAGGAAATCAGGTAGGAAGGGATCTGATGACTCCATCCCTGAGTGCCCTGAGGGACCCTGGCAGGAAGCCATGACAGCTTCACAGCCCCTCCCTCTGACACCTGCAGTCCTGGGAGGTGAGGGCCTGCAAGGACCCCTGCCCATCAGGAGGCTCTAAATACTCAAGATGTAGTGGCACCCCTGGCCCTGCAGGGGCCTCAAGAAGCTGGCTGACGGCAGTTTCCCTTCATCTCAGCCTCACTGTTGAGAAACCGAGCAACTCCAGGAGGAAACACAAGTACCCATCACTGGATGCAAAGGTCTCAGAGGCTAAAGACCACTGGAGGTGCCGAGGCAGCTGTGTAGCGACGCCTACATCAGGGGGCCTCGGATGCTGGGTAAGAAGAGGGCCCTCCCATGAGGTCATTCTGTCTTGTTTTACCCGGTTTTGTTTTGGGGGCCTTGGTCAGGCCATTGCTTTTCTTTTCCTTTGTAGCAAGTCTCTCCCAGGCATGATGGCCACCCAGAACCCGTGCCCGAGTGGAGGGGACATACTCACAGGAAAGTGGCTGGCTAGGAACTTCCAGTCCTGCTGTCCAAACTGCCTCACCAGTGCCCTCAGCTGCTCATCCTGCCAATACCAGAGAGATGGAGGGCTCAGCTCACTCATGCGCAGACGGCCTCCAGCTGCTGGTGAGTGAGCCCTCTCCAACAGGAAAAGCCTCCTTCAACACATCCAGTCACCTGTTATGTGCTGGGCAGAGTGCCAGGTGCTGCAGTCACGGCAATGGGCAGCAACAGAGTCCCCCTGCCCTCACAGGGCTCGCAGTCTTCAAGGAGGCAGATACTAACCAAAGGCTCATATGAACAGAAGTGAAGCTACCCCATGGTGGAGGATACAGAGAGGTATGTGCTGACTGCCTATTCAGGGAGACCAAAGGACAGGTTCAAAGGAAATGTAGCAGAGCTAGAACGCAGGAAGTGAGAGAAACAGGTGCAAGATGATCTTGGAGGGGAAGAGAACTGCAGAGGCCAGAACCACATGCAGCACCGGCTCAGGCCTCCACATCATGCAAAGCCAGTGACACATCTGAGCAGTGGGCGGTCATGGCCCAGTGTGCTCGGTATCAAGTTCCCTTTGGCTGCCACAGGGTGGGAAAGGTTTTGAAAGAGGGCAGAGTGAACGTTAGGAGGCCATTACTGCACCCTGGTCAGAGCTGACGCTGATTCACCTTGGTGATGGGCAGACCTGGGCAGAATCAAGGGTAGTTAGGAGACAAAACAGTAGCTGTCAAATTGTCTCCTAAAAATGAACTAATTCCCACAACATGGACCTCAGTATCATTATGATGAGTGAAAGAAGCCAGACCGAAAAGCGTAGGTGCTGTGTGATTCCAGGCACATGAAGTCCTAGAAAAACAAACGAAGCTATGGAAATAAGACAGTGGTCAATAACTGTCTGAGCGGGATGGACAGCAAAGGGGAATGAAGAAATGTTCTAGAACCTCAAAGAACTGGTCATTGCATGACTATAAAAGCACATCTGTCAAAAACCATAAAATTGGGCTCAGCACCTATAACTCAGCAGCTATGGTGCCAGCCACATACACCGGAGCTGGTGGGTTCGAATCCAGCCCAGGCCTACCAAGCAACAATGGCAACTATGACCAAAAAATAGCCGAGCATTGTGGCGGGCACCTGTAGTCCCAGCTACTTGGGAGGCTATGGAAAGAGAATCACTTAAGCCCAAGAGTTTGAGGTTGCTGTGAGCTGTGACGCCATAGCACTCTACCCAGGGTGACATAGTGAGAGTCTATCTCAAAAAATATATATATATAATTGTTCAACAAATGGCAGTAGTTGATCATACATGAATTATTCCTTATTTTAATATATAGGCAAAGACAACACGATATATACCAACAGTAGGTTAGTCACATTACAACACGGATGAACCTTTAAGGACATTATGCTAAGTGAAATAAGCCACTTACGAAAGGACAAGTCCTGTATGATTCCCCTCACATGAGGTATCTGAAGTAGTCAGAATCATAGAAACAAAGTAGAAAGACAGCTGCCAAGGGCTGGGGTAGGGGGCAGAGGGAATTAGGGTTGAATGGGTACAGTTTCAGTTTTCAAAGATAAAAAAGTTCTAGAGATCTGTTGCACAACAGTGGGATACCTAACCCTACTGACACGCATACTTAAAGATAGTTAAAAGGCAGCGCCCTTGGCTTAGTGGGTGCCACTAAGGTATATAGGCGCCAGCCCCATATACACAGGGTGATGGGTTCAAACCCGGCCCTGGCCAAACTGCAACAACAACAACAAAAAAATAGCCGAGCGCCTTTAGTCCCAGCTTCCTGGGAGGCAAGAGAATTGCCTAAGCCCAGGAGTTGGAGGTTGCTGTGAGCTGTGACACCACAGCATTCTACCGAGGGCGACAGAACACGCCAGCTTCTAGATACAAGTGCTAGCCCTGAGAGCTGAAAGACACATTCCCCCTTGAGCTCTCAGAATTGACAGTCCCCAGGGAACCTCTGAGAAGAGGGATCAGAAAGAACCAGAAGACCCATGTGTTCCTTTCTCTTGCTCCTCCCCTTCACCCCATCTGTCAGAGCATCAGGCAGACACTCCAGGCTCAGGTCTCTGGCCAGCTCCCCAGCTGCAGAGTTGCACAGCACTCACCTCCTCCTGGGTCCATTTGACCTTGCATTTGCTATCTCTTTGCTCTGGCACGTCTGAATCTGTGTCCTGGTAGTGCAGCTCATCCAGCTCCTCGCTGCAGAGAAAGCAAAAGGTCCAGTGTCCACACGCTTTTACATGTTAGATAGAGAGTATGCGAGCAGTGGTCAGCCAGCTCTATGAAAACAATTTGGGTGAAACTGGCTTTCGCTTTCCCTGCTTTTCAAAGTGTAGGTAATTTCGACCCTCCTAATTTTTTCATGAGACTGGGCATACTGGCTCACACCTGTAATCCCTGCACTCTAGGAAGCCAAGGCAGAAGAAGCACTTTTGAGCATAGGAGTTCAAGATCAGCTTAAGCAAGAGTGAGAGACCCTGGCTCTACTGAAAATTAAAAAGTTAGCCTGGCATTGTGGCAGGTGCTGGTAGTCCCAGCTACTCGGCAGGCTGAGGACTAGGTTGCTGTCAACTAGGCTGATGCCACTACACCCCACCCTGGACAACAGAGTAAGACTCTATCTTAAAAAAAAAAAAAAAAAAAAAAGAACAACCAAACAAACCAATTTTTTAATGAAATAGGTTATTAGCTATTTTTATTTTCTTCTTTATTCTTTAATTTTGAAGAACACTGTAATGATTTCAAAAGCTACAAGAAAAAATAGTTAAGACCAGGCACAGTGGCTCACTCCTGTAATCTCAGCACTCTGGGTGGCCTAGGTGGCAGGATTCCCTGACCGCAGTTCAACACCAGCCTCAGCAAGAGCAAGAGTCCATCTCTACTAAAAACAGGAAAACTAGCTGGGTGTCATGACAGGCACCTGTAGTCCCAGTTACTTGGGAGACCGAGGCAAAAGGATCAATTGAGGCCAAGAGTTTGAGGTTGCTGTGAGCTATGACACCATGGTACTCAACCCAGGACAACAGAGCTAGACTCTATCTCAGTCTGAAAAAAAAAAAAAAAAGGAAAAAGTAGTTACAATTTCACCAAGAATATTGTATTCAAAACCAGACTGCCACTTTAATTTTTTCTTTTCAATAATAAACTCAAACTTGCATGGGTATTTTAAGGATTAAAGCTGATAATAAGAATCTTAAGCAATTTAGTTATTTGGAAGAAAACATTTTTAAAAATTTTATTTGAGACAGCCTCATTTCATAACTTAATCCATTTTTGCAAATAACTTTTCTTCTTTTTTTTCAAGATAAGGTCTTGCTCTGTCACCCAGGCTATGTGACAGAAATGTGATATGATCACAAGTCACTGTAGCCTTAAAATCTTGGGCTCCATTGAAGTGATCCCCCTACCTTAGCCCCCATGTAGAGATAGGGTCTCGATATGTTGCCCAGGCTGGTCCCAAACTTCTGGCCTCCAGTGATACTCTCAAATCAGCATCCCAAAGTATTGGGATTACAAACATGAGCCACTGAGCACAGCCTTATCTTCTGATTCTCTAACAGGCTAATTCCCAAGTTCTTCCAAAAAATCCTCATACTTATCCAGTTTAAAGGTTAGAAAACTGGAGGTCAGGCTCGGCGCCTGTGGCTCAAGTGGCTAAGGCGCCAGCCACATACACCTAAGGTGGCGGGTTTGAATCTCCAGCCCAGGCCCGCCAAACAACAA